>NC_133617.1:746856827-746974327 GCF_048593235.1 Sminthopsis crassicaudata | reverse complement strand
TGGTCACCTGCCTCCATCTCCCTCCCAGAATTCTGAACTCGGTAGTTCCTAGCTCCTATTTGCCAACTGAGTCAGCTACTACACTTCCAAAGCTGTGAATTGAGGCTGATGTTGGAAAAGAACCTGAGCTTTCTCGAGGTATAACGGGCTCGGGAGAAAGGTTCCCCATCATTGTCATTCTTCAAGCAAAAGTCATCGATGTCCATCAATTGACTGTGTCAGAGAGACCACGTTCCCCTAGATGTCTACCAATGTCTCTTGGAACTGTGGGACTTTGATTCTCTGAGTGGCCGATAGTCACCTTTTCATTGGGAGGATGAGGTCTAGTGTTTATTTAACACAACATGAGACTAGCAAGTGAGCTATATGTCATAAGAAGGCAATATTGGGGCAGCTCGGTGGCACAGTGGATAGAGCACCAGCCCTGAATTCAGGAGGACCCGAGTTCAAATCTGGTCTCAGACACTTAACACTTAACATTTCCTAGCTGTGTGACCCTGGGCAAGTCACTTAACCCCAGCCTCAGAAAAAGGAAAAGAAAAATGACAAAGCAACTGACCCATGTTGCCTTGTTGTCTTTGGTGGCATAAGTAGGCAATATTGTGGACTTCATGGCATAAGAAAAAGAGCACCTCCTCCTTTTACAATGTCCTTGGTAAGGAGGGAGGGCCTCCATGCCTGTAGGTGCCATCTTTGCATGAAAGATCATGCTCCCCTTCTTTTATTTTATTACAATTTTAATTCTGGCACTGCTTAGACAAGCAGCTCTTTAAAAAAAGCCTAATTCCCTCTTCCCTTTTCAGGATATTTCATTTTTAAAACTCCTCCTTCAACTACTCAACTAAAAACACCAGCTGAGCTTTGATTATTTTGTGGCCAACTGGAGCTACTCTAGGTCCAGTGAAAGGTTCAAGGGAAGAAAAAGACATGATCCCTGCTTCCAGAAGAGAACAATCTAAATTGGGGAAAAAAAGATATGAGTGTATTAAAAACCTAGAAAAGGGGAAAGGCAAGGGAAATAAGCATTTTTATAACTTCTACTATCTATTGGTAGGGGCAGCTAGGTGGTACAGTGGATAGAGTGGAGAACAAACCCCCTTGACTAGTTTGCTGTCAGATAAATGCCGTCTGAGAGGTAATTTTTGGGAGATAAAGTTGAGGACTCTGTTTAGAATGTACCCATCTTGTGGAACGATAGGGAGGGACAAAAGGGTAACGACTGGCTTCTGTTGAATGGGGCAGCCCACCCACACCTCAGTTATTTATACAAATCTACCATGACCCCCCAAAAATTCACCTTAGGTTGATACCAGTGAGGGAAAGCTGCCCATGGAATATCTCACTGACCCGTGAATATAGCCTCGCAATCCCTCCTGGGCCCTTTTCTGTAATTCTGGGAAAAGGCAGGACTGGGTTGTTTCAGTCCTGAGAGTGGAAGCTTCAGAACCACCTCCCCCACCCCGCCCCCACACAGGCACCCACTTTGGGACCTCATTTATTTTGAGCTGTTCCTGCCCATAAACCGCCGTTGTCATTCTCTGGTCAGGAATGTGCTTCCTGGCCTTTTTATGGGCCCCTCTTCTCCCACATGCAAGGCCGCCAAGCCCCAGATGCTCCATGACGCTGATGTCAGCGTTGCTCCTTGGCCCAGCTGGTTGGAGGTGTGCTTTATAGAGTTCAACTCTGCACACTGGACCATAAAGATAGAGCGTGCACAGAAACTTCCAGCTAACATTGCCCAGATCCCTCCAACGCATCATTTTAATGTACAGACAGTAAGTTTTTAAAATATGGAAAAGTATTTAATCTTTCCGTTGGCAATACCTTTTTTAGTGGACTGTTTTTTTCCCTTCCAAATAGAATGTAAAGGACTTCTCCTGATCAAACAGAATCTTAATGAATTTAATCTAGTTGAACTGAATAAATATTTGTTGAGCACCTACTATATGTCAGTGACTTGAAAGAGAAAGATAAAAAAAAAGCTTCCATTCTCAAGGATTTTATATTCTACCAAGAGAAACAACAGATTCATGTGTTAGCAAATACAAAACATACCAAATTAATGCAAAGTTATTTTAAATAAAAAACATTGAGGCCCCAGGAGGGGGGGGAAGCTTTATTTAGGGAAATCAAAAAAAGCATTTATGGAGACTCTTGCTCCATGTGGCCTTCAAGGGACCTAAGCATCTTAAGAGATGGCCATGGCCGGGAGGCAAGAGTACTACAGGTATTAGGAACAACCAGTGCAAAAGTGTGGAGACTGACTATATCATGTCCATACAAGAAGCAATAAGCAGGGTGGTTTGGCAGGAATATGTATGTGTGTTGTGGGGGGAAGGATAGGATTATATGAATGGGTAGAATGGAAATAGAGAAATTTTTTTTTATAAAGCATCCACTGCTACACCATAATAATATCAACAGCGTGCCTTTTAGAAAGTAATACATTTGCAAAGTCTTACATATATGATTTCATTTTATTACCAAAATAATCCTGGGAGTTAGAAACTTTTATTTTCCATATTTTACAGATGAAGAAACTGAGGCTGACATGCCCTGGGTCAAAAAGTAGTAAGTGTCTGAATAGGCTAATGGCATTTTTATGACATTTCTTTTTTTTTTTTTTAATGACATTTCTTAATGTCTTTGTCATTTCCACAAAGTACATATTTTATAGCATAGAAAACATGCCATATTTTTCAAACTATGTTCATATTTATTAATTTTTATGATTTTCACAGATATATTGACATTGTATCAGTATAATATAATAATAATATATTATTATACTGATATTCACCCACATTCATATAATACACCCACATGAGATATTTAAAGAAGAGGTTGCTATCTTCATTTTAGAATTGAGGAAGTAGGTACAGAAAAGTCAAATGACTTCAATTCAATTTAAGGAGCTTTGAGTAAGCGTGTTATGTTTCAAGTGTTGTGTTCTATACTGAGTATATGAGAGAGGAAGGGAATGAGGGAGGGAGGGAGGGAGACAGACAGAGAGACGAGAGAGAGACAGAGACACAGAGAGAGAAGAGATAAAGGGAGAAAAAAAGGGAGAGAGAAAGAGAGAGGTAGAGAGAAAGGGAGGGAGGGAGAGGGAGAGAGAGGGGAGAGACAGACAGAGAGAAAGACACAGAGAGGGGGATAAGGAAAGAGAGACAGAAGAGTGGAAGGAAGAGAAGGAAGGAAGAAAGGAAGAAAGAAAGGAAGGAAGAAAGAAGGAAGGAAGGAAGGAAGGAAGGAAGGAAGGAAGGAAGGAAGGAAGGAAGGAAGGAAGGAAAGGAAAGGAAAGGAAAGGAAAGGAAAGGAAAGGAAAGGAAAGGAAAGGAAAGGAAAGGAAAGGAAAGGAAGGAAGGAAAGGAAAGGAAAGGAAGGAAGGAAGGAGGAAAGGAAGGAAGGAAAGGAAAGGAAAGGAAGGAAGGAAGGAAGGAAGGAAGGAAGGAAGGAAGGAAGGAAGGAAGGAAGGGAAGGAAAGGAAGGAAAGGAAAGGAAGGAAGGAAGGAAGGAAAGGAAGGAAGGAAGAAAGAGAAAGAGGGAGGGAGAGAGAGAGAGGGAGGAAGGAAGAATTCTTTCCTTCAGGGAGTTTACACTGCATTTCTGGGTAGGGGATCCTATTCTCATCATCATCATTATTGTTATTAACCATATGTTTTTTCAACCACAAAAGAAGCTCCTTTATCCAGCTGTAAAATGGCCAAGGCGATGTTGATTCTAGAAGGAAGATTAACAGAATATTGGCTTGACCCGAACTGTTTGTCCCTCAGTCTCAGGGCGGGGATGACGTTAGCACAGTCACGGTTACTAGCAATTCCCTCAGAGGTTCCAGTTTCTGGCCCCCACTATCCTCCTATAGGCCCTTGAGAGCAAACAGGTCAGGGCAAAGCCATGGAACGCCAGTGTCTTCAGAACTCATGCAGAAAGAAACGAGCCGTAGCTGCTCTCGTTGGGCCCTGACACGAAACAAAGGATTCTGGAACATGTGCCACCTGAGTGTGAATGAAAATGACCCTAAAGCCGCCCATCTCCCTCAGCCTCCGGCTTCGAACACGCTGGGTCCCCACGTGCAGGAGCCAGCCACGGGGCTTCTGGAAGGTCGAATTCCGGAGCGCTGTCTCCTCCGCAGCCAGGTCTTAGCATCCTGCGCTTGTTCCTCAGTGTCTCACAGCTGTGGGAAGTAGACCCACTACTCCACTCTCAGAGTTTCTTATCTCCCTGGATACAGGAATAAAGGGAAGGGGCATTTTTAAAGAGCCTACTATGTGTTAGACACTGTTCCTTGCTTTCCAAATATCAGCTCATTAGATGCTCACAACCATCTTGGAGGGTAAATGCTATTGCTGTTCCCATTTTATTGATGAGGAAACTGAGGCAGGCTGAGACTGTGTCTAGAGTCACACAACTAGTAAAGCGTCAGAGGGCAGATTCAAATCTGTCTTTCTGTCTCTAGGCACAGTGCTCTCCCTCCCCCCAACTCTGTGCCACTAAGCATCCCAAGGCCAGTGCTTCTCACTCATGCTGGGACAATGAATAGCTTGTATTTCATTTTTGTACATTTTGATTCTATGGGCAGCCAGGTGCAGTGACCTTGAGTTCAAATCTGGTTTCAGACATTTTTTTACTGTATGATCCTGGGTAAGTCACTTAACCCTGTTTGCCTCAATTTCCTCATCTGTCAAATGAATTAAAGATAATGGCAGATCACTCCAGTATCTTTCCCAAGAAAACCCCAAGTGGAATCTTGAGAAGCCAGACACAACTGAAAAATGACTGAACTTCTTTTATATTTACTTATATAATCTTACTGTGCCCCTACCCCCTCCAAGAATATAAGGTTCTTAAAAAGGAGGGGGGGGGGCTATCTTTCTCTGTCTTTTTTATTACCTGCACTTGACCCAGTGCCCAGTGCTTACCATAGATCCAAGCACATAGTAGGCACTTAATAAATGTTTGTTGTTGACAGTGATTAAATGTAAAAATCAAAACAAAAATAAATTACTTCTTGTACCAGACCTGTGATTTTTTTTTGCTATAGGAAATTTCCACAAAGTCCCTCTGCTCATGCAGCTCGGCTGTTCCCCTAGAACTTAGAATTTCTCCTAATTGTCTGGAGGCTCTGAGAGCTTAATGATTGACCCAGAGTAGCACAGTCAGAGTGTGTGGCAGAGGAAGTACCTCAATGCAAGTGTGCCTGACTCTGAGGTTAACTCCCTATCTATTGTGTCACCTTGCCTTTGAAATAGCTAAACCTGGAAGTTTAAAAAAATACAAAAGGACTTCTTAAATACATGTTGGGGAGACCGGGATAGTTTCATGTTCATGTGTGGGGTGAAGTAGGGAGAGGCTCAATACTAGGGGAGGCTGAAGCTCAATTAATAAGTTAATTAATTAGCTTTTTTTTTTTCTTTTCTTTTTTTTTTTTTCAGCAGCTACTATCCATCCAGCACTGGGCTAAGTTCTGGGGCTACAAAGGGAGATAAAAATGCTGTTTCTGGGTTCAAGGAATTCATAATCTAATAATAACATACAAGCAATTGTGTACAATGAGATATAGACAGGTTAAATTGAGGGTAATCTCAGAGGGAAATCGCTAAAATTAAGGAGAATTGGCAATGAGCCATGGAGAGAGGAGGAGGATGGAAGGAGATGAGACGAAGTAAAGGACCTAGACCAGTATGATGTAATGAAGGATTTCAAAGGAGGATATTCATATGTTGACCTTTGCCCTTATGTTGTCAGGATGTTTCATAAAGCAAAAATAACCTTGGGGACCCTTAGCCTTTGAATTTACTTAAGTTGAAAATGTAAGTTTTCAGAGACAAATCCAGATGAGCTGCTTGTTGGCCAAGAAGATCATTTCTGTCCAATGAAAATATCAGTAGGTGGAAAATGATTGATTTTGCGTTTTCTTCAATTTGACATCATTCTCTCTTCATCCTTATTTCCTATACCTTTCTTACAAAGCCCTGTGCTCTTTCACCTCCTTCTCCATATTCCACACTTTTCTGATTGTGACTTCTCTCATTCACTTTCCTCCACTTGAAATGTCCTTTCTTCTTTTCCAGGAATCCCAACTCAACTGTAAAAGACCAATTTAAATGCCATTTCATCCAGAAAGACCTCCTTGATTTCCCCAGTCACTGCTAACTTTCCTCCTCACCTGACATTTGGCATACTTGGGAACAGCACATAGTAGGCACTTAAGAAATGCTGAACTTTTCCTCCTCTTACCTCACCTAATATTTTGCATATTTGGGAACAGCACATAGTAGGCACTTAAGAAATGCTGAACTTTTCCTCCTCTTACCTCACCTAATATTTTCCATACTTGGGAACAACACATAGTAGGCACTTAAGAAATGCTGAACTTTTCCTCCTCTTACCTCACCTAATATTTTGCATACTTGGGAACAGCACATAGTAGGCACTTAAGAAATGCTGAACTTTTCCTCCTCTTACCTCACCTAATATTTGCCTACTTGGGAACAGCACATAGTAGGCACTTAAGAAATGCTGAACTTTTCCTCCTCTTACCTCACCTAATATTTTGCATATTTGGGAACAGCACATAGTAGGCACTTAAGAAATGCTGAACTTTTCCTCCTCTTACCTCACCTAATATTTTGCATACTTGGGAACAACACATAGTAGGCACTTAAGAAATGCTGAACTTTTCCTCCTCTTACCTCACCTAATATTTTGCATACTTGGGAACAGCACATAGTAGGCACTTAAGAAATGCTGAACTTTTCCTCCTCTTACCTCACCTAATATTTGCCTACTTGGGAACAGCACATAGTAGGCACTTAAGAAATGCTGAACTTTTCCTCCTCTTACCTCACCTAATATTTTGCATACTTGGGAACAACACATAGTAGGCACTTAAGAAATGCTGAACTTTTCCTCCTCTTACCTCACCTAATATTTGCCTACTTGGGAACAGCACATAGTAGGCACTTAAGAAATGCTGAACTTTTCCTCCTCTTACCTCACCTAATATTTTGCATATTTGGGAACAGCACATAGTAGGCACTTAAGAAATGCTGAACTTTTCCTCCTCTTACCTCACCTAATATTTTGCATATTTGGGAACAGCACATAGTAGGCACTTAAGAAATGCTGAACTTTTCCTCCTCTTACCTCACCTAACATTTTGCATACTTGGGAACAGCACATAGTAGGTACTTAAGAAATGCTTGTTGACTTGACTATCTCTATAGATAGATAGATAGATAGATAGATAGATAGATAGATACATATGTATATATATATATATCTTTCTTAGACTTTAAGCCATCTAAAATTTTTAAAGCAAAGATTAAATCATATCACATCTTTACTCCTATGCTTTTGTCTTCAGAATAAAGTGATCTTTTTTTTGGAGGGACATTTAAAGCTCTTCACAATATAGTTTCACCCTTCCTTCCCAGGTTTACTCCACAGAATTTCCCTGCATATATACTATATTGTGAACAGGCTTAACTATCTGTTACTTCCTCATGTACTATATTCAATTTTTTTTCCCCATCTCTGCATCTTTGCCTAGGCTGGCTCCCAAAATTGGAATATAGTCCTCCTTTATTTCCTCCTAGAAGCCAGAACTGGCTTCAAATCTCAGCTCAAGCCATCTCTTATATAAGAATTTAGTGATCTTCTCACCATCCCAGTTGTTAGTGCCCCATTGTAGCCAAAATTACTTTGGATTTATTGGTGTGTGTGTGTGTGTGTGTGTGTGTGTGTGTGTATGTGTGTGTGTGTGAAGTATTTGCTTATCAGTGGACCCAAATATCACTTCTTACAAGACATCAGGAGAATTCCAGCTCTTTAAAAGCAGCATGAATTTGAAGGGGACGGAGCGTTGTATTTGTCTTTGTATTTGTACTTCCCAATATAGTGTCCAGAACATTACAAGTACTTGTGGAATATATCTGAATTGTTGAATTTAAGTATTGCATCTCTATGATTTTAGCTATGATTTAGTATACAGGACATTTTTCTCTCTACCATAAACCTGAAATCTATGCTTGTTAAATTTGAATGTTAACTCTGTTTCAGCATGAAAGAGATACAAGAGACAACGCCAGAGCCTAAGAAATGATTGTGTTTGGAAGAGTTTAAAGACAGCTTTTGAAACAAGATTTGCTTCATTTTTTCCTCAGTTTTCCAGGATTATGTTTGCAATTTGAGAGTCTGATAAAGTGCTAGAAATTAAATTAAGAATAACTGGATTCAAATCATGCTCGTTTTCTGACACCTTTTGGCACTTCAAGTAATTCTGTAGAATAATAAGTGATAGGTTGGTTGGTATTGGTGCACTAATTTCCCATCCTAGTGAAATCTCAGGTCCTCGACATCTTGAGGGAAGGAACAATGGCGCCCTTATGCAGTTTATTGGTGGATGGTAGATGAAACATTGAGATTGTCTGCCTGTTGTTTTTGCAGGTCCTTTGTCATCCAGCAGATCCCAAGCAGCAATCTGTTCATGGTGGTGGTCGATAACCAATGTGCCTGTGATTCTGTGTCACCCATCACCATGGCTCCAATTGAAATCAGGTATATCCTTTCCTGGGCAAGCCCGAGCACCTGCACAAATCACACGTTTCACACATGCTACTGCTTGTGAGCCAAGGTGGAAGGAATTATAAAGAATCAGGAAAAGAAAACATTCTCATTTTTTATCTGATGAACTGTTGGCATGAAATCCAATTATTTAAAGTAAATCAGAATTCTTCATCAAATTACATGGCTAATTCTCACAGTGTTCTGGGGTTTTAAAGGGGAAAGGGACAAGATATTATTTCAGGCTTTTCTTGGGGTGGGGGAAGGGAGAAGGAGAAGTCCTTAAGAGAGATTTTATTCATGTTCTAGCCACTCAAAAACTGTATTTAAAAATAACATACTTAAGATTGCTCCTTAACTATAGTAAACATAATGAATCCCTTAAGTGTGAACGCTTGAAATCACAGAAAATCAGAAGGCGACCAGAATCCTGTCATGGCTTTCATCCTGAAGTAAGTCATAACCTAAGTAAATGGGTGAATATGGGAGTTGTGTGTGCCTGTAGGGTGTTTGTGTGTGTACACATGTATGGTGTGTGTGTATTTGTGTGTATATGATGGGGGGATAATAATTAGAGGCTAAATACTTCTCTTTCTAATCCTACCTCCTCCTTACCACTGTAAGTTTTAGCAGAACCCCACCACAGAAAACAAAATTTCTGTGGCCTTTTGTTTTTCTGCAAGAAGATGTCAAATAAACAAATTAAGGGTATTAAAGATGAAAGGGATTTAAAATATTTGTATTTTTTTATATCACTTTCACTGTCCATATATTCCTTTCCCTTTCCCATTGAGAGCGTTAGCTCTTATAACAAAGAAAAAAGAAAAAAAAATGGGATAAGGTAAGCAATTCAGCAAAATTAACCAATGAACTCATGGTGCCTCCCACATAATGAAAGGAGATATAACCTCATATGTCTAATTCAGGTCAATTTTGTTTATTATAGTTAGCGAATTTTGATTTTGATTTAAAAATTCCATTTATAATATGGCAGTTATTGAAAATATTATTTTCCTGGTTCTGTTCACTTCACTTTGCATCAAATCATACAAGTCCTCATGAATTTCTATGTAGTTTTCATATTTTCTTTTTTTTTCTTCTATCAAAATTATATTTAATTTCATTCATGTGCTATAATTTGGATAGTAATTCCCCATGTTTCCAATTTTTTGAAGTTTCAAAAAGTGCTGCTGTAAATATCTGGGTGTGTATGTAGTAGAGAAATGTTTGCTTTAAAGAGAATTGACATGTTTGTCACTTTTTTGTAGAATCCCACATTGCTTCCCAGAATAGTTGTACCCATTCATATAGTGTAATTTGTCTTCCCCAAATCCGTCCATTGTTGACATTTGTTGGGATGTGAGAGGAAACACAAAAACTTAAAAAAAAACTTTTAAAAAGCCCAATGGAATGGAAAAAAAAAACTTTCAATTGGTGATTAATAGTATATATTTCTTTCAAGGACTGATTATTCATATCATCTGACCAATTATCCTTTGGGAGAATGACTTTAGATCCCTCATATTTCAATTAGTTATTTAGTCCAGATAAAGCAGAGAAAAATATCTTCTTAGTCATTTTCTTATTATTCCAGGTTCTCACTATACTCTCTCTATTCCCTTTCTCATATCATACAAAACACTGTCCTTCACTTCCACCTTAATTTAGATTTTAGTTTCCTCTAAAGGTCTTATCAAGATAGAGAAACTTAAATGTGAGAATTTCCATATTCTCCATTTTCATCTTAAAGAAATCTCCTTTCCCATTGCTTCTAGCCCTCCTGATTATCCTACATTTTGGAAACTTGTTAATTCTCATAAAGTTGATTCCCAGATGATCTTCTCCTTCAGGAGCAGCTCCCTCTCCCTTCCTTAAACATACTCACTCACTGTATTCCAAGTCCCTCCACCATCAGATGCTCAGAGAATAAGCACTTTTCACATTAATCCCAATATATCACCCTTTGCTTTGCTACCAAAGTGTAGACTCCATTCCAAAATAAAGTGGAAATTATTTTTGCCTTCTGTATTTCATCATACCTTTGCTATTATTCCTTTCTAGAAGGAGGAGGTCCATCCTTAGTAGGGATGATGGAGAATAGAGTTAAGAAGAAATGAATGTGCTTTGTCTTTCTACTTTGAGCAATCAGTCATAGTTGGGGTGAACTTTTTACTACTGATCAGCAATTTTGTGGACTAATCCAACCATTTTTAAACCCACTCTTTTTCTTAGACATTCATACCTGAAGATCTGGCGACATTAACGGCTAATTGCTAGCAGTTACATAGAGATTTAAGATTTGCAAAGTTCCTTATAAATCTCTTTTTTCCCCCTCATGGCAACACTGGGAAATTAGATCATATTACTTTCATCATTCTATAGATTAGGAAAGTGAGGCAGACAGATTAAGTGATTTATTCAGCTATGAAGTGTTTTAGGTCAAATTTGAATTCAGGTCTTCCTGATTCAGTCCAATGTTCTTCCTATGGTTTGACTTAGCATACTCTAAATGGTGGTGATATAAGGCAAGCCTTAGCATCATGGGAGTTATTTCTCTGGCTCCAACCCATCATCTAGATCAGGACTTCTTAAACTTTTTCTACTCACAACTCCTTTTTTCTTGAGAAATTTTTTCATGATCCTGGGTATATAGGTATACAAAATAGGTATATGGATCAAACATTTACTGATAATAAATCATAATTTCATGACCCCTACAATCAATTTTGAGATTCCATATGAAATCACAAACTACAGTTTAGGTAACTGGGCTCCAAATAGTACAATTATTCATAGGGAATAGTGAATCAATGGATCTTCCATTAAAGAATATAAACTGTATTTTATTTTTAACTCAAAATTTTATTTCAAAACCAATTTGAATATTGATATATGAATTATACTTGCTCAACAATTATTGTTTGAACATGTACATGTTATAGAACAATTTTTAGTCCCATATTCAAAATCCTCATCAGGATTCTTTTACCTTGAATTCACTTTTTTTCTCTCAGATCTTCATATTCAGATGGATCCAAAAAGAGAAGGAGGGACCTCATTAAACTATGATCCATTTCATATCAATTCAGTAGTCATGAGGATTTCCCTCTACTTGCCCTAGTTGTTGGCTAAGATTTATGTTAAACATTCTTATGTGATCACTTGTGTCCTTCTTCCTACTACTAGATATTTCAAAATTATATTTAAGATCTATGCATTCTATATTTATTTCTCTTGCTCTAAAACATTCTTACCCTTTATTTCATAAAAGTTTATGATTGAATATAATTGTTCTAATTTTTTCATTTCTTTGTTTTCTTCTGTATCACTAGAAGAAAATTGTTTGTCATTAACATTTTCTCTTTGTGTCAATAAACTTTTCCCTAAAATAACTTGGACCATCTTTGCGTGTTACTCTGATTTTTGATCCAACAATTCTGAGCTGTGGGATTTCTCATGTCATTACTATGCTTTTCATTCTTAAGTTCTACCTTTTTCCCCCACTTTGCATTATTTTATAAAAACCATAGGATCATAGGAGGAAATATAGAGGCTTTGTAGCCCAGCCTTTTCAATACACAAATGAGGAAAATAAGACCCAAGAGGGTAAATGACTCACCCAACTTGTCATAGGTAGCAAGGCCAAAGCAAGATTTGCAGTAGATTTTTTTCTCTAAATCCATTGCTCTTCTTATTGTGCTAGACTGCCCTTCAGTCTTTGCAGAATTTTTTGCACTTTTCATAATTGCTGGTTCACATTATTTTTTGAATCATTCTTCTATTGTTGGACATTTAGGTTATTTAAAGCTTTCCTAATTAAATGTGATAATAATATGAAAAATTTTGGGTAGTTCACTTTAAAAAAGCATTTTAGAGCATATTCCTAGAAAAAAAAGTTTTTGAGGTTGCCACATGGTTATTTTTTATGTAATAAAATTGTAATATATACTCCCACACAATCCTACCAAGAAAAAGGTTTATAATTCTTCCAGTAATGGATGAGCATCCTTCTTTATTCCCAACACTGTTAGCATTTAATTTTATTATTTTCAATTATTTTTGTCATTTTGAAAGTTATGTGGTGGGAATCCCAAGTGATTTTATTTCTATCTATTTCATTATTACTTGCATGGGGAATTTTTGAGTTATGAATAATTTCTTACATTTTCACACAATTATCTGCTGACTTCTTTTGCCCATCTTTCCACTGTGATTTGGGAGCTACAACTGCAATAAAAAAACAGAGTTTCTTGTATATTTTCATTAATATTTTAACCATCATGGTGGTCAAAAATGTATTCTGTAATTTTATTTATATTGCTTTTATCATGTAATATTCTGTTTAAGTGTGTCCAAACACAACTATCTTTCTCCTAATATGCATTGTATTTTAAAAAAATTCTTTAAAGTTCTCCCATTCACAATTCCATTTTTAATCTATTTATAGTTCAAAGAAAGTTTAAGACCATTGTCTTATTTAATTCTTTGAAGTATAAGTGCAAGATATAGGTCTAAATTACTTTTATCTTCTTTGCTATTTCTAACACTAATTGATTAGGATTTTTATATTTCCTGTTCCTATTCTGCTTTGTGTATCCCAAAGTAAAAAAAAAAAATCACAAAGTTAAATATTTTAAATAATAGATAAAACAATAGAAGACTTACCCCTTCCCTAACCTTTTTCTCTAAAAGATAGCTGATCTATAAAGCATAAGCAGAATTGTTTTGTTTTGTTTTGTTTTTGCCAAAGAACCTTGTTCTTTTTTTATATACTTTACATCAATAGTGCAGGAACATGGATTTAAAATATATGATACATTTATGTAAATTAAAAATTTTTCTTCTATAGTCTAGTGAGATATTGACAAACATATTCCCCTGTATTATTAACTTTTAAATGTTCTACTCATCAAAGTGGTGGCCTAAGGTTCTGAAAAGCTATACCTTGGGATGAAAACTCTGGAGCATTTTACCCAGTTGGATGTTATGAAGTAGATCTGCTATCTAAGAACCAATCTTCCTAAGTCTAGAAAGGCCCATTCTTAGCAGCCTGACCATTGGGGAACCTTTTTGTTGGCCATGGTGACACCTGAAAGAAAGGAAAATATTGTAGGATGAGGAGCCTCTGTGGAGACCGTTACTGTGTTAATTTTGCTAATGCAGGGCAGAAAAATAATGTGTTTCAGAAATCACTGAGGTGATTCAAAGACTCTCAAGTTAACCAAATGCCATCCTTGTACCCTTTTCTTTAGGAAAATGCAAGAGAATGTGGGGGAGCCCTGGGCCTCTGCGCCACTCCTGTTCTCCTTCTGATCCCGCTGCTTCTGATGCTTTTCTCAAGGTGACACTGACTGGTTTGTTCACTTGGCATGCTAATTACATGGATAAACTGTGAACTGAAATATGGTGCAACATAGACGACATGAAATATAGTCCAACCATCAGCATTTCATGATTTTAACTGTGCGTGATATAAACTCTTAACGATATGTCAAGAAAAAAAAAAAAAAAGGTTATCTTTTTACTTTGCCGGTCATGCAAATGTGCAGTTGCCATATGATAATCTCACTTCATCAGAAACAGGACATTAATTGATAGCCAGGTGGTGGTCCTTCTCTGCTTTGTTCCATTGACACCAATTTACACCTGTGTACTTTTTAAATAAAGTATATTAAAATCATAATCAATTTGTCTGAATTGAGTATTGCAACTTTTCATATAGTATCCATTTAAGAAACTCAAAGTACTCATTGGGAGATGGTCTTTTCTTGTGAATAAACATTCGTCGCCATATCATGTCAAGAGAGCACAAGGAAGTATCAACAACTTGAGTGGACTCATTGAGTGAAAGACTGGTGAGAAGATAAACAGACAATGAAAGGAGTACAGTCTTTGACATTGTCACAGATGGATATTTTAGTTAATGAATTATATTTATCATGCATTGCAAAATATACAAAACATTACATGTCCATTACCTCCTAAAACCTCAAAGCAACTCTTGACATATCTCACTTATCATTAAGTATATCTTAAAGATGGGGAAACTGAGGGTCAAAGGATTTTGCAACCTATAACTAGATTTGAATCAACATCTTCTATTCAACTAAAGAGGGAAACAAAAGTTAGTAAAATCAATCATGAAATAATTATTCCATAAAATCAATATTCATTTGTTAAAGGTCATACCTATAGTTTTTATCTTCCTGACTAAAAAATCTTTTTGAGAAAGATTGACTGACATTAGTTATGGGAATATGCTCTAAGAAGAACCAAAGTGGTGGAATATTGATCACAATTGTTCATATAAATCTGTGCACTTAACACACAGAAGTGTTAAAATTTGAAAAGTATTTCATGTCTATTACCTCACGAGAGCTTCACAGCAACTCTATGAGCTTTAGGTTCTGGGAATATTATTCAGTTCATTGTATAGGTGAGAAAACAGAGACTAAAAAGTATCACCTGACTTGTTCAAGGTCACCCAGCTAGAAAGTAGAATTGGGATTTAACTCTGAGAATCAACTATTTCATCATATACTTCAGATTAAGGCAAACCTACTTTTAAGAAGGCAGTGTCATTGTTAATATGTTTTAAAAGATTAAACACATACCCACGTGCATGTACACATACACACCCTTCATAGAAGGAAGAGAATATCAATGAAGAGAGTAATTAAATCTGTCTTCTGGAAAACTGGATTGTTTTGTACTACCATGAATGGGAGGAACAATTGACACCAAAATATGGAAAAAAAATAACCCAGCTCTTAATAATCACCATAAAACTTTAGGTCCTGGGCTGAAACAATAATTCCCACTGTTTCATTATTGAAAAAGAAAATCAAATCATAATTTCAAAGATTCAAGTCTGGAAGGGACTTTGCCATTAATCTAGCCCAAAACAATTGTCTCATCCAACTCTGGGAATCTATGATTTGACTTTTCTTTTGTAATGATAGAATTAAGTAATTTCCCATTAGAGTTAAAGGATGAAAATAATAACTGTTGAAGAGACTGCAGGGCATATCCAAAGCTAAGAAGATGTAGGGTTCAAATTCAACCTCTGCCATAATTTTCTTTGTTGGATCTATGTCAGATCACTAGTTGTGAGGTTTACCCAAGGTTCTATCCAGGCCCTTTTCTCTTTCTCCTGCATGTTATGTTGTTTGCTGTTCTCATGAGTTCTTTGGGATTTAATTGTTCTCTCTGCGTAGATGATTATCAGTTGTATTTCTAGCCTTAGTCTGTCTCCTGAGCCTCAGTCCCATTTCATGCGCAGCCTTGGATATCTCAAATGAAGTATCTCATAGACATTTGAATACCAACAGACCCAAAACTGAACTAGATTCCTCACCCCATTGCCATTTCAAATCTTCCTATTATTGTTGAGAGTCTAATAATCTTTCCAATCAACGAGATTTACAACCCAGGTGAAGACAGTGTTTTCCTTTAACACAGCTGACCTAAGTGATGTGCTGTTACTTCATGACATTTCTACTTTCACAGCATCTCTTGTTTACTCTGCCTATCTGTCTCTACTCATGCAGTTACCATGCTGGTATAAGTTCTCATCATCTCTTAGCTGAACTATGGCAGTAGCAACCTTTGAACTTGTCTCTTCACTCATCTTCCCTAACTCCATGTATTTCCCCAAGTGATTTTCCTAAAATACAAGGGTTCCCTGTTCCCTGGGATCAGCTATAAACTTCTCAAGCAGTGAAAGCTCTTTATAATCTATTGTTCAGTCATTTCAGTTATCTGATTCTTCAGGACCCCTTTTGAGTTTTTCTTGGCAAAAAATACAAGAATAGTTTGCCATTTCCTTCTCCTGCTCATCCTTTGTGAAGAACATTTTATGATAAATATTTTATTTCCCCTCAATTACATGTAAAGACAATTTTAACATTTTTAATTGAATTCCACATTTTCTTCCTCTCTTCTTACTTGACTTTCCCTCTCCCTGAGACAGTAAGCAAGTTGATGTAGGTTTTACATATATATGTGTATATGTGAGTATACATGTATCTGTGTGCATGTCTGTATGCAATCAAGAAAAAACCTATTTCCTTATTAGTTATGCTGTGAAAGAAACACAAACCCAAAGGGGAAAAACTTGAGAAAAAATCAAGAAAGTAAAAAATAGTCTGCTTTGTTCTTTGTTTTCTTCAGACTCCATCAGTTCTTCCTCTGAAAATAAATGACATTTTTCACCAAGAGTCTTTTGGAATTGTCTTGGATCATTGTATTATTGAGAATAGCCAAGTTATTCACAGTTGTTCACTGTACAATATTCCCATTACCGAGTACAATATTTTTCTAGTTCTGCTCACTTTTCTTTACATCATAGTTAAGTCTTTCCAGGTTCTTTCTTTCTTTTTTGAAATTAACTTGCTTGTCATTTCTTATCACACAATAGCATTCCATTGTCATCATATGGAATAGCTTATTCAGCCATTCCATAATTGATAAACTTTAGTTTCCAAATTATAAATGTTTTGGGACAAATAGATTTTCTAGATCATTTTGCAGATGAGAAATCTGAGGCAAACTAGATGAAATGAATCACCCAGGATCACATGGCTAGTAAGTGTCCAAGACTAGATTTGAATGCAATCTCAGAGTAATGTGTCTCCTGTACTATTTAGCTCCCATAATCTGGTTTCTTCATATTTCTCCACCTTTTTTTTAATTCATTTTTTCTTTCCCCTTCACAGCTCTAATTGCTTTTAATTGCTGTTTCTCACATATATACCTCCTTCTCTCCTCTCTAAGCCTTTGTACTGGCTATTCCTTCTTCCTTCATTTCTTTCCCTCCTTAGTTTCCTTTCTTGGTATCGCATATTTCCAAAATCAGTTCAATTCTTTTGCTTCAGTCTTGATCTATCTCTCTTAGCCACTAGTGCTTCCCTCTCCAATGTTAGCTTCTACCTTTGTTGCACAGGTCTTGTGTGGACGTACATGTTGTCTCATTCATTAGCATGTAAACCTTTTGAGGTGAAGTACTCTTTTCCCTTTTGTATCTGTTTCCCCAATGACTATCCTAGTGTAGAGCCCTACTAGATTCTCTTTGAATTGAGCTGTTGAGCTAAAGTGCTGAGAGGCAGCTAGGTTCCATAGAATGTGCCATGGATTTTGACTTGGAGGCCTTGGCTTTAAATCCTGACTCTGATACTTTTGTTGACAACTTTTTTGCCATCAATTTTTGGTTGGTTTTATGAACAAGTCATGGTCATTTTCTTGATCACTGTTTTCTCTAAAATGAAGGCATTGGGCCAAATTACCCTCTAAGAATCCCTCAGTATTTAAATTGATAACTGTGTGATCTGTTACTCTTATTCCATGACATTTCCAAAGCAATGATCAATTACCCAGTCAATTAGGTCTAACAGTGCTTTCCTTAGAATGTTGTGCTTGCCTGTTCAGCATAGTATTCAAAGAAAGGAAATAAAGACCAAGTTGGAGAAGACCAGCCATTTGAGGGGCAAAAGAAACAGCTCCAGTGTCCCTGTCCTTCTTAGCCTCTGCCTCAGTTCCCAAAGACACAGAGGCAGTATAAAATTAGAAGCCTTGGGATGGGTGGCAGAAAGCCTACTTGTATTTTTCCTTTCCCCATTTTAACTACCCTATCATCCCTATTTGTCGGCCCCAGGCTTCGATCCCTTCTTCCCTTTCTCTTTCTACATGCTCCTAAACCACATTCCCCACTTCCTCCCTCAGTCCAAACCACACACCCACATGCTCAAGCCTTTAAAAAATAATTGTCCCTGTGCACCCTCCCCAGTCACCAAAGGGTTTTGCAGTGGCGGTCTCACTGACTTGCTTGCTGGCAGGTTTCACTAAAAGCCCAGCCCCAGGAGAACATGGGAAGGATGGCTCTCTGTTCAGCAAAGGCAGAGAGGAGTCTGCCAAGAAGGAAAGAGGAAATTTGGACTGCTTCGGGATCACAGTTTATATTGGGTTCTACCCAATTTTCCCTGGATGGCCTCATATTGTATTGATGTAGATGAGTGTACTCCTTGACTGGCTTGTCAGCTTCAAGAGATTAAGCCTTATGTCTTCGAAAACATCGGTATCCTTGGCACCTAGCTCGGAGCCTTGCACGTGGTAGGGTTCAACAAGTAACACATTATGAGGATGATTCTGAGGAAGAAGAAAGTGAAAGAGAAAAAGCAAGAAAAGAAACAGAAAAGGAAAAGCAAGAAGAGGAAGAAAGAGAAGCAGAAAAAAGAAGATGAAAGAAGAAAGGGATGAAAAAGGAAGAGAGGAGTTTGTCTCAAACTTCTCCCTGCTCCAATCCATGTTTCACTCAGCTGCCAAAATAACTTTTCCTAAAGTACAGATCTTTCCATGTCCCACCTCTCTTCAATAAACATTAGTGGCTCTAGGATCAAATCTGAAATTCTATGTTTAGCATTTATAGACCTTCACTTTGCCCTTTCCAACTGCTTCAGTCTTCTTAAACTTTCTTGCCATCACTCTTGTCCCACTCTTCTCACCTCTTTCCTGGCCTATGGCAATAATCTTCTCATATTCTCCCTGCTCCAAGGCCCACCCTTCCCCACCCATTCTACCCCCAACTGGCAAAGGACTTTCCTTAATGCCCAAAGTCTCATTGCTTCACCCCCTTTCCTTAATAACCTCCAGTGACTCTCTTCAATTCAGCATCAAAGAGAAAATCCAAATCCTTTGTGTGGTATTTAATACCCTTTACAACAGGGGACTTTTCTGCCTTTCCAGCCTTCTTAACCTTTGCTCCCTTCTATGCATGGTACTAACCCACCATGCTGCCTCCTTGCTGTGCTTCTCATGGGACTTTATCTCCTATTTCCTTGACTTTACCCAGACAGTTCCCCCTGCCTAGAATAGTCTCCTTAATCACCTCTAGTTACTAGATTTCCTGCTTTTTGAAGAGTCTGATTAAATCCCATCTTCTTTAGGAGGCTTTTTCAATCCCTTGTCTCCTTCCTTGTGCTTTCCTGAGAGATTTTCTTGCATTTATCCTGTAGCCACTATAGCTTTACCTAACCATTGTCTCTTCCTTTAGATCATTAGTTTCTTCAGTCCAGAGACTAGATTTTGCCTTTTTTTTTTTTTTTTTTATAATAGCAAACATTCTATTTCTCCCACTCTGAATCAGGCAATTACAAAGATCTACTTTAATACCTTCATCATCATATCATTGTATCAAACGTATCATTCAATGAAGGACTTTGAGCAACATTTGACTAAACTACACTGTCAAGTTTGGAAGGGAAAGAACACTTCCAGGCATTGGAGGAAATGAAATGATTCTACACAGGAAGTGTATTTGCAATGGCTGAAGAGACTCACTCATGACTGATAAGCCTCTTTGTAATGCAGGATTTCAAACCCTGGCCCCTTTGGTGTAGAAGTTATTGTGAGGAGGGGGGAGCAGAGAAACTTTGGTCTTGGTCCTTCACCAGAGGAAGACCTTATGAACTTGAAAAGACCTGGAAAATTGAACTTTCTATGGGTGTCCCAGTACCGTCCCTGGACAGGAATGACAGTCCCCAAATTAGGAGCCAGAGACAAATTTGAAATGCTAAGAAAAGACAGCTTCAGGACTATGGAGAGAGCCTGCCATTAAAGCTACACTATCTCTAAAGAGGGAAAAAGGAATCCCAACAACACTGATACACAAAGACACATACAGATAGATACACACAGACATATACAGATAAATACACACAGATACATACACAAACAGAGCTACAATTTATTCTCTAAGCTTGAATACATTCTGCCCTACATCATACATCATGCATTCTCAGTTCGGTGGAGTGGGGAAGGGGTGACAAATTGTATTGTGTACCAGTTTTTCTTACTCTACTTCTTTAGTACTACTCTTTCTGAAAGTTAATAAAATCTATCTGATTTAAGTGATAATAAGTGATAATCACTGGAGAAAAACACAACAGTGGGAGCTCATGAGCTATGTAACATTTGACTAACTTTAGCCGTATAAACTCCAAGAGGGGGAACTGTGGCTTCCTTCTCGGGAACCAACCTTCAAATTTGAATAGATATTGGGAGAATGAGACCAAAGCATGTGTTATATTTTTTAACCCCCAGCATACAGAAGAATGACTGGCATTGAGTGTTGAATAAAATGCTTGCTGGTTTATGGAGGGGAGAAAAGGCAGAAAAAGGAAGAAGCAGGAAGGAGGAGGAGGGGAAAGGAAGAGGAAGGAGAAGAGGAGATGAAAAAAAAAAAAGGAAGGGGAAAGGAAAGAGAAAAGAGAGGAGGAAGAGGAATGAAAAAAGCTAATATTATTGAGGGGTTACTATGTGTCTGACACTACTAATTGTTCCCCTAAAATAACATCTAAGCCCATACCATCAAAAATGTTATCATTTAGTTGGAGAGATGCCATCTCAAACTCAACAGGATCAAAGACAACTCATTCTCTCTCTCTTTAAATCTGCTCTTTTTCCTCAAGTCCCAAATTCTGTCAAGGGAATTCAAGAATTCTGATTCTTCTGGTCAAGCTCAATTGTCCTGTCCTGTCTAATCCTGGTATACCCCTCACTGAAGACCTTTTCTGATTTCCTCAATTATCAGAGTCTATCCCAGAATCACTTAGTATTTTGTTTTTGTACAGATTTCATATATATTGATCTGGGCAACACATTGTTTCCCACCCCTTTCTTTCCTTCAGAAAAGTTTTTTTTTTGTGTGTGTGTGTCTGCAAGCTGCTGAGGAGAGTGGTTGCCAGAATGTTGGGATTTAATCAATACTTCTTGGGTTTGAATTTCATTGGAATTACTCTATATAAACAGAAGAGAAAGGGCTATATGGGCTAATCTAGTAAGGGAAGACTTCTGAGAAAAGATTTGATTGAAAACTCAAATATATAGCATAGAATAATGGACAAAGTACCAGGCTTCAGGTTTAGAAGAACAAGAGATGCTTAGGTTTAAGTTTCATATCTGACATCGACAAACTTTTTAAATATCAACAAGTTCCCAAGCCTCAGTTTTCTAATCTGAAAAGTAAAATGTTTAGATCACATGATTTATGAATCCCCATTTAGAAGGGACTGACTTTATGGAAGATTCCACTTTAGATAGATGGTAAAAAGGGAGATCTTTTCTGGTATAAAAATAGCATAAAATAATAATAGAAGACAAAAGGCTTCAAGAAGAGATAAATATCAAATATATCAATATATATCAATATATTAAATATAATCAAATAGTATCAAAATATCTTTTGAGGACAAGAAATGTGGATGTTAGGGAACAGATAAAACAAGGTTAGACAAATAGGTAGGAACCAGATTATTGAAAGTTTTCAAGATCAAGAAGATTAGATTAGACATTATGTAGTAGGTACAATGAAACCATCATGGGTTCTTGAGCAAAGGAATGTCATAAAGCAATTAGCATTTTGGGAATCTTAGGAGGACAGCACAAGATAAGATAACTTGAAGGAGAAAACAACAAAGTCTGGAAGATTAATTAAAATGTTACTATAGTAATCCATATGAAAATCAATGAGCACCTGGAAAATAGTCACAATTGTATTTAATCATTCCAGTTTCCCCATTCAAGAAAAGGTATTGATCAACTGTTTACTCTCCAAGGTGGGCCATTAGGATGGAGAAATGTCTTATGTTTGTGCCATATGGGGATTTCCTTTTTGTTGAGGCTCTGGGGTTAAGTGACTTGCCCAGAGTCACACAGCCAGAAGGAAGTGTTATGTTAAATGTCAAATAAGGGGCCAGATTTGAACTAAGGTCCTCCTGACTTCAGAGCTAGTGCTCTATCCTCTATACTAACTAGTTGCTTCCTTATATGGTGATTTTTTGAATAAACTAAAGACATTTAGCATGAAAAAGAGTCAAGTTTGGGAGGTGAGAAGCAAGGGAGAACAGGAGAGTTGTCTTCAAATGTTTGAAGTTCTGTCACATGAAAGAAGGGTTAGTCTGTTTGTTGAGGCCTTATGGGGCAGAACTAATATCAATGAATAGAAAGAGCTAAGAAAGGAATTTGGACTTGATCAATAAAAACAGCAACAGCAACACAACTTCCTAACCATTACAATTGTTCTAAAGTTGAATCAACAGCCTCAGGAACTGATGGATTATTCTTACTTGGAGGATATTAAGCAATGGCTAGACAAGCATTCCTTGAGTATATTATAGTGGGAATTATTTTTGGATATTGGCTGGATTAGTCTCTCACTGACAACCTTTCCAAGTTTTTAATCCTGTGATCCTTTAACCTGCCACATCCCACTCCTAGTCACATATGACTGTGCCCAGCCACAACAAGGAACAGACATTTACCACATACTTACTCTGGGCCAAGCACTGTGAAAAGCACTGGAGATAAAAAGAAAAATCAATCATATTCCTCATCCCTGAGTATCTTACAAGCCAAAGTGAACCAAAAGTTTGTACCACAGTGTAGGGTCTTCTTCACCCATGAACATCATGTCTGAAATTTATTTCATTGGAGATATGAGAAGCATCTGTGAAAATAATTTGAAAGAAAGCTTGTAACACTGTATGATTCTCTATGGATCCCTTGCTTAAATCATCTGATTCCATATGAAATTCACCTGGATGTTAGAAACTCAACATTCTGAAGATAGGAAGTCACTGGTTATGGGGAAGATGAAAGATATATCCAGAGGTAGCCATCTTAATGGCCAGGACTTCTGGAATCCAACTTTCAAAGCCACTAAAATTAAAGTGCAACATTTGTTGTAGACTTCTACAATTGTGGGTTGAGAATTCATTTGAATTGAGTTCTTTCCAGTTACCGGTAACCAAACACTGAGTGCTTTTATGCAACCATGACTCAATAAGACCTCTAGAAAACACATTTCCAATATGATGGAAATTAAAGGACAGACTTTGTTTGTAAATATTTGAAATTGCAGGTTTGAAATTAATTTGAGTTGCTTGCCTGCCAGTAACTTCTAACACTTGGACTTTTTTATGTAATCATGAATACCACTCATGACTTTTAAAAGAAATCATTTTAGGAAAAATGACTCAACTCAGGGAACTCCATTGGCTCAGCCTGCCAGAGTAGATATTGGTGTTGGTTACACACGGTGATAAAAAAACTAAGTAACAAGCAGAGCTTCCCCTACAAAGTTTGGGTTGGCTTTTGTTCATTTAACAAGTATGTGTAAAGCATCTATGATCCATCCAGTACGGGCTGAAGGGACAAAGGTGAAAATCAGACTTGTCCCTCAAGAAGATTACTTTCTATGATAGGAAACAAAAGCTACATAGATTAATATGAAATGTGGGCAAGGCATATCTAACTATAAACAAATCTATGACATAGTGTGATGGATGGTTCTGACAACTGGAAGCATCAAGAAAAGATATATATATATATATATATATATATATATATATATATATATATATAGGGAAAAACCCCTAAGTGGAGCCTTAAATATGGCTAGCATTCAAGAAAAGATGTTGATCAACTGTTTACTCTCCGGGATGATTCAGTACATGTATTGAGACTAAACTAAGGAGAGAAAGGTTTCTTGAACCAGATTTCAGCCTATACAAATTCACCAAGGAAATAGATGTAATGTTGCATTTTGGGACATTGCTTTGTGGAGAGTCCTGATGAGGAGTCAAGTCTGAAATGGCTAACAAGGAGTGTGACTTTGGGTAAATCACTTCCTATCTCTTCAAGTATAAATTAGAATGAGCTAAAAAATAATTTCTTAAGGATTTTTTTCCTATTCTAACACTCTGTGATTCTCTATGGATCCCTTGCTTAAATCACCCCATCAAAGAGATACAAATATGAATTGTTTTTCTATATCAGGTTGGCTTTGAATTTAATTGAAATAAAGCAGACCTTTTTTTCTTCCTGGTTGGAGATGTACCAGTGAATAAAGATGAAATTCTTATGTACTAAATGAAAATTGGAGAGACTCATCCAATAGAATTGTGAAGTTCACATAGGAGCATTTATTTATTATGAAAATGTGACAGTTGGATTTCAGCTAATTTTCTTCAGTTAATGAAATGTCCAGCTGCTCTGAGGGTGGTTTGCTTCCTAAATTTGACCTAAAGAATGACAAAAACATAACATATGCTCTTTACTTCTCATCCTTGTATTCTCTTTGGGGAAAGTCTACTGGCAATTTTCTAAGAATCACCAAAAATTCTGAGACTGGAAAATGTTAAATGTGGTTTCAAAGAAAGCTCCAGGGCTAATTAGGTTATAAGGGTGATTCACCTTGTGGTCAATGTTACTTCATATGCTGGAACCATTTCATTGTTGATCTCTTGCCACTTGGCTCATTGGGTTAGAAACTGAGGGAATCGGTTTTATCTACCATTGAATCCAGGTCAATTATACATGTATTTATTAAATGTCTGCTATGTACAATCTTCAGACTTTGGGCCTCTGGTTCACAGTTACAACTTCCCTGGTTTCTAGATGTCTTCTGTTCACAAAGAGAATGGGTGCAGTGCTGCTTTCCTCCACCATAGGGGAAACAACCTAGCATGGGTTGCTCTAGCTGGGTGGGCTGGGATTTTCCATGGTTTTATACAAAGGACAGAACATAACAATATATACTTAAATAATCATTTCTATTACAACACTAGAGCCCTAGTATCCCCTTATAGTTTTGAGATTCTGTGATTTAGGGGAAAAATGTAGATGGCAACCGACTCATGTCTTAGTTTGAGTAGTTCTGAGACATGGCTTCTCCATGAAGCATTTCTAGAAAATAAACGCAAATCACTACATGTATTCCTCTAAGTCTCAAGATTTCAGAGTTACCAATTCATGGAATGGGTTCTCTAGCTTATATTTAATGTGTTCCCCAGCTTGGCTGGTACATTTTTTGTAATTGTATATTTCCTGGTTGAGTTTACTCAACAGTGATAGCATTCAATGGATCTACAACTTTTTGAATCAGATAAATCTTCCAAGAAAATGATGTTCTATGATCCTAAGCCATCTAGGGGAATATTGAAATGAAGAGAATATATTTAGGTATCAGAGGACAACTTTGGCTCATTGAAACTGCTATCCTTGTGTACTAATAAGACAATGCCCACATTTTTTGCTCCTGTTCAGTGATGAATCAAATTAATTAAACAATTAGCTGAAGAATCCTATCCAACACATAGCCCAACTAAGGGGCTAATTCATTGGGCTACATATCCAATTTCTTTTATAGGTGATATTTCATTTCTTTTATAAGTGATATTTCCCCCTTAATTTGATTTTTGGAATATAGATTGTTAGCCCATTCTCTTTGTAGCTCTCTTTGAAGAAGTACTAGAATATTCAGGAGTTTTCATAGAAAAAGCACAGTTCAAACTGTAGCATCTGGAGGACTTCACCATTTTCAGGGAATCGAGCTTCCACTTGGACAATGTACAGGACTTCATTTTTAATACTGTCTTGATTTTGACAAGCATGTGACTCCCTATTATAGATTTCATTTGATATTGCAAGTCAACAGCTATTTGAAGGGTCTATGATTACTTCTACCAAGAAATCTTGTGGGATCTGGTTAAATTCATGGTGGATCCTACATTAAAGAACAGTCCTTAAGATTGCCATTTAATCTATCAGGATAAGAGTTAATCAACTTGAATATGTGTATATGTCTGTAAATATAAATTTATATCCACTTATATTTACATATATAGGCATGTTTGGTTGTATGTGTATATGGATAAAAAAGCAAAATGTATATATATATATATATATATATATGCGTGTATATATATATATATATATATACATGTATATATATACATGTATATGTATGTCTATGTATACACAGGCATGCCTGTGTATTTTGCTTATAGACAGTGCATATACATTGTGTATATGTCTGCATATACACATATATGTATACCATGTCTATACATATAGATAGTGATATAGACAAATATAGATGTAAATATAAATGTGGATAGAGATTATATTTTATTGAGAGAGAAAAAGAGAACAAGGATAGGAGAGGGAAGAGAAAGGGAGTTTAGGAGGGAGATAGAAACACATAGAGAAAATAAAGAAATGGAGACAGAGACAGAGTCTTCTTCTGTACTTTCTTCACTTTGAAGTCATTGAATGTCAGTGTATATGCTGAACCTTCTTAGAAATTCAGGTCATTTCAATTGTGATGGACTTGGCTCTTTTCAACAATGAGGTGATTCAGGCCAGTTCCAATGGAATTGTGATGGAGAGAGCCCTCTCCATCCAGAAAGAGACCATGGGAACAGAATGTGGAGCACAACATAGTATGTGCACCTTTTTTGTTGTTATTTGCTTGCCTTTTTTCCTCTTATTCTTCCTGTGCAGCATGGTAATTGTGGAAATAGGTATAGAAGAATTGCACATATATAACATTTATTGGATTGCTTGCTGTCTAGGGGAGGGGAGGAGAAAAACTTGGAACACAGGGTTTTGCAAGGGTGAGTGCTGAACACTATCTTTGCATTTATTTTGAAAATAAAAAGCTATTATTTAAAAAAAAAGAAATTCAGGTCATGTATTCCACAGACCTGGGCATCCATTAAAATAGATTTTGGTTCAGAAGTCACAGCTCCCAGCATATTAGTCTGTTGGTTATCAATCAATCAATCAATCAGCACTTATTAACTATCTACACACAGTAGTAGTATGCTGGAGATACACAAATATATACATATACATACACACAATCATACGTATGAGAGTATATTTATCCAGTGATGATATATAGACCTCTCTTTCTGTCATATATATATATATATATATATATATATATATATATATACATATATATATATATATACATACATATATGTGTTATACATATATATATATATATATATGTATACGTGGCTTACATTCTGTTAAAAAGATGAAAATTGATTGTAAGACAAGATGACTGTGGCCTATATATTTTTGTCACCTTTGAACACACAATGAAATCAAAATAGAGAATTCTTCCTTTGTTTCTCTAAGGACAAACTGTGCCCTGTCTTTCTATTTACCTGAAGGTTCCTTGTGTCTCAACTGTGTTTACGGTGAGCATAAGTGTACATACATGTGTATATGCAGACATATACACTTATGAAGCCATAGTAGTTGATTTCTGAATGCTTATAACAATGACCCAATCATGCCTTAGTCAGAAATTTCTTCTCTCACAAAGTCCCAAGAAAAGAAAATACAAAGGTTTCTTGTCACATCAGATCAAGAACTGATGTATGAGCAACTCTCTTGCAGAAATCAAGGCATTCAGTGAGGTCTGAAGGATAGTGTCCCACAGCAGGAGTGATGACGCCTGAATTCTTGACCCAGTTTTGCCATGTCCTCGCCTGGGCCAGAGTTAGTATGAGTAATTGGGTGCCCAAGGCAAGTGGTGCAATGTATTCCATCAGTTTAACTTCATAAAGACAATTTCAGTCGAATAAAAGCAGGGAGAACAGTGTGGGCCTGGGCTGGGCAAAATTCCCTTGAGTTACAGCTGCTGCAGAAGATTTTTGCCAGAGCAGTCTCTTATTTGAACTAATTCTTCTTGTAAACCCATTGCTAAGCTGTGCAGGAAGAAGGGATGGAGTCTGTCCTTGCTGAAGAAAGGTGTCTGTATTCCTCTGAAGCTCCTGTCCAGAAGTTCCTGGAACACACTGATTGTCCTCCCCTAATCATGGGGATGGGAAGGTAATTTTGCCTCTCACAGCCTCAGTTCTGTCCTCATTAAAATGGAAATGTCAGGTCCTTTGACCTCTTTGGCTGTTCCCTCCATTAATATGTTACTTGGTGGTCGATATGAAGAGAACAAATGTTGTACTTGTCAATTCCCTAACAATTTGATGAGCTGGAAGTGTTCATCCGAGCATTGGAAAGTAGGATAATAACGATAGCTAATATTTCTATAGTATTTAAACATTTTCAACATCTTCTAGCAGCAATTTTGTACTTTCATGAAATATCAAGTTAAGGTTTTGTACTTCATTTGCTTTTTTTTTTCCCTAGGGAACAAAAGGGGAGCAAAATACCCCTTAAGTTCCCAGCACATGCCTGGAATTCTGACACCATATTTAAGCAACAGATTTCAGAGAAATTTAGGTTCTCCAGAGATGAAAAGTTCCAGTTTTGTCCCCTTGTTATTGTCTCTACATCACAGTAGAAGCAAGCATCACCCCGAAAGTGTCAGTGACTACCTCAAGAGTGCATTTTAATAAAGGAGATAAGGAGACAGCATTCATGTTTGCTGACTCTGACACAAGTTCACATTGGTCTACCACATAACCCATGACGCCATTGGCTAGTCCGCCAATGCACCAGAGTCCCAGAATTCTGTAGGCATCCTCTCTTGGCAAATCCTTGTCCAAGTCTTGGGACTTTATTTAACGGGTGGTACAGAGAAGAGGCTATGTTTCTGGCAATGTCAAAAAACATTCAATTATTTCAATTCAATGAAGAATTAAAAAGTAACTGTTATGTTACTTTGAAAAACACTGCAGACATAAATCCAAAAATGACTCAGTCCTTGCTTTCAATAATTGTTTTGTGCTAAGGAAATGTCACTACATGATTAGTGAATCAAAGGGAGTTTGAAGGATTGACAAAGAATGACCAATGTGGCAGGGAGTGAAGGATGATGGGAAGAATTCAGTTGATCTTTCATAGAGAAGCTTGTGTATATGAGTTGAGGATTGGAGGAAGATAAGGATCCTGAGAGGCAAGTATGAAGAGCGAATGTATTCTAGATAGCAGGAAGAGCTCATACAAAAGTCTAGGGCAATAGGTGTCATGTCATCCTTGGAAAACATCAAATTGGCTACTAATTTGACTAAAAAAGATCTGGAGAGAAGTCAAATGAAGTAAGTCTGAAGAGACTATGATAGAGGAAGTATTGTACCACACAAACATACATACATGTGCATGCATATATCTATATCTATCTACAAGCATATATATATATATATATCTATATAATGAAGAGAGACAAAGAGACAGAGAGAGAGAGAAAGAGGCAGAGAAACAGGAATAAAGAGAGGGACACATAGTGAGAGAGACAGAGACAGAGAGAGATGAACACACAACTTGACAAAGACAAAACATTTGCAAAAAAGGGTTACACAAAACCCAAAAAATTTCATTTGTGGCTCTCACCCAGCATCGCCACCTGAGTGCCAACTAATTCCTATGCTGAAAGCAGTGAATACAGTTAAGCTTACAGGTTTGTGACTGATGTTCTAACTGTGGAGATCTCTGCCAGGCTCTTTCAAGGCAGTGACTCTCTCTCTCTCTCTCAACTTTTCATTACACCTAAGAGATGACAGATACTGATCTTTCCCATTCATTAAAATGAAATATAAAGTGACTAGAGGAGAAACCAGAGAATCAGGGGCAAAAAGTGAAAAGAGAAAGAGCTTCTAATCAAATGTAAGACACTGAAGAACAAAACAGAACAGAACGGAAGAGGGGGTTGGCAGAGAAGGAAGAAAAACAGAGATACATATTTGGGAATAGGAGAAGAAGCTTTTAAGAACAAACATTTAATGTTCTGGGATGACAGCTGTTAAAGAGTTTGCTATTCTCAATAATCATCCACGACTACTCTGAAGGACTTATGATGAAAAATGCTATCCATATCAGACTGAAGCATTCTCTCTCTCTCTCTCTCCCTCCCTCCCTCCCTCCTTCTCTCTCTCTCTCTCTCTCTCTCTCTCTCTCTCTCTCTCTCTCTCTCTCTCTCTCTCTCTCTCTCTCTCTCTCTGTCTCTCTCTGTCTCTCTCTGTCTCTCTCTCTTTCTCTTTCTCTCTCTCTCTTTCTCTTTCTTTCTCTCTTTCTCTCTCTCTCTCTCTCTCTCTCTCTCTCTCTCTCTCTCTCTCTCTGTCTCTCTCTGTCTCTCTCTTTCTCTCTCTCTCTCTCTCTCTCTCTGTCTCTCTCTCTGTCTCTCTCTCTGTCTCTCTCTCTCTCTGTCTCTCTCTCTCTCTCTCTCTCTGTCTCTCTCTCTCTCTTAATTTTAACTTAATTTTTCTTGTAGATTTTTATTTTCATTAGGATGGGAGATCTAGGGGCAGCTAGGTGGTGCAGTAGATGGAGCACCAGCCTCGAATTCAGGAGGACCAGAGTTCAAATCTGGTCTCAGACACTTCCTAGCTGTGTGACCCTGGGCAAGTCACTTAACCCCAGCCTGGGGGGGGGGGGGGGAAGGATGGGAGATTTATGTTTGTTTGGTTTTTTCCTCCTAATTTCTTTTGTGGAAATGTTTTGCATTTTAATTGTGAATAGGGATAAGGGAGAGAACCTAGAACTCAAAAATTTTAGAAACAAATTAAAAAAAAAAAGAATAAAGAGGAATAAAACATAAGGATATATAATCCACTTATTAGATAATACTCATAACACACTAAAAGGAAAGAGAAAAAATAAAAACAAAGAAAAAGGAAGAAACTCCTTGGAAAGGGTACAGCAAAAAGATATTACATAAAATAATATCGTTCTTTATTATACAAAATATTAAAGAAAGAAAATTACTGGAAGAAAGAAAAAACATTTAAGCTGAATAAAGACAGTTTATCATCAAATCAACAAATAAATATAGAAGGAAGAATTAGCAAAATCCCAAAGTTGTCTTTAATAGTATGAAAAATTATTATATTATGAAGTAAAACTAACTAAAATTAGCTAAAGAGGAGATTCTCTAAACTCTCCAATGACAATGGATCTAGAATAAATAATTCTGGAATTCTTCAAAAGAAAAAAAATATTTTAAAATGAAGAACTTAGTAATATAAGTCAAAAGTCAAATCCCTGTATATGGAATTAAAAAAAGAGCAACAAATTAATATATTTAATGAAGTAGATGTTGAAAGAGTGTAAATAATAGGAACACAAAGACTACTGAAATGTAAGACAATATAGCAGAAGATCAGCAATATTTAAAATATAAAGGATTACATGATTTTTTTTTAAAAGACAAGGTAGATCAATGTGAATATAGATTAATAGCATTAACTTAAGAATACTAGCTCTCTCAAAAGAAATTGTCAAATCAAAAAAGTTCACATTTTTTAAAAAATGTAATAAATCTATGCAGAGCTTTTAAATAGAGACAACAACGAATTGGCCTTTAAAACCCACAAGCTACTGACAGAGTAGAAAAATAAAACCAAACAAAAAGTACTCTTCAAACTCCAAGGCATGCAGTGATTAGAATTCAGTTTTTCAATAACAAATAGGAGAGTATGAAAGGTTCCATAAGAAATGTCTTCGAATATGAAGCAAAGACAATTCAAATAAACTATGATTATTTCATAGTCAGAAGAATTTACAGAAGATAATGTAACAGTATTTTCAAAAAAAGCTAAAGGAATTTAAGATTGTAACACAAAATAATATCCTACAATTCTGAGTCAACTTAGATATTATAAAAATAAATAGCCAGATAAATAAATAAATAAGAGATGATGACAAATAGGAGAGATAATCATATTATTCAATTTAGAAGTGCTGCAGAGAAAAAAGAACTAGAGATGGTATATAGCCTTAGAATAAGAGACTGATCATAGCAAGGGCAGGGCGCAGAATGAAATCTCCACTGCAATAATAGATGAAGAATTTCTCTAGGGGTCTTCTGGGGAAGAATATATACATTAGAAAGCCATCTTCACTAAGGAAAGGTTATTTGTTGGATATTATCGTGCCCCAAGAGAGCTAGTTTCCAAAGAATTTCCCTAGGACAGCCAGAAAACAGAGTTGTAGAAGGAACATTAAACCAGGAACAGGACCAGGAATATGCCCCTGGAAATATTGATTGAATGTGGTAATTTAGGGATTAATTTGGAACATAGAAGGGGTACACAATATATGACACTGATTCCATCTATCATTGTTTCTTTTGGGAATTGATATTTCTAAGAAGTTAGGATAAAAACCGAGAAAATGGGATAAGATATACAAGAGCATGGGATAGAAAAAGAGACTTATCTTTGGTACTTAAAAGCTTTATCTTCATAATAGAAAGAATAAAGAGGAATAAAACAGAAGGATAAAGGGTATAATCCACTTAGATAATATTCATAACACACTAAAAGGAAAGAAAAAGAATAAAAACAAAGAAAAAGGAAGAAAAATCTTGGAAAGGGTGCAGCAAAAGGATGTTACATAAAATAAGAGGTAATGAGCATCTGAAAGCTTATGCTTTGAAAGAGGGAAAAATTCTATGCAAATAAAATAATAAACATAGGACTAATTATTAAAATTTGGATTAAACAATCCCCCCCAAAAAAAGAAATAGTGACAGAATGATAAGAAAATAAAACTCAACAATTAATCTATAGGACTAATTATTAAAATTTAGATTAAACAATCCCCCCCAAAAAAAGAAATAGTGACAGAATGATAAGAAGATAAAACTCAACAATTAATCTATTGTATTGAGGAAAAACTTCTAAAATAAGAGATATATAAAGAATAAAACAAAGAGCTGGTACAAAATTTATTATGGCTAAGGCTATTTTTTAAATAGCAGGAATTGTGTATCATAGAAATAAATGAAAATTTAAAATAAAATAGGAGATGAATGGAAAAAGGATAGTATGCTTAAAGGAACCATACATAGACATCTACTTTCACAAAGTTTACATGAACCAACTGGAATGACACCGAATTCATAATGGATAAGTTAAGTGAATGAGGGAGAACTATAGATAATTTGATTTCACTAGTTTTCCATATAGGACACTGATCTTAGATTCAAATCTAGATAAAATTCTTCTTTGAATTTTGGCCTTAGGAGGTCTGCTCTGGAGAGATTTCTCTATATCCCACATATCCCAGCTGTTCATTGCTAAATCAATACTCTGACGACTACATTTTGGTCTCCCAACTCATTTTTTTTCAGTCATCAACCAATAACGACACACAGATCCGATATATTCTTGGCACCCATGAGAGAGTTGAATGACTCTGGAGAAGAAACCATTACCTCAAGATATCAAGGGACCCATAAATTTCAATGGAGTTGATATGAGAATTCCCTTCAACTATCAATTTCTGATTTAATTAATCGCCTTTGACATGTTTCCCAAGGCTCAGCGTTTGAAGTTGCTTAGCCAAGATCACATAGCTTAGAAATGATATTGGAATCTCTATCCTCCTACTTCCATGGCTAACACTCTGCAAATCTAACTCTCAATGACAGGTAATCTGGAATAATCAGGCTATTCACAAAATATTTTGAAGCTTATTTGTCCCTCTATTCTTGCTTGAGTTTTGTGACATTATATAAGACCAAGAAATCGCCTGTTTTCTCCATAAGTCTTCTTCATTCTGCCCACTGACAGCTATCATAGGAGGTACGAGGGAATAGTATGGGACCTATGCTTTCTGCTGGCCAGATGGACACTATTTATATTGAGCCAGACTGCTGGCTTTTGACCTGGAATGGCCTAGAACAAGACTTGTGTCCAAAAGCATCAAGGATTTTCATGGGCTCCAGAGAATAGCATGACTTTTCTATCTCCTTCCTCTGGGCAGGCAGCCTGCCTCACCACCAGAGAACAAAGGGCACTGGCTGTTTTCTGCTTAGCATGAGAGAAAGATGGGGAACCAGGAAGGCTTGGTATTCAGCTCTCTCTGATTACCAGATTTTCCTTCTCTCTCCTGCAGGCAACTTTTAATATCTCTCTTGTAATCTATCCTCTAGGCTGATGGAACCATTTTATACTGTTAGGAACTCCTCCTTCGGGAGAGGTGGAAAGAGGCAGGATTCCACTGGGAGGATGGAGGGGACAAAGGCAGATATTTCATTATGCCCATCCATTATACCCATTATACTAGTGATGATTATCTGACTATCTTGCTCATGAAAGGCAGGACTATGGAAGTAGGCCCAGAAGGAGCCAATTTTTTCATGATTTTTTTTTTCTCAGTTTTTACTCTATGCTTTCCCCGGATGTGGGCACAGTGAGATATTTTTCCCTCTACCTTTAAATCTAAAGATATCTTTGGCCATGAAGGTGAAATGAAACTTGAAAAACATGGAAGAAGAATCTCAGGGCATGAGCAGCCCAATCCTGACCCACAGATGGGAGACTGAACCCCCACTGAGACATTTCTAATGAGCCACTAGCAAAGTCACCCCTTAAAGTCTTTAGGAAAGACCAGTGGTTTCAGGAGGAAAATCTGCAAGAGCTAGAGAGCTCAGGAGTGGGGATTTTTCATTGGTAAGACCTCAGAAACCTATAAAAGGGGTTGTTGGATGGGAAAACTTAGGAGAGGATTGTGCAAGTCCATTTTGAAAGCCACGAAATCCTTTTGACATATGGCAATCATTAGGCCTCTTCAGCTGTCTATCTTGCACAACTTGCTCCCCCACCTTCCCAAAGGAAAGCATTACGAGGCCTTCCACTTAACATATTTTACAAGAATCCCTTAGCAGTAAACAAGGCTCTGAAGTTGTCTCGGGAAACACGGAACTCACCGACAGCTCCTGAAATGCTGAGACATGATTGCATCTCCCAGCTGGGTACCTCCGGGCAAGGCTGTTTCAGATTAGGATGGAGCATGAACTCCTCCTTAGTGTCCAACATTAGAGGAAAGCCTCAAGCCTCAAAATGGCCCAAATGGTGGAACATAACATCCCCTTGTGATCAGCCCTCTCCGAGTCACAAAGAATCATGGTACCTCCTGAGAATTCTAAAAGATTTTTTAGAGAGTCTGGAAGGACATTAGAAGGACCAGAAAAAAAAAAAAAAAAAAAAAAAAAAAGCAATGGCCACACTATAATGACACTTAATTTGCTTAAAAATATAAGAGTTCCTTATATTCCAGTTTGGACCATACAAAATGAATCTGCTATCTTAACAGGGTTGAAACATACACACACACACACACACACACACACACACACACACACACACATCAGAACAGTTGGTAGAATTTATTTGTACCATATCCTTGGAAAAAATCTCCATCATAATTTTGGGTGTAGTACAGTTTGCTTGGTAAAATCACCCAACATTAAAATAGTTGGGCTCAATCACTATTCCAAGCTTTGGCAGGAGCTCTAAAAAGCAGCTTATTTCTTACCCAAGTCAAGGGGCTTGAAGTCTTGGGATAATGGATGAGGTCTCTCATTGCATTTTAGAGATACTATTAATCGGTGAACTAAGTGAAGGAAATTCTTATAAATCTTCAGATTCCCACGAGGTTGTATCCAAGGAAAGGCAACATCTCAAAGTAAGAAAGAGATGCTAGGAGGGGAGAGTCTAACCCCATTCTCTCAGAGAAGGAGACTCAATGATTTCCTAACAGAAGCCCTTTAGGAACTGACTCCAACTTACCTTTCTAGTCTTATTTCATCATCTTCTCCTTCATACATTGCTCATATTAGCCCATTAGTTCTTCATATGCTGCATGTCATTTCCTCCTTCTATACTTTTGTGCCTCATATTGGGAATATATTCCTGAATCGATTAGCTCCCATCTTTTACCCAAGCTGTATCTGTTCCCTCTAGTTGTGTGTGTGAGTGTGTGTGTGTGTATATGTGTATGTGTGTGTGCAAATTTTGCCTCTCTCTACATATGCCATAACCTCAGTCTAATAAAACTCAAGCTTCTTGAAGACTGGTATATTTTTTTATTGTGCCTTTCACATAGTAGGTGCTTAGAGAATATTTCTTGAATCAACATGCCTTCATTTTTCACTCCGAACATTTCATTCAATCAATAAATATCCATTTATTACTTGCCATCTAGGGGAGGGAATGGGGAAAAGACGGGAAATTGGTACACAAGATTTTGCAAGGATTAATGCTGAAAAATTATCCATGTATATATTTTGAAAATAAAAAAAAAACTTTCAAAAATAAATACCCATTTACCAAGTGTTTCCAATATGGCAGGCAGAGAGAAAGACAAAAATAAAATATGCCTTTTCTTCAGAGAGCTTATTTTATTCTTCAGGGAGAAATAGTATATATATATATATATATATATATATATATATATATATATATATATATATATATATATATATATATATATTTAGGCATTCATTGTTTATTACTTACATGTCATGATGAAATATATATATGTGCATGTACATATATACACATATGTATGCATTTATGTACATATTTCAGGAGGTTATTATCTCTCTGCATTAATACATTAATATGGAAGGAAGATAAATGGGCAAAGAAGGACCTGAAGACAAGAACTGAAGCATCTGGGAGGGGCTCCTGATGTGTCCACTGTTTCATTGACATGTGGAATTCAAGCCATTAAGTGCTTCCAGAGATTTTACTCTTGAATTCGAAATCCATAGTCTTCACGATCCAATATGTTGAAGAGTCTCATTCCCGTTTTCGTCTCTTTCTCTCAAGACAAAAAATGAACTCTGACCCTCTTTCCATCACCATATGTCTCTTTCAAGGAATTTTTCTTGCTTTCGTTTAAAAAAAAAATATGAATCTGTATCTCTAGGGCTTTCATTCCATATTCCTGGAGTGAATTAAACATTTTTTTTTTTTTAACTAAAACATAAATCTTGCCATGTTCAGAAAATCATGTCTTCGATTTCTGAGATTGAATTAGGTGTTTTTATTCCTTTATCTCTGACATACAGACTATCTCCTGAATTTCCAGTGGAATTTCTTTGGGAAGATTGTGGAATGAGATGCCCTTGACTGGAGTTGGGTAGGTCAGGGATGGAAGGGAGCTTTGTTTGGTGAGACTCAGCCTGGAATTTGTAATGAGGACTTGACATCTTTCACAAGATGTTAATCCCTCATTTGAAAGACAAAGGACTATGGTATTTGCAGCATCTAGAAGAAGCTGGAAAGCTTTCATTGTACTAAATTTAATTCTCCTTTGACTATTTCAACAAGGGAATTAAATAGGCATTTTTTAAAAACTAACCTTAGCTATTTAATAGGGGAGGGAGTCTTGGTGGCAGAAAGAGCAGAAACGAATCTTGAGCAGAAACATTCTGTTTAATTCTATCCACTATATTTGTGATAATAAAGGAGAATTACATAGCGTTAGAAAATCCAATGTGGCCCAAATTTGGAAACTAGAATTTGGAGGTGGGTGGGAATGGAATCATTATTTCATTGTTGTTGAGTCATTTTAGTCATGGCTGATTCTTTGTGACCCCATTTGGGGTTTTCTTGGCAAAGATATTGGAAAGTTTGCTATTTCCTTTTCTAGCTCATTTTACAGACGAGGAACTGGTGTGATGGATAGAGCATTGGGCTGAGAATCAAGAAGACTCATCTTCATGAGTTCAAATCCAGCCTCAGAAATCCTATTTGCCTCAGTTTCTTCATTTGTTAAATGAGCTGGAGAAATAAATAGCAAACCACTCCAAGAAAACCCCCAAAATGGGGTTGCAAAAACCAATACACACAAAAAAAAACATCCAAACAACAGCTGAGCAAAACAAGATCAAATGACTTACTCTGGGTCACATACTTAGGAATTATCTGTCATTAGTAAATAGTTCATTAAACATCTTAAACTGATATTCATTCAAAGATAGCCCTTCTATATAGGCAGTAATGGTCCTTTGAAAGCACAATTAGGTCCCCTGAGTGTACCAGATCATCACTTTCTGAATCTGGGGGTACTCTGAAGAATCAGTGGCTACTGGCTGGAGTCTCCAGAACTAATTTCCCCTAAATCACTTTGCACTGCTAGTTACTATTTTCCCAGTATCATCTTATCCATTGATATGAATTAACTTGGACAAAAACATATTTGCTGAAAAGAATCAAGGGACCAACCAGCATAGCAAAAAGATTCTCCAGAAACTAGTTAAATGTTCCCCTGTACACCTAAGTCTCTGGGCAAAGTGCACTCAAATTTAAAGTGATTCCGGCTATATTCTTCCCACCAAATTGGCTTCTGGGTAGGGTAGAGCCAATGGAAGTCATGATTCTTTGTTTAGAGAAGACAGTGACTTCTCAGTGCCTAGACAATTCGGTACTGGCCTGGTCCAACAGGATGCTTCTCAGAACTGGATCCTCATCAGGTGTAACTCCTATGAATTCTAGGAGTTCTGGCTTGAGGTTCCCAAGGTTGTGACCTAGTAGATCTTTCTCTGACACTTGTTGGTTGGCTATTGGCCTTCATTATTATTATTTTTTTTTCTTTTTTAGGCTGGGGTTAAGTGACTTGCCCAGGATCACACAGCTAGGAAGTATTAAGTAGGAAGTGTTGTGTCAGAGACCGGATTTGAACTCAGGTCCTCCTGAATTCAAGGCTGGTGCTCTATCCACTGCGCCACCTAGCTGCCCCTATTGGCCTTCATTATTGAAGAGGACCAAAATCACATTGTTAGAGTCAAGTTACAGAATGTCCAACCATGACTGATCAGACAAACGTGAGCTCTGAATGCTCTGCCACCAGTTGGAAATGAATATTTATGAACCTTTGGCTTCTCTAACCCTAAGCATCTCTCATTTCTCCTAGGCTAATTCAACTTTGCTTTGCTCATAGGGCCTTCTCTGATGAGGGCACATGTGTTGGGTGGCCCCATGCCAATATCTTCCACATCATACAGTTGTATGATGTTCTTAATAAAAGTTCTTAAATAAAGTTCTTAAAAATAATAAATAATAATAATAAATAATAAAGTTCTTAAAAGCTACCTTGAGAGTGTCCTTGTATCACTTTTTCGGACCATTTTGTGAGTACTTGTCCTGTGTAAGTTCTCCATAATTTTTTTTTTTTGGCAAGTGTACATTTGACATTTAAACTAGCTCCCAGAGTTGTGCTCTCTGTCTTGGAGTTGGATAGCTTAATAGTTTAGTTGGAGAAAGGACCTCAGTGTCTGGTAGATGATGGAGGGGATAAAAGCATGATTCTGGAGTCAGGAAGACTCATCTTTGGGAATTCAATCTTGTCTCTCTGATGTTTATTCACACAATGTCAGAGGAGTAACAAATAGAAAGAGGTTTTGAAAAAAACTCAAAGAGAGAAGCAACATATATATTAGCCAAGTGGGAGAGAGCCATGATCTTCCATTTGCTTGAAATCCCACAATTATTCTTCCTCTTTCTCTTCTTTTTCTTCTTCTTTCCCAGAAACAAAGATATCCCTGTCTTCAAGAAGCTAAAATTCTGATGAAGTGGGGATATAACACATGCCCAGAGATCTTTGATTATGAAATAATCATTGAATTTTCTAATGGAGTAGAAGGGGGGATTTCATCACCTATTGTAACACATTTGATCTAATGTTTCAATGTCATAGAATCATAAAAGTAGAAGTAGAAGAGAACTTAAAGTTCACACACACACACACACACACACACACACACACACACACACACACACACACACCTTCCTTTCCATTCACAAAGCTTCAATTCACAATGGATAAGGCACTGGGCCCAAAGTTAGGAAGACCTTGTACTCAGCTACCAAAGTGATATTCCCAAAGAACAGGTTTAATCATGGCATTCCTGAGCTCAAGAAACTCCTGTGGCTCCCTATTGTTTCCAGGCATTTCAAAAAGGGCTTCCAGGATACTTTCCAGGTTTAATGTCAAGCTTAGTGAGTTTATACTAGGGACCAGGTAAAGTGCCTGCCTTGAAGATACAATGAAAGACAAAAAAGAACTGAATGGAGAGTATATTTTTAATATATATGACTTTGTTCTTTATGAATTTTATGTTCCAGACAAGATGAATCTATAATTATTACTTCCTCCATACTTTTGAATAGGCTATGACACTGCTCTTACCGTTCCCCACCCCACAACTAGAAATGCCCTCCCTTCTAACCTCAACTCCTTAAAATTCCTAGTTTTCGTTAATACTCCACACAAATAAGGACATTCAGCCTTTCCTGGTCAACCCAATTATTACTTCCTCTATCAGCACAATGGATAGGATGCCAGGCCATGAGTCAGGAAGACTCATCTTCCTAAATTTAAATCTTGTGTTAGACAATCACTACTTGTGTGACCCTGGCCAAGTCACTCAATCCTATTTGCCTCAGTTTCTTCATCTTTAAATTGAGCTGACAAAGGAAATGGCCAACCACTCTAGTATATTTGTCAAGAACCCCCCCACACACACACATACAACTGGAAAAAAAAAAAGCACATAAATAAACTCTTGGAGATGGAGGAGTTTTTGAGTATGACCCCTGCCCCCAGCACCTGTCACATGGCAGTTACTTAACAAATATTTGGGAATAAATCTCATTCACTTTACATATGCTGTCTCCATAGATATTAAGTGACTCATCCAAGGTAAGTTAGTCAGTGGTGGCTTAAGAATTATGGACAGCTCTGCTAGGGAACAAAAGGCCACATGAAAAATATAGCTTTCAAATGAGCTCCAAAAGTAAATGTGTTCCCTGGCACCAGTAGGAAGACTGTGTCTGAGCCAAGAGAGGCGCCTGGCTTTGGGGCTTAAATGGGATACCCTGATCCCCTTTGTTCTGGCGAATAAGGGGATGTCAAAAAAAAAAAAAAAAAAAAGGGATTGGAACTGAGGGAAGGAAATAAAACCTGGAGATGGCAGGCCGGTCCTTAATCAGAGACGATTTTATCTGTGACCATCCAGGAGGTAGTGTGAAAAGCCTGAATAGCTGCCCATCAGAATCCAAGACAGGCTGGATTACCTCACTGGAAAATGAACACAGGGGGATGCTCCCCACAATCAAGCCTCCGGTGTTTGTTACTACTACAGGGAAGGGAGCATGTGTGAATGCCGGTCATAGCCAAGAAAATGGCTGTGCAAAGGATCTGGGGAGAAAATGGCAAAGGGCCACTTCCCAATACGGGCAATGGGTTAGCAGGCTCTCTGAGACCCAGTAAGATTTGGCCATGATTTCCCAACCAAAACAATGGCTGAGATTTGCTTTCAGACATAAGCTGGTATTATCTTATTTAGAAAGACACATATCCAGCACACACCATGTTCACTCTACAAGTATACTTAGGTGTCTTGGATCTAAGGAACAAGAAGAAGCCCCTCCAGGGTTAAAATCCCAGTTATTAATCAATAAAGAAATAATAAGTGCTTACAAAATCAGGCACTCGGTTAGCTGCTGGGCATGCAGAGTCAGAAATGAGACTTTCCCAGTCAACTTTGGAATACAGGATGTCATCAGGCAAGCAGCAAGCATTCATTAAGTACAGGTCTAGAGACTGGAAATTCAAAGACAAAAATGATAAAGCCATACTCTTCAAGGAGCTCATATTCTAAGGCAAGAAAGATTTCATGTAGAAGTATATTCCCTATGTAATAAAAATTAATACAAGTAGATCTATTAAAACCAATCCAAGAATTGAGAGAGGTGGTAACATTTTTAGGGCCCAGAATTAGACTAGAGATAATGGGGTTGCAAAGATTTAAAAATATATCATTGAAGGTCCATGCCCTCAAGAAACTGGAAGGAGGAAGGCAGGTGTAATGTTATGCACATAAGTAGACAGATAAAATTTTGAGGAAGAAGGAAAAAGTACACATAAGTTAAGGATCACAAAAGGATTCCTTAAAAAGGGATCTTTTGTTAAGCCTTGAAGGAAGATATGGATGGTATAAACTGGCAGAAAGGAGAGGAAGTGATCTAGGAACAAGGGCCAGTCAGTCGGAAGGCTCACTGGAAGGCGATGGAATGTTAAATTCAAAGAACATCTGGTTAGGAGAGTTTAGCATAGACTACGCAAAGAAGAATTATGTTCAATCAGAAGAGGAACATAGAATTGGGCTAATTAATTAAAGGCTTAAATGTCAAGGTAAGTTGCTCTGATTTTTCCCAAAGGCTATAGGGAGCTTCTGGAGCTCCTTAAGCAGGAAAATACTATAGTGAGCTGTAGACTTTGAGGAAACTGTGATGATAGTTATGGGGATGAGAATTTGGAGAGAGGAGAGATTGAAATGCAGGAGACTAATTAGAAAGATTTTATTATAATAGTATGATGAGCAAAGCATCTGACTTGTGATGATTTTATTTTTCTCCTGTATTCTAGAGTCTGCTAAGTAGCATGGGAATAGAGTCAGAAAGTTCAGAGTTCAAATTCAGAATCAGACACTTCACTGCAAGATCCTGGGCAAGTCATTTAATTTCTGTTTGCTTCACTTTCTTCAACAGTGCAATAACATCATCCATCTCCCAGGGTTATTGTGAGGATCAAATGCGAGAATATTTGTAAACTGCTTAGTACAGTGTCTAGCACATAGTAGGCACTTTATAAGTACTTGTTTCCTTCTCCTCCTCCTTCCTCCCATCCTGTATAAACTGAAATTACAGAGGTTTCTTTGTGCAAACTCAATTCTCACTAAATCAACCCCTAGGTTGAGAAAAGCATATAGGTGACAGTAATGACTGGATGTTCTCCAAAGGCTTCACAGGTGAGAAAACTGAAGCCCCACGTGTTGAAGTGGCTCAGGTGGGCTATGGTCACCAGATACAGTATATAAATCAGCTCCTCTCCCTTCTCAGCCAGTATTCTTGTCCCCATAACAAAATGTGCTTAGACTGATGGTAAAATATAAATGCATTCTACGGCACATGCATTTCCCAGAATTCCTTTGGATTTAGTAAGACTTTGCTTGGCCACTGCCTGAGACTTAAAATTACTGAGAAAGTACAATGTGGTCTCAGAGGACAGAATGCTCCTTTATCTAATCACTGTGTTGTTAACCAATGTTTTCTGAGCTTCACTTGGATCCAGCCAATATTTATTAAATACTGACTGTGTGCCAGACTGGCCTCCACTGTTGAATGTGTTTTACTGCTTCGATTTTTCATGGAAATTTATTTTAATTGGAATTTGGAAGAACTATGTTCCAGTTCAGTTCTCTCTCTGATACAGACAAATGGTGGGACCATGAGGATGCTAATTACCTTCTAGAAGCTTATATTGTGATCTGCAAGTCTAGGATAATAATGGCCTGTTGTGAGGATCAAATGGGATGTTTGCGTACAGCACTTCTTAAACCCCAATGGGAAATGTTGTCAGCCATTGTTATTATTAAGTTGTTAACTTAATAAGTTATTCGTTTTATTATTAATTATTAGTGTTTGTTATTATTCATAACGACCACTCTGATCCCCAATTTCTTCATGAACTCTGAAAATCTCATAAGGTTTGGAGGGTCATTCTGAACTGATATTCCCAGAAAAGTTCCAGATTGTGAGCATTGGCCAAGTGGCTAGAACCCAGGCTGTGGAAATCCAGAACATCCCTTCAGATTCCTGATTTATAGCAATAGAAATAATAATAGCAGTTGCATCAAAAGCACTTAAAAATTGCAAATCATATACTTTTTTATATATTATCTAATGTGAGTCTCCAAATGAAATGGTAGTCATGAATATTATTATACCCATTTTATTGAAATAGAAATTGAATCTCCCTGATATTTGATTTGCTGAAGTAAAACTCTGAATTGGAGGATATCATGATTCACTCAGCTCTTTGACAGGCTGCATGCTGTAAATATTAAGAAGGAAACCCATCCATGATTTATATGAGGATAGGTTAAAAGTCCCGAATAGATGCAGTAAATATGTTGCCAGGGATTGAACAGAGAATGCACAGAGCTAGTCTCCATTTCCTGCCGACCACATGAACTAGCTGAGCCCTTGGGTACTTGGGGGATAATGAAATCCAGTATCTCCCTCCAGATACCCATCGGCGTGACTCTGAACTGAAGGGAAATAGTGCTTTGAGAGGGCAAGGCGAACAGCATATTATCCACTGAGAAGGAAGAGTCAATGATGGTGGAGTTAAAAAAAAAAAAAAAAGGAATGATTCCAACCATAGCCCCCTTTCTCCCTTCTACTTTAGCTGGTATCTTGCAGTACTAAGTCTTACATTTAGAGAGGGCTGACGCTTCTCTAACCCAGCATCAAAATAACTGTTCCTTTGTGACTCCTAGAGTAGGAGGGCTTCAGACTAACTGCCTTTTCTATAGCTATCCTAGCTGACCTGTATCCAGGATGGGAGTAACCCTTTTATAAATTTATAAATTCATAATTTATAAATTTAAAAGGGCAAAAACTCCTGGATCCTTTGGATGGATTTAATTGGTAGCAAGGAAAGAGATGACAAATGATATCAGGCAGAACCCACCCCTTGAAAATTGAAGAATAGGACAGTACTAAGCTGAGGTGAAATGGTGCAAAACCTACTCACTCATCCCACACATTACTTTGTGTTCTGATGAGGTGTAAATCTCACCTCTCATTGGAGTATAACAGTAGTTAGTACTGGGGTTTGCTTAGTTTAAGCCTTTCTATCAATGTGCTTTGAAGGGATCTGGTGCAATGTTGAGTGTGTGTTTATAAGTGTGTGTGTGTGTGTGTGTGTGTGTGTGTGTGTGTGTGTGTGTGTGTGTGTGTGTGTGTGAAATGAATACCTGTGCTATATTTGATTTCTGTTGGACATTGAGTATCTTCTTACTCTTTCCTTTAAGCAGAAGGTAAATATTATTTGAAATTTAAACAATAAATAAATCATTCTGGGATGCTACAATTGGGTAGTATGAATAGAAAGGGAAGTCTCAGCCCTCTCGCTGGGGCAGTGAGGTAGTGCAGCAAATATGATACTGGACCTGGAGTGAAGAGGACTTGAATTCAAATCTAGCTTCAGACACTGACTAGCTGTGTGACTCTGGGCAAGTCACTTCACCTTGTTTGCCTCAGTTACCACATCTGTAAAATGAGTTGGAGAAGGAAATGGCCAACCGTTCTAGTGTCTTTATCAAGAAAACCCTACAAGGGTCGCAAAAGTTATGAACAACTAAACAATATCTTTCCTGTCTTTTTACTCATTATTCCCTTCCACATATCCTATAGTCAACCTTCAATGGTCTTCTTGCTCTTCACATATGACCCTCTGTCTCCTGTCTCTGAGTCTTTGAAGAGAAGAGAACCCATGCCTGGAATGTTCTTCTTTCTCATCTTTTCTTCATTAATACAAATGAGATCCCCAAAGCATTTGATCATTTTGAGTAGATGTCTAGAAGTACCTTCAGTTCAATTCAACGTGCAGTTATCGTCTATTCTGTACCAGACCGCATGCTTGGTAAGCAGAACTCAAAGAGAGCAATGACTGAAATCCTAGCTTTAGGAAGCTGTCATTCTACTGAAAGGAAACAACACGTATGAACATAAATGAATCCTTTGTTTCCATGAACTCTCCAGCATCCCTTTCTGCAGCATATCATTCATGATCTCCAAAGTTGCATTCTCTTCTCTTGAAGCTTCCATATATTCTGAATAAACCTAGCATGTTCCTAATTACACATACTTTCGCACACTAGAATGTGAGCCCCTTTAGGGAATGGACTTTTTGTTTTCCTTTGCAGCTCTATCACTTACTGCAATGCCCATCACGTCCTAAGTATTAACAGCTAGCCTTTTAGGTAGCACCTTAAAGTTTGCAAAGTATTCTTTGCAATATTATCTCATCTGATCCTCTTTAACAGCCTGGAGTGGTAGGTGCTATTCTATTTTGCAAATAAAACCACTGAGGCAGACTGAGGTAAAAGACTTGCCTGGAGTCACAGAGCTGGTAAGTGTCTGAGACCTGATTTGAACTCTGGTGTTCCTGATTCCCGGCCCAGAACTCTATCCACTGTCCCACTTAGGCATCTAACAAATGTCCAATAAATTTCCATTGATTGATTGCTTGCTTATAGCTTGGTCTGTGTGTAAATGACTCCATCATGTGAGAAACTCTTTCAAGATTTGAAAAAATATCTTTAACCACCTGTCAGGTACCAGAAATACAAACAGCCTTTTTTTTTCTAGGCATTGAGAGTTCAGCCAAGGGAGACAACATATGCAGATCACATACAGATACAGACAAAATAGATGCTAGATAGTTTTGAGGAGAAAGCATTAGTGATTGGGGACCTCTTTTGGAAGAAGCTTGTTGAAAATATGGAAGTGAATGAAATCAAGAAGGGAGATGGTATAGACATTGTGGAGAAAATGACTTTAAGATGTTTATATAGATCAGATATACAGAAGAGAAAAATGACTATTGACACATGTATATCGTGCACCCTCAACAAGAATATTGACAGGGAGCAAGAAAGCTTTCACAAGTAACATCACAGTAAATTATATATTTAACATTATATATATGTAAACCTGACTTAAAGGTATAGACAATAACACTGTATTCATTTTATGATGAGAAATAACAACAAAAATTATGCAGAAAAATGCCTTTATAAAGATTTTTTGTTCTCTTTTGTTTTGGTGTTTATTTTTCCCCCCAACAAGGGAACTTCCAACCCTATATCAAAAATATATATTGAAAGGCTGTAACGATAAAAATACTAACCTTTGTCAGTAACCCTTTGACTATAAATATCAGTCTTGGAATCGATAAAAGATCTCACCTGTTCTGGATCCAGAAGAAAGAAAGCTTTCGTATTGATAACACGCTCCTCCAAAGCTTCCTATTTGAGGATAACATTGTGCTAATTGTGTTATCACTAGGACAACAGATCTTCTTGTAAAGCATTGGAAAATACTCAGGAATTTGTCCTGCGTATCCGCAGAGGAAATATCTAGTGGGCAAAGAATATCTATTGCACAGATTATAACATGAGAAAGAGATGGTGGACTGTTAATTTATATTCATATCTTTGAGATATAAAAATAGTACATAGCATATAAACTATAATAAGAATATGAATAAATTTCTCTATTATCTATTGATATATTTCCATGTGTATAATCTAGTTCTCTATCTCTATTTATGTTTATATCTACAACAAGAAAGAGGGATAATGACTAGGGCTAAGAGGTAAACACATGTAGAGTATGCTGCATGATCTTAAGGAAACTCCTTATGAAACAAACAAAACAATTTCCAGAAGAAAAGTTTCATTTTGGGGAAAAATATAAATATTCTACTACTGATATCACATAAAGTTATCATGTGAAATCATGAAGAACCACATTCACTGGAGAGCTGAAAAGAAACTGTAGTGTATAAATGGAGAAAGGCATTCTGCGGGTGATAAGGATGCAGCATGTTATATCTATGAGGAATTTAAAGGAAGAATCCAGGTCTAGCTGCTATCATGAAATTACAGGATCAAAAGAGAAGATGGGATGATTTTATATGAAAAAGAAGTTATCAACAATGAATACTATGCTCTCCACGTGTATCTTTATGATTTCAAGAGAAAGAGAGGAAGATTACTTGGTGACAAACTTCCTCATAGGAGATCATAGACTGATAAAGGACAGGATGGATCAAAGATGAAGAATTAAGACCAACCACTTTGGAAGAAATATCCAAATCTCCAAAATCATTGTAATAAATCAGAACAAAAAAGAAATACTAAGAGAGAAGGTGTGATAAATTCGGGCAGTCAGTGATTTCCTCAAATAGGAAGCAATACCAGGTTAAAGTCCTACAGGGCAGAGTGTCGTTATGGACAGAGCTTTTCATCTGGAAGAGAAAGACTTCATTTAGAATTGTCTCTTAAGTATTATGTATGTGACAAAAGTGAACACCACCATTTCTTTTTCTGGAAAGAACATTAATACAAATGAGATCCCCAAAGCATTTGATCATTTTGTGTAGATGTGTAGAAGTACCTTCAGCTCAATTCAACGCGCAGTTATCGTCTATCTATTCAACCACCAGACCACATGCTTGGTAAGCAGAACTCAAAGAGAGCAATGAACGAAATCCTACCTTTGCTGAAAGGAAACAACACATATGAACATAAATGGATGTAAAATAAATAGGAGTAAGACAAAGCAAGTTTGATAGCAGTGAGAGGGTATTGCTAACAAGAAGGACCAAGAATTATGTCTTATCCTTAAGATGAGTTCAAGGGACTAATGAAGTATATGACATAAATATACAAGGAAAGTCACTCAGGCCTTTGGGACAACCTGTGCAAAAAAATATAAAGGAAAGTATGAAGCATTTTGCAATGGGAAGTTGGCAGCATACTGGTCCAAATTAAGCAAACAGATTCCCCAAAAAGTGGCTTATAAAAAACTTGAGCAAAACCAATCATCGAGGTTGTTTCTCAGCTCTATCAATCTATTTATCATTCCATCTATCAACCCAAATATCTATCGTCTGCCATTTTCCCATTTTTTATAAATCTATCAGCTACTCACCCGTCTATAATTTCCTTCAACAACTAAATCATTTTGAAAGATTTTACCCCATGTTTCATTATGTGATCATGGGTCAGTCATAAGTTTTCAAGTTCTTAGTTTGCTCCTGTGCAGAATTATGGACCGGGCTAAATGTTCTCTAAAGTCCCATCCAACTAAAATATGTGTGACCTCATATTGTGATTGATACCAAACTTTGAACACATGTGGCACGAGCACCAGGGGCTGTTAGAAAAGTGATGGCATGCCTGGTGAGATGGAAATTTCCATTCCACCTGCTTGAGATCTCCCTTCCAAAGAGGTGACCTATTGAGAGTCTATTTCCTGGCCAGAATGCCAGGAAGCTCTTCCCTTTTGGTGACCTGGAGTCATGCAACCATGTCCCTGGGTGATAAATTTACAGAATTCATTCCCTCCCCCCCACGCTGAGTGGCACGTACTGAACATATAAATAGGTTCAGGAAAGGTTAGAGATATATTCATGAATGAGAACTCTCTAGCAGAAAGTGAAGGACAGATGGGACAGAAGTTTTACTTTAAATTAGGAATACTAGGTTTATATCCAGATTTGTAATACATTATCTGTGTGATTTCAGGAAACTCACTTAATCCCTCAGAGCCTCATTTTCTCCATCTTTATAGCACTGCAGCAGTAATACTCTTGTAACCATCTTAGCAGATGGGCTAACTTAGGTTGAAGAGAACCCACAGATCCTAAGCCTATTGGTGAGATAGGAGGGTTCCTACCCCAAGTATGAGAAGATTTTCCATGGTGGAATGAGCAGAAAAGATCAGTTTGTTCCAATAGCCATGAAGGCAACTGACGTAGGCACTGTGGAATAATTAGAACTTGATCCGACATCTAAGATCCCAAGGTCAGCCACTGCATCCTGAGACACAATTATCCTGACTTTGGCCACTGGACTTTGATGACTCCGGAAGAGAATGAGACTGATGACTTTGTATGAATTTGTAAATACAATTCACTCCCAAGTCAAGACATCACCCCATGTAGTAGCTGGTCCTTCTGAAAATGAAGGACAAACAACAACAAAACCAAGTTTATAAAAGTTTCTTCTCATCAAAATCTCTGAAGTCGATTTCAAGGACAGTTGTGTTTATCCACAATAGATCCCTTTCTTTTTCCTGTTGGGTAACCTTCTTCCTCAAGGATGACATCCCCTTATTGTGCCCGTATCTCTGAGCCTCTAGGTACCCTGTGCCCAAGACAGCTGCCAGATACGCATCCCTTCCAGCAGCAGGTGGAGCCAAGCCCAACACTCCAAGAAAGATTACTTGAGGATTCTAAAGGATGAAAGGTTCCACTGGGCTAAGGTCACTCACTATTATTGAAAGCTGTTTGTTAGCTTAGCCTTTAAATTATGCCCTCTCATGCTTTGACACATCATTGAGGCAGAACTTCTTTAAACAAAACTGGAGCGGGAGTAGGCATATGTGAAAGTAATAGCACGACACTTTAATTAAGCTCTCTCTCTGGACTGTGGGTCTTGGAGAGCTTTTGGAGGGAAATGTAGCTTGCCAGGGTACTTTTTTTTCCAAGTACTTAGAAGGCCAGTAATATAGTTTGAAGTGAAAACAAAATACAGAAGCTTGGTTAATTTATGTCCACTTCCTAAACTCTGTTTAATGCATTAACTGTTTCCTTAACTTATATGACAGTCTTGATGATTGGTCATCAGAGAATAATACAACTGACATCTTTGTTTTTTATTACCAGTCACTGTTCTAAGTAACAGTGACAATTCCAAGTTGATCTAAATGTAAAGATTTTTTTATTGGTGGAAAAAGAAAAAAAAAAAAAACTAACAACAAAAAAGGCCCTCTTCTCGATCTTTCCACCTCATCTTTGGCCTTTTATTCCAAAAGCCAATTGTGCATGCCAAGTTACGTCTTACATTCCAAATGAAACTCAAAGAACATTTGATGAAGCAGGGCCCCTTTGGAGCAAGCGTTGGGACTGCTCTATCCCACAGTGTAACAGACAGAATATTAAGAGCAGATGGGCTGGAATAAAGTAATTGAATATGAATTAACATGAGGATGATGACATCAAAAGGCAGTGGGAGCAGAGGAAAAGGGACGTTCCCGTGCATTTATGGGTCATAGAGATGGTTAGATCAAAGGGCGCAGAAACCACAGAGTTCCTTTCTGATGAAGACAGAATTGCCTTAATGATATGGATTTGAAAGAAGGATCCACGTTCAGGTAGAAGAATGGTGACTACTGTCTCTCTCACCTCTGATTTCTTTAGGAAAAATCCCCCCACAAATATAGAAACAAAATTAATTCACTTAAACAATGGGAAATTGCTATACCAAAGAATAATACCTTGCAAGACATTCTGTCCCCTCTCTTTTCTTATCTGTCAAAAATATGGCCTTGGTTTAGAAAGCCTCTGAGCTCCCTTCTAGTTCTAGTTTTATGATTCTTAAGATCGCCTTCATTTCCTCATAACAGGACATATAACTTGAGGCAGCTATCTAGATGATCTATGTAATGATGTCAGAAAAAAAGGAAAGCCAAAGGTAGGAATGAAAGCTTTCCAATAAAAAGGAACCCTAGATGGAAATAGATATGTAAGAGAGGGTAAAACAGAGTGGCTAGTCATGAACCACTCTGCCGTATACATATTCTTAGCAACTTTGGCGTAGTAATGATTGATCTGTGCCATGGAGGTAGGAAGGCTGGGTTACTGGATGCTACACAATGGTTGAAAACTTTGTTGATTAATGATCTACCAAAGAACATGAATGGACCAATGATTAATCTTTATGGCTTTCATTGACAATCAGAACATTGCTAATTCAGTTGGAAAAGACCCAGAGCTGGGAGCTGTGAATCATTGAAACAGAGACAAATGTGACACTGGGAGAAGCTGGATTCCTTCAGTAAAAGGAAGATATTCATCATAGGATTCCTGTCACCCAATCTGAAAGCCTTCAAAATAAAGGTTGGAGAGAGAAATGGCTTTCTCACAAGTTTTATAAAGGCTAGGAAAAGCCATGCCTCAAGAGACAAAGACGACAAACTTTGCGTTTTGAAAAGAGGGGGGCAAGAATTAATGAGAGTCTGAACTAGGGAAGAGAGGTCAAGACATAACTTGGAGGCAGAAAAAAAAGTTTGATCAGTATTAAAGAAATTCTAAACAGAATAAGCTATCAAGTCAAAGCCAAATTTTGCAATAGAAGTTTTTTTTTTGATGCATTACTACATTTTGCAAACAGAAATAACAAAAGAAAACTAGCCTTATTGAAACTTTTAAGAAAAATAGAGAATGAATGAAGAATATGGAAAATAGCCTCAAACTGAGAAATATTTGAGAGCTTCTTGTAACAAGCCTCATCAACCAGGAGCTATGGTGAGCTTTGGGAGACTACTTTATCCTCGTTTATCATTTATCATTTATATGGAAATCAGAAGGAGAGATAATATCTTAACAAATAAAGATATCCCAAGGTTGAAGTTTTGAGTTCCCAGGAACTAGGGAGAAAACATTCAAATTTGTGATAAAGTTTGGGGTAGATTTTGTCTTACATATCATCCAATGGTCTATGCATTGTCACAATTCAGTCTATTTCCTAGGAACATGTTATATTAGCTAGAAATTATCCATACATTCTCATTCCTACCCTAGCTTAGGATAATTTTCTTTCAGGACCCAGTGGGAGCCTGCCTCCTAAGATATTCAGAATTGGAACACAATACTACAAAACACTTCAGAAAACAATATTATTAGATAGTCTCAAGAAGCAAATAAACTTTTAAATGGTCAATAGGATCCCTTAACATTGTGGACATTTAGGAAAACATGGTACCCTAACTTGTCCCTTGACCTCCTGAACTCACAAACTTAAAAACTGCTAAATAGATCCCCTTTGTAAGATCATTTCTTCTCTCCCTAGCTTTGCTTTAATATTTTATCCTGCTCCAAGTCAAAGATGACCTTCACTATTGTATTTTATGTGATCTAGTCTACTATGTAGAACTGTCTCAATTTTTGTTTAACTGATACTCTGATAAAGATATTCACTGGCTATTCATTTGGGTCTATTGTGCAACCACAATTTGGTTGGTGGGAGTCCAACAGGCAAAAGGAAGTATGCCTTTCTCATTGAGAGTGATTGGAGGAAAGGTGCATTTTTCCTATGACCACCAGCCATATACCAGGATCATTTGAGGTAGGGTAGATCAATGTTTTTTGTTGTTGATGTTGTTGTTGTTGTTGTTGGTTTTTTTTTTTTTTTTTGCCTAGAGAAAAAGCCTTTATTAGCCAGAGTATCCTATTCCCTGATTATATCTTTATTATTTTTTATTTAAAACTTTTTTTAAAATTTTCCAAACACATGCAGAGTTTTCAACATTCACCCTTGCAAAATCTTGTGTTCTAATTTTTTTAAGCTTTTTTATTTTCAAAGCACAGTTATGGACGAATAATTAATCAACGTAATTCTAGACCTGTATACCTCTTAGAGACAGGCAAAGGAAAGAGCAAATCCTGAGGTATTATTCTCATTTTGAGCCCCACAAAGGCAGAGCTCATAATTTCCCTTGCAGAGAAGCAGCCAAATACTAGATCAGGTATCTATCCATGTCATGTGTGAGCCGAGCTTTTTGTGATGGCGTCATCATCTTTGGATGGCAATTCCACACATCCCATATTTTGTTGTTTATTATATTATTGTATATTATTATGTATATGAATATATATTGTATGTATAATATGTATATTAATATATCATAGTATATTAATATGTATGTTATTGTTTGTTGTATATTATTGTTGTTTAGTAGTTTCCAGTTTTATCTGACTCTTTGTGACCCTGTTTGGGGTTTTCTTGGCCAAGATATTGGAGTGGTTAGCCATTTCTTTCTCCAGATCATTTTACATATGACTTGCCCAGTATGACACAGCTAGTAAGTGTCTAAATCTGGATTTAAATCCAGGAAGAGAAGTCTTACTCACTCTGGGGTTGAGACTCAAGTATCATAAAGCTATATCTTATATTAGGTTCTACCTGAATACTATGAAAGATACAGAAGAAGGACATAATGAAGGTATTGACCTTGAAAAATGTAAATATTACTTATCAGTTTATAATCTAAGACAAATCTAAAGGAAAATGGAAGAAAATTCAGATACAAGATACCCTCTAGAGATAGTATCAATGAATGAATTTCCTTGGCCATTAATGAATTATAACAGCAAGGGATTGTAGAGATCTAGACTAATACATTAAAATCAATATTTGCTTTTTTAAATGATCATATCTATGGCAGGAACATTGTCCAGAATGCTTAGAAGTTATCCAGTCCAAATACCTTTTATTTAAGATCAGAAAACTTATGGCCAGAGAGGTTCACTGACATGACAAAAGGACACAGCAGTGTGGTGGGTAGCTATTTTCTCATGGTTTTTGAAATACCAGGAGGGACCATTACTATTATAAGAAATTATTATCCAGGTCATTTTCAAAGGGACATCTTCATATTCCAATGTATTGGGTTTTTTTCTTATTGAGTTTTCGATGCAAAAAGAATGACATCATTTTCTTGAGGGATGTGGACAAATTCACTCAGACCATTCAGATACATTTTAAATATAGTTACTGTCTAAAAAGGAGAAAGAAAAACTTAACCCCTCATACTTAACATATGCAAGTACATGAACTCATTTGCTGTCTCTCCTCCCTTTCTCTTTGGATTTCTCCAAAATGCTTTAGTTGCCTTCTCCCCTAAGAAGATTCTTTTGCTCATGTAGTCTCCTTCTCCCACTGATGTGTTCTTTCCCAAATCTCTTTTTTGGGAAAATGCTTAGGCCAGAAATGTTTCATTTCTCTCCAAGCTCCATACTTGACTCTCTAAACTAGGTTATCTTATGAATATTTTTTCTTCCTCCTATTTAATTATCCAGTGATTAATGACTTTATTCATTATTCTTACTCTAATGATATTAAATGACTGTGAATCATGGAAATTTATAGTCTTAAGGATAAATAATTTTATGGATCATTCCAAAATGATGGAAGCTTATACAATGGAACTTTTGGGTAGAGGGTTAAATGAAAGAGGAGGTGCTACTTTCTCGATGTGCACCTCAAAACAAAACAAAACCAAGATCAAATAATAAAAAGAAGTGAAATTACCAAAATATAAAGTGAAATTTGCTAAACAAAATAAGGAAAATAAAGTAAAACCTTTACAAAATGAACACTATTACAAATTAAAAATACCTGTGGAAAAATTCCTAGAGGATAAAAATATAAAGAATAATAATATTAGTAACAAAGTTATAGCTATCTCAAGAAACATACATAATTAATATGCTGAAAATATTGAAGAACAATTCCAAATCAGGAGCTATCTTGTAAATAGTCAAGTCCTGGACGCTGTTGGCCTTCAGTAATTTGGGTAAGTAAAAGAGAAAGCTATCCTTTGGACACTCAAATTGTGGGTGCAAAAAATTGGTGGAGTGCCCAGAGGTAGCCCCAAAAGAGGAATAAAATAGCAAAAGTAAGGGAGAAGAATAAATTTTGATGAAGCTATGGAGGAAGTGATCTTGAAGCATATTATTGAGAGGTTTTTGCAGTATTTAAAGAAGTATAGTATATAGCATGGAAACTTGTTTAGTAGTTTTTATCTCAATGTGGTTTCTGAAAGAATTAATGAACTTAAGAAGATTCAAGCTCTTCTATCAATATTAATCATTTCTAAAGGATAGTAGAAGATGTTAAATTTAATATTTATGACCTTGAAACAGAGTAGTAGTACAAACTGAGCTGCATCAAACTCAGCTGATATACTGTCTGCATGAAGTCTAGCATCAGTATAGTTAGTTAATCAGAGTAGATGGCTACCAGGCTGCCTAAAGAAGGGCAAACTAGCTCCTGTCAAAAACAGAGAAGATCAAAGCATCCCACTGGCAGATTAGCCTTATGAGAGTCCAATGGGCTCCTAGTCTGGACAAATAGAGAGCTCCAATCTCAAAAAAGAAAAAGAAAGATACCTTCTTTCTTTAAGAAGGTGAGAGAGAAATACACACAGAGGACAGAGGAAGACAAAAAGGGAGAGGAAGAAAGGGAAGGAGGGAGAAAGAAAAAAGGGGGAGAAAGTATGGAAAGAACCAAAGAAAGAAGGAAGAAAATTTCAATGTAGCCATTAAATATGATACATCAAATAAAAGATTAAATAAGAAAAAATAGTACAGTCATAAATAGTACATAATAAAAATTATAAAAATAAAAATAAATAATACAGGCTTATAAAGGGACTGAAAGGAACTGGAATTGACAGATTTATGGACAAAGGCAAATAAAACATAAGAATGATTTTTATTTTATATGTATGAAATATTCAGAAAATGGAAAAATTCTGTCAAAAAGAATGTGTAAATAAGCAAATAATGTGAATGTTTATTCATTCCCATTTGCTCAAAATGATAATGTTCTGGTCTACCATTAAATGCAATGTAAATCCAAAAGGCTGTATTTTTAAGCTCTATATTTATAAATTAGGGTGAAATAACATTAACATCCCAAAAGCAAAACTATTCCAAATGCACCAATTATAAAAACTCCAATAATAGTTGTTAAGAACAAATTAGAAAAATAATAGCATATTAAGATAACCACAACATGAATAGAACCAATTAAAATTTATGGATTAGCGCCCCATGCAGTGCCAGAAACAACTTTATACTGGTGAATGCTCCATTTGTCTCTCCTGCCTCTTCTCCCACTCACATTCCAAATTCTTGAAATCTGGCTTCCAGCCCCACCACTTATTGATACTTCTCTCTCCATGGTCAACAATGATGACTCTTTCTTTTTCTTTATAGTTTTGTCCAATAATCTCATAATTATTAAACCACTGCCATTTTTTTTTCAATTCTAATCTTGTGAAATTAACCAACCTTTACTCTTCTCCATGATCCTGTTCTCTTTTGATGTTTTTTTCTCCCTGCTCCACCACTTCTTAAATGCCTCTGGATAACCGACAGCCATCACGTCCCTAAGCTTAGGATACACAAAAACTCTAATTCCTTTTCTTTTCTCTCTCTAGCTCTTTAACTTAAAGGTAAAGAGTTTATGCTTTATCCTTGCAAAAATTAAGAATCATTGAATATTTTCAAGGTGATGAATGATATAAATAAACTTATGACTTAGGAAGATTAATTTAGATAAAGCATAAAGAGCAGGTTGTAAATGAGATATTTTTTCCCCTCATAAGCTCATAATTGAAAGTTCTGAGCAAAATAATTCTAAATAAGAAAATCCTGTGTTTACCTGAGATCAACTGAACTCAAATTTCAAATTAGTAATGATATTCACTGAAAACACTTTCATTTATTGCCCAAAAAAGCTCTTGTAAAACTCATTGTAACATGGCTGATTAGAGTGATACTACAAAGAAATCCTGAGCTCCCAAAAGCTTCCCAAAATCTCAGAGAAGCATCAACTTAGAAGCCTGACCTGAGTCATTGTAGAAGATTCTCATATCCCTGAGGGAAAGGGCAAGCACCATTTTGCTTTTTGTGTTTGCTTTCTATGCCTAAGACACAGTAGGTGCTAGTCAATGCTGGTTGAATGATTTACTCGTGTTCATTTAGGTCATAAGAGGTAGAGGCAGAATAAAATCCTTAGTTTTCTGATCCAAAATCCAAAACTCTTTCATTAAGTTCTAGGGAGTTGTCTGAAGAGCACGGAAATGTTAATGACTTGCTCAAGGTCACATTGACTAATAGGTATTTAAAGTGTCTAGGTCTTCTAGATAGATATTCAAGTATCCTATTGACTATGCTCAATTGCATATAGGTTATTTTGTAATGCTCACAATAATCTTTCGAATGTCAGAACTCAGCTGTGTAGTTATTGTAATTTGAAATATTGTGCATATCAAAATATTTCTGCTTAAGAACTATTAGTGAAATATTTTGGAATTCTAATTCTGGACCATGTGGAATGAGTTACCTCCCACAATTATGAGAACTACTGTGTTACTGAGTTACATTAGCTGCTCTATAACTAATGAACCATATCATTAATTACAGACATTCAAAATAAAAATGACAGCAAGGTCAGCCAGATATTTATAACAAAGGGAAAGGTCACGAGTTGCAGAGTAGCCAGCTCATTCTCCACGAATTGTCTTTTAGTGAGTCCCTCCTTCTCTTCAGGTTTAATTGAAAACATTAATTTGCCTTATCATGGCAGGCTGGGAAGGATCTTTCAGTGCACACAGAGTGGAGAGTGGTGGAGAACTAGCAATCTAGGACCATGAAAGGGCTGTCATCAAGTGCATTCCCAAGATCACAGCCCTGCTTTGTTCCTGCCCTGACAATAGTAGGTGAACCATGGGAGATCACTCTCTTACAAAGATCCTCAGTCGGTTTTATAAAATGATAGTCTGGATTTTCAAATGAAAAGCCAATTAAGCTATCCAAATAGCTTAATTACAGAATCAAAATTTCAACATGAAATACAAATAAATGAATGAATTACTGCATTTGAAGATTGATTTTAATGCCTCCCATGAATCAGAGTAGAGATTCATCTTACCTAAGAAAAACATTTGCAAACTCATTTATTACCTTTTGTTATGCTAAGCCTACTGCCCCCAAAAGAACCAATTAAGAAAAATTCCTAAATTCTCCAGGTAAAATAGAAAAATTAATGGACATGGAAGCCAAACATCTAAGTTCTGATCGTCTGTAGTTCTTTATTTCCAAAATAGTTTTCTTAAAATACATCTGACCAGTCATTCCCCTATTCAAGAACCCAGAATTCCTTATTGCCTTTAGGATAAAATACAAAATCCCTTTGCTTGATCAAGACCTGTCAGTCTCCCTCCAGTCCACTTTTCCAAGTTAATTTCACAATGATCCTCTTGATGTGTGTGATATTCCAGACAAATTGCTTTACTCTTCTCTATATTTGGCACATTTTAATTGGCATAAGCAGCCTCCTGAGGCCCTTTCCTCCTCAATCTTGTGTCTTAGATTCTAGATTCCTAATAGGATCAAGAGAGCCACTCAGAAACATAAAGGTCTTCCTCATTTGTCATTTTTTTTTTTTACTCTTTCTGCCCTTGAGTGTTAATTTATATTTAACAGACATTTGGGCCAATGGATGCTCAATCCACAGGCTATATGGGTATAGCCATCTATACAGAGAAGTAAATTCAAAGTAATTTAGGGTAGAAACAGACCTAGGAAAGCCACTTAGAGGTGTCAGAAGTAAGGGAGACCATGGACTCCACAAGAAAGATGTAGAATGAAGACTGAATAGTTCAAACAAAAGCCACATTCTCTGGAAATTTGCAAAGCTGCTCATAACAGAGTAGTATGAGTCAAGCTTGACTCAGCTCCACTATGTAGAGGCTGAAAGCCAGAAGGCCAAGAGGACGTTTATTATAAGATTGCCTCTTTCTAAACTCAAGATCTCTTTATTATTATTAACAAATATTTATTAATAGATTATTATTAACAAATGTATTATTGTTAATAAAATTTAATAACAAATAATTAACAAATTATTAATTTGTTTCTCTATGCTTTAGTACGGGAGAGAAGACCTAAGAGAGTACACAATTTTTAGTAAAGAGATTGTTTTTGGAATCTTTTTTTTTATCTTTATACCACATCCTAATAATGATCTTCTGGTACACAGAACTGACCAAGTCATTCTCATGCCAAATACAGAAGCAGATAAAACCCAACCATTTTGTGGTGGTTTATCATAGGCCACTAAAAAGAATGAGCATTTTTCCAGTCCTTCAAGCTTTGCAAAGCACTTTGGAAAAAATAGTGTGCTTACTTGAACCTTAAGCTTCCCGGCCCTTCAATGAACAATCTACATATGACTGAATCATATTTATTAAGTATATAATAAACATATGTAATAATAAATTTATTAAGTATATAACATATAATCTTTATGTCTTCCAAATATTTACCCAGTCATGTGATATAATAGGTAGAGCTCTGGATTTGCCATTCTTATATGTAATGTTGGACAAGGCATTTCACTTCCATGAGACTCAGTTTCCTCATCTGTACAATGAGAGAGTTGACCAAAGGTCTCTGAAATCCCCTAGAAATCTAAATGTTTATGACCATGTCTCCCCTAAAGCTTATTTTCTTCATCTCGAAAATCTGTTTTTGGATAAAGCTTTCTAAGGTTCCTTCTAATTCTAAATGCTATAAACCCATGAATGTGACAATCAGTAGAAGACTACGACAGATGAAGAATGGAAGAAAGCCAGAGGATGATTACATCAAGGGTAGATAAGATTTTTATTTTACTTTTTTTTTTTTCAATCAGTTAAGACCCTGTTAATATGACATGCTGAAGGTCACATCAAATGATATCCTTTCTAACACACATTTTCAATCATTTTATAAATACATTTTTTAAGACATACTTTGACTTCCTTTTTCCCTGTGCTCTCTTTCCCTTCACTCCCCAGAAAACCACAATGCTACCTTTCCAAAGGCAGACGGCAGTAGACCAGGCCAACATGCCAAACAGATGGATGTCAACATAGTGGTTTTCCAATGAAAATAACCACATAGAAGTCCTCAGAGCCTTGTCCCTGATGCTTGGAACTTTTTCGTGGTTGGGATGATGGAGATAATAGCGGCAGCTAGGTATCCAATATAAATTTATAGAGAAGACAGAGACAGCCAAAATGACTCCATTTCTTGGAAACCAACAAGTGTCCTAAATTCACCAAGGATCCTAAGGATTTTTATTCTGATTTTATGATTTATTCTCATTTTCCAAACGTGCAAAAAAGCTAAAAAAATATAAAAAGGACACAGAGAGTAGAGGAAAGTTCATCCCACTCAGGAGACCAACAAGGGGTAGCTCTACAAAGTCCAGTTTAAATTGATGACAGCCTAAAGAGTCTGCCCAAGGAGTGTGACCAGTGTTTAATGAATGGAGTCCTCCCATCTATCTCCCTTTGGTTCCTAACACAGGGGTCTGAGCCAAGTACAGCATTCCTGAAAAGAGGCAGGATATTGAGAATGATGTGCATGAGAACCTGAAATGTGCAGCTCTGAGATCGAAGGGGAGGGGAACCAAGGTCCCTTCTCCCTTCCCTTGGCTTTCACAGGTCAATAAGATCCTCGTGGTGCCAGCTCTTCCACCAGGCACCTGACATAAAGTAAACATAGGAGAGGAGATTGACTGCCCTTGTGACATGGGGCTGCATGTGACAAGAGGCCCACCTCCACTTCTGGTCTGGGTCCTAACTCTTCTGACCCTTCTGTGCCTGAGAGCCGGCAAGGAGGTGATAATGTCATCCTTTGTCAATGTTTAAGAGAAAATCCTAATGTGTGCTCTCTAAATCCAGTGGGTGCATTTCTACATGGATTGGGAACTTACTTGTATATATGTGCCCATATGTATATAGAGAAAAGGAGGGGGGAGATATGGACCTAGTGGCCTTAAAAGGGCAATTCAATTGGAAAGTGTGCTGATCACTTTCCCAAGAGTCCCTTTCCCAAGAGAGCTAACATCCTAATATGGAAGACAACATTTTGCTGTATAGAGAAAGGTAACATTAGATGACAGATAGATTATGATGATGACAGATAGAAAGACATGTAGATAAATAGATAAAAATAGATAGACAAAGAGATAGATGGATAGATAGATGCATAAATAAATAATTTGATAGATAGATGGATAAGTAGATAGATTATAGATAGCCAAGTAGATAGACAGATAAATAGATGGATAAATAAATAGATAAGTACATAGATGATAGATGGATGGATAGATAGATATATAGATAGATGATAGACAAGTATATAGAGAGACAGATAGATAGATGCATAAATAAATAAGTAGATAGACAAGTAGAGAGATAGATAATTAGATGGACAAATAGATACACAAATAAATAGGTAGAGATAGATACATAGATGGATAGATAGGTGAATAAATAGATAATAGATAGATGGATGGCTGGATGGATAGATAGATGGTTAAATAAATAGATTAGTGGATAGTTAGATGATAGAAAGAAAGATAGATAGATAGATAGATAGATAGATAGATAGATGGGTAGATAGATGCATAAATAAATAATTGGATAGATAGATGGATAAGTAGATAAATTATGGATAGACAAGTAGATAGACAGATAAATAGATGGATAAATACATAGATATGTACATAGATGATGGATGGATAGATAGATAGATAGATAGATAGATGATAGACAAGTATAGAGAGAGACAGATAGAGATGCATAAATAAATAAGTAGAAAGACAAGTAGAGAGATAGATAATTAGATGGACAAATAGATGCACAAATAAATAGGTAGAGATAGATATGTAGATGGATAGATAGGTGAATAAGTAGATAATAGATAGATGGATGGTTGGATGGATAGATAGATGGATAAATAAATACATTAATGGATAGTTAGATGATAGATAGATAGATATATAGATAGATGGGTAGATAGGTAAATAATGATTTAAGGTTATCTAAACAATGGAGGCATTATCATCTGGGAAAGCCTGCCATCAAAAGCAAATCATCTTGTAAAATTCTTGGGAAAATTTTAGAAAAGAGTCATAGTACCATTGATTTAGAGCTGTCAGGGACCTCAGAGAACACCGAGGACATCATTTTATAGAGCAAGAAGCTGAGGCCCAGAGAGTAAAGTGAATTATCTAAAATGATATAGGAAGGAAGTTGCAGGATTAAAATTTGCATCTGAGCCCTTAGCTTGTCTACATACAGGGAGTACTCCAGAGGTAGGAATTACTTTGAATTCACATGAATAAATACATTTACAATGAGCAAGCATTATTAGACTGGTCAATGAGAAAATTTGTCCCTACTACATATTGTAAAAGGCATTTATTTCAAGTACATTCAACATCTTTAAAGGTAAGATGGAGAAATGGCAACCGATTGATAATCATCAGGTGAATTTGGATCTTACTGAATAATCTGATTTAAGGTACAGTAATGAATGGGTCCTACTAGATAGAGATGTTTACTAATGTCATCCAGAGTTCTTTCCTTAGCACTGTTCTCTTCAATATGATTCATCAGTTACCACCTCACTCCTTTTTAGAAATGAAAAATGCTGGAGGGAAAATGGGAAAATGGGTACACTGGTGAATTGTTGATGAAGCTGTGAACTGGTCGAACCATTCTGGAGAGCAGTTTGGAACTTGAAATTATGTCCAAAGGGTGCATAGCCTTTGATCCAGAAATATCACTATTAGGTCTATATTTCAAAGAAATCAAAGGGAAAAGGTAACTATATGTATGCATGTATATGTGTATATATAGTGTACATGCATGCATGTGTGTAAATATATACATGATCATAAATATATGTGCATATACATATGGACAGAGAGACAGACAGAGACAGAGACAATGTACTTTTTTTGCATTGGCAAAGAATTGGAATTTCAGGGAATAGCCACTAATTGGAGAATGGCTGAACAACTCATGACATATGATTGTGATGGAACACTGTTGTACTATAAGAAATAACAAAGAGGGTAATTTGAAAAAAATCATATGAACTGATGAAAAGTGAAGTGAACAGGACATCCTTGTACACAGTAAGAGTAATCTTGTGCTGCTAATTAACCATGAAACACCTGGCTACTCTGCTCAATACAATGATCCAAGACAATTCCAAAGACACAGGATGAAAACTGCTATCCATCTCCAGAGAGAAAACAGATGAACTCTGAGTGTAATTTGAAGCATAATTTTCTCACTTTCTTTATTTTTCTTGCTTTTTTTGGACCTGACTAATATGAAAATATGTTTTGCTTGATTTCACAAGTATAATGGGCATCACATTGCTTGTCTTCCAATGGGTAGGAAAGGGGTTAGAGGGAGGGAAAGAATTGGGAAGTTGATTTTTTTTAATCTTAAAGATAAATAATAATTTTTTAAAAAGGCATGCACCACTAATTTTTAAAAATAACATCTGGTATTGGTTAAAAAAATAGAGAGAAAGATCAATGGAATAGACTATACAAAAGGCATCCAAAAACATTAGAGCTCAATAATCCAGTATTTGATTAAGTGGAAAACAAAAGTTAACTAGGGAAAAACTTCCTATTTTATTAAAAACTGCTAGGAAAACTGGAAAGTGGTCTGGCAGACATTAGGCTTAGACTAATACCTTACAACACACACCACAATATATTTTAAATGGATATGTGATCTCAGTATTAAAGATCATACTGGAAACAAATTAGAATAGAAATAGATCCTATACTTCTCATGGTTATGAGTAAGAAATATAGCCTTAATAAAATATGAGATAGATGTACAGGAAAACTATTTTCATAAATTTCAGGCATAGATCAGACTTTAATTATTTGAAATCATCACATAGAAATTTTACACTATGACAGTACATCTCATACAAATACTCTGATGAAGAGGAACAAAGCTGATTAATTGTGCTTAAGCAAAAAAGCAGACCCACAAAAGCCTAATCTACCATCTCACATTAGACTTAAAAAAGAGAATCGATAGGGGGCTTAAGGAGAAAAGTGCCTTTTTATAATATAGATTGAAAGATTATTATTATTTTTCCCACTTCAATGTGAATCTTCCCTCAATCACTTCCTAATCATATGACTATTTTAAAAACTCATTTAATTTTTTTAGCCTCAATTTTCTCAGAAAATAAAGATAATAATAGCATTTACCTTCCATGGTTATTGCAAAAATCAAAAGGGATAATATATTTAAAACTTAAAGCACTCTGTGTTTGGGTTTTGTTGTTGTTGTTTCCCCCGATTACTATATAAGTTTTTGGAATGAAGCAGTTGTTTCATTCTTTGTCTTTGATCTCCAGTGGCTGACACATAGTAGGTTCTTCATGAGTGTTTGTTTGGTGGATCCAAATCCTGCCTCTTACAAGTTCGAGGAGGTTATCCTAGGTAAGTCCCACTCCTCTGAGTCCTAGCTAATCCCTGCTCCCTATTTTCAGAAAACCACAAGGTTATCTTTCCAAAAGGTAGATGGGAGAGAATGCATACAAAGTCAATTAGTGAAATGCAACACAATGCAACATGTCAAATAGGAATGATTATGACATTAATATATGTTGTTCTTTGCAAATATTAAACATTATACCAATGCGATATGTTCTGGTAATTACTGAAAACCAGTGCACTATGGTGTTGTGCAGTGCATACATCACAGGGCTTGGCTTAGTGGAGAAGGGAGAGGAAAGTGGTATTTCTCTAGCACATATGATACGTGACTCTGTGCTAAGTAGCCATTGAATATATTTAAAATCAATGAATGAATAAATTTAAAGTAAAGATAATATATGAATGAGGATAGTCATCATTTTCAAAGAGAAAGTAAAAGGCTGGCTTTAGCCAATAATGGAAGGCAATCTTAGGACATCCAGAGCATGGGAAGGCAGACAAATCTGGTGAGCATTGCCCTGGGCTCAGCATCAGGGGTGTGTGGCAGAAAACAACAGCCAAGGGGCAATCTGGGTAATGTTAACTTTGAAATGGTGTGACAGCTAATTGCCTGGTTGTCCCTAGTCTCTCAGAGAACTAAGAAAAAAAGTGAGGGTTCTATAAGCAAAAGGACTAAGTTAGGGGTAGAATCCCAAGAAAGATTGAGGCAGGGAAGGAATAATAGATAATAGATGGAATCATAACAGAATAATTGTTTAAAAAAAAGACATGTAATGCCAAAACATATAAGAAAGGATGAATGATCAGGGAATGACACTGGACAAGATAATAGGTCAATTGGACTGGGTAGTAGGGAAGAATATGACCAGACATATGACTCACTTGATACTGATGTGGGATTCATGGCTTTTCTTATCTTTCCTGCCAGAGAGAGTGAATGGCAGGGGTTAAGTGGCCCCAGATATGGGGATCAGAGGGCAATAAGGTCAAGGAGCCTTCCTAGTCATCACATTCCCCCTACAACACCCACAAGGGCTCTGTCCTCCTTGAAAGATGCCTGCACAATAAGATTATAACACCCCTCATTCCGTGGTTAAGTTTCCACTGGTTGAGCACCACCCCTGCCTCAGCTACTTGTTAGGAACAAATCTGTAATATGAACAATTTAGGAAAGCATGATGAAATTCAACAGAGGGAAACAGGGTGGGAGAAATTAGGGAAATCCAATTCACAATGAGTGTAGTAATGCCAAGGGAAACTACTTTAAAAGATATCAGAACTTTGATCAATGCTGTGACTAAACATGATTTCAGAGGATTATGGGAATTAAGGCATGGCTGAACATCCAGGTGCTAGATGACATGTACTGAATGAGGCATCTACTGTCAGACAGGGCCAATGTTTGGGCTTATTTGGTTTAATTACATTTCTTTGTTTCTAGGGAAGCTTCTGTGCCCTCTGTCCCAAAGAAGCTCCCTCTCAGAAGTGCTGTGATGTTATATTTGGTTTGTTCATTGTGATTGTCTCCCTCTCCCTGTTTTCCAATGACCCTGGTTCCATGCCTAAAATATTTCTTGATTTAATAAAGATGCACACTCTCAAAATTAAAAAAAAAGTATATCCTTAAGCTAATTATTTTCTCCTCTAATTATCTGTGAATCCATAAGCTCATTCATATTGCTTTTCCCTTCATTGGGATAGACCAGAACGCCGAAACAATATCCCTCAATTTAGAGTCACAGAAGCTGCCTTCAAATTCAGGCTCTGCCATTTCTATTTATGTGATCTTGGACAAATTACTTATAAACTCTCAGAGTCTGGCTGTTCTTAAGTGCAAAATCAAGAGTTTAAGGGGATAAAAATGTATTGAGGAAGAATTTAACTAAACAGAAATGCTTCGAAAATTATAAAATCAACTTGGCAGAAATTAGATTTAGACCAACAATACAAAAATATAAAACTAAAAATATAATGTATAATTGTGAGATAATGAGGTAATGGAGGCAATAAATAAGAGAACAAGATGATTATATAAGACAGAGTAAGTAATTTTGATTACTTGAAATCAATAAGCTTTTGTCTTAGAAAGATTAGGAAGGAAAAATACTGATTTGGGGATATTGTTTGCAACAAATAAGGGAATCTTTCCTTAGTGGATAAGTGGATATAGAATAGAAACAGATAGTTTTCAAAAGAAGAATTGCAAAACTATAAGCAATCACATGAAAAATCATTTCAGATAAAAAGTAATAATAATAAAATAAATCAAAACTTTTCTAAGTTTTCACCTCAAACCCAGCAAAATGGGAAAATTATAAAAATTGTTAATGGTTAGTGTTGAAAGACTAGAAAACAGAGGAACTTTACTATCCTGTAGGTGGAGCTGTGAATTGATCCAAACATTCCAGAGAGAAATTTGAAATTTTTTTAAAAAAGTGACTAAAATGTCAACAAACTTTTACTGAAATGTCTAAAGGTGCTCAAATACAGAAAGGACTTTGCATATGCATCCAAATTTTTGTAGAGAAAAAGAATTGAAAATAAGGCAGATGTTCAAAGATTCAGAAATGCCAAAGCAAGTGGCGATTCATGGATGTAAGGCCTAATTATTGTACTAGAAGATATAGTATTTGAGAGATTCAGAGAAGATAATATGAACTGGCAAAAGCTTTGAACACAATAACAAAGAAACAAAATGTAAAATTTTCACCAACAAGTTTGACCTAGAAGGAAAAAAAAAAAGATAGAATGTACTTCTCTCTTTACTATAAAGGAGTGAAAAATGGTGATATGAAACATTGTATAAACACTCTCACTGTTTTTGATGGGCTGCTTAGTTTTACTGATTGGCTTCTTTCTTCCTCCTCATACTCATCCTCTTCATTCTTCTGTTCTTTTTCTTCCTCCTCCTCCTTCTCCTCCTCTTCTTTCTTTTATTCTTCTTTCTTCATTCTTCTTTCTTCATTCTTCTTTCTTCTTTCTTCATTCTTCTTTCTTCATTCTTCTTTCTTCATTCTTCTTCTTCTTCTTCTTCTTCTTCTTCTTCTTCTTCTTCTTCTTCTTCTTCTTCTTCTTCTTCTTCTTCTTCTTCTCCCTCCTCCTCCTCTTCTTTCTCCTCCTCCTCCTCGTCTTCCTTCCTTCCTTCCTTCCTTCCTTCCTTCCTTCCTTCCTTCCTTCCTTCCTTCCTTCCTTCCTTCCTTCTTCCCTTCCTCCCTTCTTTCCTTCCTTCCCTTCCTTCCTTCCTTCCTTCCTTCATTCCTTCCTTCCTTCTTCCCTTCCTTCCTTCCTTCCTTCCTTCCTTCCTTCCTTCCTTCCTTCCTTCCTTCCTTCCTTCCTTCCTTCCCATATTGAAAATGGTGACAAAATGGATTCTTTTTGTCTTTTTGTCACCTCTCTTGCACAGTTTTCTATGTATAAATGTTATGTTCCATTCAGTCTTCTAAGTGCCATTTCTACTCCCTCATACAGCAAATTTCTTACCAAATTTCTTTAAAATATAAATATTCAACTTTCAAGGACATTAAAAATAAGGCATTGTAGACTTTACTAAAACTTATTTTTTTAATGTTTCTTGCTCTCCTTCTGATTTCAGTTTTAGATACCCTTGGAATAATCTGACTTGGTTATTTCATTCAAAGCTTTGCATCCATTCATTTTTTCCTACTTATTCCTCTTCCTTACTATATTAGGCAGCACTATTAATAATGTTCTACTTATTTTGTAATTTTTCCCAACTAGTATTGTTCTTGAATACTATGTAACTGCTTGACTAGAAAATTAATTGTTCATTGTTTCAAATGCTATCAGAATTTTTTTGGCCTCCTTGTGATGAATTTTTTTTTCTATACTTAAAATTCAATAGAAAATAATGTCTATGATGTCTTTACTGATTTTTGATGTTTAGCCTCAGCATATTGTTTGAATTGTTCAGATTGAATATTTTATTACCAATCTTAAAATCATATTCTAATCTTACTTTTTTTCTAACTTTGACCTGATTTTGACCATTGCCCTAAAGGAATAATGATCTGATTACAGAGACTCCTGATTCAGAAAAAACAAACAAACAAAAAAAAAAAACCTCACAAAATAAGGAATTAGTCAGGTCCTGTCTATTAAAATATAATTAGGTTCATTTAGTCCAACCACACATAGAGTGCTATATAAATATTGGCTATTATTAATTCTGGGGCAGGTGACCTCCAAATCAGGAAAACCTGTATTCAAATATTGACTCAGGTACTCACTATGTGCTATTGTTCAAGCCACTTAATTACTCTTAGCTTTATAGTTTTCTCATCTGTAAAATGGGAATAATAATAGCACCTACCCTGAAGGGCTATTTTGAGGATATGAAATAACATATAAAAAGTGCTTTGAAAGATCATGTAAGTGAAAGTGATTTATGATCTTTATGGAAATCATTCACTGAGCCCAAAAGACTTTAAAAATGAAATCATTATCCATAAACATTACTGAATAAATGCACAAAGTCAGAAAAATAAATCTACAGGTAATCTAGAGCTTAGCCAAATTGAATAGTTTATAAATGACCCTGGCAAAAAAAATAAAATAAAATAATAACAAAAAACACAATAGTTGGTTTTCCTTCTGTGATATTGTCTATATAGAAACTGTTTTGAAAGAAGATCTAGTTAGACAGAAGAGTGTGATAAGAGAGGAATTTTGAATATCCATTGAGAGGGAGAGAATAAAGAGCAAAGAGCCATGGAGAAATTGGTCCATCCCTTGATACTTCATTTAAAAAGTCCAAATTTTTTGTTATGTTTTTCAAAAGGTAGAGTTCCTGCCTCAGTAACCTGCTTGGGTTGGGCCACTGGTAAGAGAGGCTACCCAACAGCACTTTTGGGAGGGAGGATGACTTATCAACAAATAAAATGGGACTGTCTTTTTCTAGACTAATAAAGCACCAATCCTGCAATGAATATGGCAACTAGAAAAACTAAATGGGTGCAAATGGACTTAGTTAAGGTATTTCATCAGTGAACTTTTTTATTCATGGCCACAAAAAAGAGAGCTATTAGGTGGTAAGGGGGAAGAACTGAGATGATTATGTGGAGCAAAAGAAATAAGAGAATGAAGCTTCCATGGGTTTCAGTATCCTAACTATTTTACTACTTCAGTAATCATGTGAACTCCTGGATATGGGTGCTCAGTCCAGCTGTGTAGAATTTAGTCTCTCAGAAGGAAAATAATTAATAATAAATTATTAAAAACAAACCAAAACAAAGAAACAAAAAAAAAAAAAAAAACAGAAAAATAACCTTACAAAAATAAAACATGTCCATGGGAGATGAATTAGAACTATACTTCTCATTCACTCAACAAACATTTATTATGGGTTTCCTGTATTCTAGAAACTGTCTTATGTACTGCTTTTGAAAATAAAGGCTGAAGATAATCCTTTCCCTAAAGTAGCTGATAGTTTAATTACTTCATTGTTGTTTGGTTGAGGGAATGCCTTCAGAAAGAACTTCCTTTATTAATCAGCAGTTAGGTGGTACAGTTAGTAGAGTGTTGAATCTGTAGTCAAGAAAGTCTGAGTTCAAATCTGACTTCAGATACTGGTAAGTCATTTAGGCTCTGTCTGCCTTAGTTTCCTCATTTGTAAAATGGATAAAAAAATAAAATATACCTCCCTAGGGTTTTGTGAGGATAAAAAAGATATTTTAAAAGTGCTTAGCACAGGTCTAGAGCATAGTAGGAACTATATGTGTATTCCCTTCTTTAATAGCTAGCAGATATACAGTATGTTAATAAGGTTTCCAACATGCACATGTACATGTGTGTATCAACTCATTTATTTTCCTTCTGAGAGGTAAATCCCCATTTGAAAGCTAAGGAAACTGAGGCTGAGTGGGATCAAATGACCTGCCCTGGGTCACATAACCACAATATAAGAAAGGATTTGAACTCGGATGTTCCTGATTCCCAGACCAGTACTCCATCCATTATTCTACATACCTACCCTAATACACATCAGTGTGTTCTCTACAATTTATAAATTTACTTATTTATTAACTTTTAAATAAGATTTCATTTTTTTAAGTATGCAAAGATAATGTTCAACATTCATTTTTGCAAAACTGTGTATTCCAAATTTTTCTCCCTCCTTCCTTTACCTTCCTTCCCCTAAATAACAAGCAATTGATATAGGTTAAACATGTGCAATTCTCCTAAATGTATTTCCATATTTGTCATACTGCATAAGAAAAATCAGATCAAAGTAGGGAAAAACCATAAGAAAGGAAAAAAAAAAAAAACAAGCAAGCATACAACAACAACAAAAAGATGAAAATGCTGTCTTTCGATCCATATTCAATCTCTCTAGTTCCCTCTCTGGATGTCCACAGCATTTTCCATCAAAATCAATTGAAATTGTCTTGAGTCACTTCATTGTTGAAAAGAGCCAAGTCCATCACATACAACATAGATTTTAGAGATATGGCTTAGAATCTTTAATGCACTATAAGTGATACTTGAGTAATCTGGTGAAGTCTCTGGTTTCTCAAAATTATGCTTTAAACTGAATAAAATAAAATTCAAAGGAAATTAATTATATTGAAATACAGCTAACCATTTTTCTTGTTTTTAAAGCCTGGGGCCTAGATCATGAATCATTGTCTTAAAGAGTTACCTTAGAATCCTGAGAATTTAGGTGATGGCCAAGTGTTAGAAAGTCAGTGAATGACACCCAGAGGTCCCAATTAGAACAAAGCTAATTATTTTTTTTTCTGTACAGAAGCCTTTTATATAATTCAAGATTACTACTATATTCTCCTTGAAGCATCTCTTCTCCAGAAAAAGCATTCCAACTTACTTCAATTGATATTCATATGCTGTAAAGTCAAGACATTTCACTCTTCTGGTTGTTCTCGAGCTGATCAATGTTTTTCCTAAAATGTGGTGTTCAGAGCTGAAAATAATACTCTCCTTGTGCTAGGAACAGAACCAAATTTCATAGGACTCTCACTTCTTCAGCCCTTGACATCAGTCTTTTCAATATGCCTCGAGATGTTATTACCCTTATTAGCTGTATTATCATACTACTGAATGTTAATTTGCTGTCCACTAGGACTCCAGAATTGTTTTCTATTTAATAGTGTTTTTCCAATTACAAATAAAGAGTTTTCAATATTCATATTTGTAAGATGTTGTGCTCTAAATTTTTCTCTCTCCTTTCCCCCCAAGACAACAAGCAATCTAATATATGATATGCATGCACAATTACATTAAATATATTTTCATATTAGTGATGTTGTAAAAGACGACTTAGGGAAAAAAGGAGAAAGCCTGAAAAAGAAAAAAAACAAAAACAAAATAAGAATATTGTTATTTGATCTTGTATTCAGGCTCTGTAGTTTTTTTTCTCTGGATGTGGTCATTATTTTCTATCAGGAGTCCTGTGAGATTGTCTTGGATCATTGTATAGCTCAGAAGAGCTAAATTTGTCATAGTTGATCATCACACAATATTGGTGTTATTGTGTACAATGTTCTGGTTCTGTTCACTTCACTTAGCATCAGTTCATGTAACTCTTTCCAGGTTTTTCTGAAGTCAGTCTGCTCATCATTTCTTATAGAACAATAGTATTCCATTGCATGCATATACCACAAATTGTGGAACCCCAGATTTTAATCTGACAAACTGCTGCATATCAAAACTCTTGACATCTTTTACTAATGAAATTGATTTTTCATATTGAAATTGAAGTCACATGTATGACTTCATATTGATCTAGATTAATTTTTTTCCAGTTTATTGATTCAGCCCAATGTTTTAGCCAGTCAAGGGGTGGTTTTGTTTTTGCTTTTATTTATTTTTTGACTCTATTAATTTATTCTTTTTTTCCATTTAGAATTATTTTCATATTGGGTGATTATGCCATTTGTGACTTTCTCCAAGTCACTGACAAAGATTAAGAGAAAGTCAAAGCAACAATCAAAAAGAGAGTACTCCACTGAAAATGTCTTTCCAATTGATGTTAACCCATTAATTAATTCATTCATCAGTTTAATTTGACCACAGGACCCCAGGGTACTGGATTTCATCCAGGAAACCATTTCCTCAGCATGCACATGAAAGGAGTCTAGAGAGGGGAGGAAGATAATACCTAGAGTAAACTTAGGAGCAATGAAGAACTCAGTCAATTCTCTGATCTTGAGCTCACTTATTTACAAAAGCACAATATTTTTACATTATGTGTTTTTTTAATTGTTCTAATGAGATTTTTTTTATTTTCTTCCCCCATCAACTCTATAGACATTTCTTTTTTTTTTCTTTTCTTTTTGTCACTTATTTCTCAATACATTTGTTAGCATTACAATGATTAAAACATAACCTGAATAAGGAAGATCTATTTTGTGCTTTTAAATAATTATAATGGGATAATTCAATTAAGTCACATGCACATGACATAACTCAGGGCTTCTTAATTTTTACACTCCCAACACTTTTGCATCTGAGAAATTTTTTATATGATCCCGTCTCAAGTCTGAGCTGAGGTATTTCCAACAATATTTGTGCAAAGTGCACACGTTGTATATTCAGAACTAAAACTTCAGTGACGTCCTTTGATGCAACACTGGCGAGCACTTCCAGAAACACCTGGGATTTGTGATCTATTTGAATTTGAAGCCAGAAACACCTGGGATTTGGGACCCAGGTTTGAATTTGAATTTGAATTCATTTTTATTAGTTATGTTTAAAAACCTTTTACTCTTGCCAAAATTTTTGTGATACATATTCAGTTACATGATCCAATATGGGGTTATGGCCACAGTTTAAGAAGCTTTGATGTAAACTACTGCAAATGTTTAAAAGCCTCCTCCATTACTTCAATCCCTTATGAGTTCCAGAAAATAGTTCCATTCGTTCATATTTTGGGCCATTTTAACAAAATAGAAATTGTAGCTTTTGATGTCTTATCTCCCCATAGATGATAAATTACAGTGTGAAATATCTTTTCAAATAATTAGAGAGAAAGATATTTTTATCCATTGTATCCACATGAATGATGATGGCCAATGTCTAATTTACAATTAGACAGAATGACTCTGCTTTTTCTAAGGGCATTTATGTCTCTACTTAAGATCATCAATTCAAAAGGATCTTAGGAAGGGATCTTGGAGATTATTTTTTCCAACTCCATTTTCATGAGTGAGAGAACTGAGGATCAGTCATGAGAGATGACACCCACATTCATACATAAAGGAAACACATATAAGAGTGGTGATTTGAATGCAGGTGCTCTGACTCCAAATCAGTTTTGCTCAGTGCACCATACTGTACCTAGATCAGCTGAATTTAGGAGTTCCAAAGCTATTTAAGTGAAATTAAATATGATGAGAACAACAAAACAAACAACCAAACAAAAACAAAAATAAAACAAAACAAATCCTCTAAAAATCTCCGTAGATCAAAACCTGATCTTCCATTGCCTGAAAAATGCTCTTCTACTACAATGCTATCATTTCTATAAGTTGTTTTCATAAGCCACACACCATCTAGTGGGCTCTGTGGTCCTATCAATGAAGTCAAGTAAGCACCTTGCAACCACTGTTGAAACCAGGAGCTATTCTTGGATGATGTATTTCAATAACAAGGAACAGTTGAGAAAATTGGGGTTGTTCTCACTGGGAAAGGGTCAATTTTGTGGTGGTCTAATTGATGTTTCATAGCACACAAGGAAGCCTGGTAAAATTAAAATAGACAACTTTTCCCACTGGCAAAAGAAAAAAAAATTCACTCTAAAGAGATGACCTAATTTATTGCATAGGAAATGAGGAGCAGGTAAGGAAAGTGACACACAGAGAGGAGTGCTTTTCATCCCAAGGCATGAGCACACACTGAATCGATTACCAAGGAGAGCCCTTGAAGTTGGCAAAATCAATTCGTTCAAGAGATAGAGGAACTAGAGAGATGATTAAGGGCTACAGGGAGAAAGCAGTAAATTAAAATCACAGAGTAAGTTGAGGGTTCATTTGGTCACTATGTTCCTCAAATTCCTTATGCTTCTATAAATCCAGAAATATGGCAGTAGGAAATTGAAATATAAGTGAATGGGGGTTGAATTCTGAAACACCAGTTTGTGGGATTAAATTCATAATTATTTTCCATTGCCTAGGAGAGATCTTTTTCCCATAAATTTGAAGGTAAGAAATTAAGTTGAAGCAAATTAGTTGTAACCACCCAGAAACTTGGACTCATGGAAACACTTTGCAGGGAAACACCAAGAGTTCATTTCCGTTCTGTCTGTCAAGTCCAGCATATTGAAGGGACTAAGGAATGAATGAGTCTCCATGCTCCCAAATCAAGAAAAAAATCCCTTTTTTGTAGCCTCACGACTATGCCAGATGAGCCAAAAGTTACTCAGCGGTATCCATAGACATCAGCATCTTTCAACACAGGGTTTTTAAAAAAAAAATGTTGTCTTCCTTATGGAAACACTAGAACCTTCCTCATATCCTTGTAATAGAGACATTTTTCTTTAAAGCAAGGATGACAACTGAAATACCCCTTTTACGTACCCCCCCAGCCAGGTTAAGACTGAAGTGAGAATGATATACGTAGGTCGCACGGCAAAAATTGTAGGCATTCAAATTTTCCACTAAGACCTAACCGATTATTATTGCAGGGAGACTTGTACCTACTGGGAACACTGGGAAAGCACGACAGAAATGTTCCAATGTCTGCTTGGAGATTAGCTGAACAGAAAGAGGAATCCACCTCACTGTGATTAGATGATAAACTACCTCTAAAGGCTCTTTCTTCCTAGTGGCTGGGTGCCCAGTCTTTAGAAGTCTTTCAGAATGTATTGCCTCACCTTCCAGATATTCTGATTAAATCTTAATATCTATCAATCAATGAGTAGTTTTTAAGTACTTATGTTCAAGGCACTATTCTAAATACAGGGAACACAATGAAAGGCATAAATATAGTTCCTGCCCTCAAGGAATTTATATTCTTTTGGGAAAGACAACATAAAATTAATTCTATACTCTTGAGATATAGAGAGTAAATGGAAAATAAACTGAGAGGGGAAGGCAATAGAAGCTGGGGGGATTGTGAGAAGCTTCTTACCGGCTTCTTACATTGGAGATGGAAAGTGAGAAGAATAAATTGTTAAGTTCAGCTTTAAGTTCTTCACTGCCTTTTATTAGAGATGTGAATAGGGAAGTTTACTAAAGTGTATTTATTCCTTCATTCCAAAGGACATAACCTGGATTTTTAACATCTACCTCCCAGTTTTAGCAACATCCACTAAAGCTTTCTTCTCTCTCTTCTTGGCTTCCCTTTTCTTCCTTTTTTCTTGCTTCTCTTGTCTTACTGAGGCTAAAATTGTCAATAAAATGACTGGAATTTAGTATCATAATTTCTTTAAAGGAACAGCTATGGAGAATCTGGAAAAGAAAAGGGAAGATCTTGCTCTCTGTTTTCTTTGGGACAAGTCATATAACTTCTCTCATTTCACTTCCTTAATGTCTTTGTGAAATCAAGCCCTTATTACCAGAAGTCTAGACTCTAGATAATGAATTGTTTTGACCATGGAGGCTCATAAGAATAGTTTAAAAAAATACAACATGGCACCTCGTCCTATGGAGTAATGACAGTTGAAATTTAGAGAAGAGTTCAAAGAATGACAAGATTTGCCAAATGATAAGACCATTTAAAAAAATTAACCTAATCATTGGAGATCTGTACACTCAGAATTTAATAACAATAAAAAAGTGGACACACCATTGAAGACATTCTAAAGTGTCAATAAAACTCACCATTTGCATGGTCCTCTAAAAATGTAAAGCTCTTCACATATATCTCATTTGAACATCACAATAGCATGATTAGGTAGAAATCGCATATGTTATCATCCATATTTTCTAAACATTGAAATGAGCTCAAAGTAATTTTAACTTCACCATGAGCATAGAATATGGTCTATATTGTAAAAAAAAAAAACTACCTATACATATGTACTGTCAAAGAAAATGTTATAATTATAAAAATTAATTAAAAAAAAAGAAAAGGACAGGAAGAAAGGAAGGAAGAAAAAAATATTATCTATAAAACTGCAGTCGGAAGCTAATTCTTGCTCAATCTAAGTCCAGTGTTCTATTCAAGGCAAGATGTTGATATCCACATTAAGAAGGAAAGCTGGTGCAGGAGAAAGAACCTTGAATATAGTTGGACAAAGTGAATTTGAATCATGTCACTATGTGAATTTGAGCAAGTCTCTTAACTTTTCTAAAACTATTACATCTTTTGTAAAGGAAGCAGGTTGGACTATATGACTTCTAAGTTATCCTCCAGCTCTAAAGTTATGATCCTATGATCTTGATATAAATAAAGTTGGAAGATTCAAGGGCAAAGCAAAACAAAACAAAACATAACAAAACAAAAAAAAAAAAAAAAACGACTAACAGATAAGTGAAGGAGATGTTCTCATCTTCCTAGCAAAGGCAGCAACAAACCACATTTTAGGTACCTATGTCATTTTACCATGGATCACTCCCATCAATTAAAAAGTTAATGGAAAGAGGGAAGAAAAAAAGGAGGGAAAGAAGGAAAAAAGGAGGGAGGATGGAGGGAGGGAGGAATGAAAGGAGGGAGGGAAGGAGAGGGTTAAGGAAAAAGAGAGGAAGGAGGGAGGAAGGGAGGGACAGAAAGAAAGAATGAGGAAAGGAAGAAAGGGGAAGGAAAGAAGAAGGGAAGAAAGCTATAAAGGGAGGAAAGGAGGAAAGAAAGGGAAAGAGGAAGGGGAAAGGAAAGAAGGAATGTAGGAGGGAGGAAGAAAGAAAAAAAAGAAAGAGGAAAAAACAAAATATTTATTAAACATCTATTAGGTATGAGGCACAGTCCTAAATGCTTTACAATTATCTCGCTTGTTATAGTGGCAGCCAAGTTGTGATTTTAAATTGACATGATTAAATGTAATTAAATATAGTCATCATTAGTCTGGCAAATTCTATTAAGATATGGGGCAACCCCACTTTTATGACTAGAGAAACTGAGGCAGAAACCTGCAGAGTTTGGATAAGTTGCAATCTATTCAGAAGGAATTTTGGAACTAAACTTTGGGTTTCTTAAGTTTCAGAGCATTTTCTAGCACCAACCCTACTTAGGGTTGTCATCTTGTTAAAGACATGCATCTTTTAAGACAGGGGCTATTTCGTTTTTATCATTTTAATCTCAGAATAATACCTGGAACCTAGAAGATATCTTTTCAGTATTTTCGCCTCCATCCTCTAATATTTCCTATAACTTTGTATGTATTTCATTTCTACTCAACTGGGTATGTCTTCTTGAATGCCTTGAAGAAATAGACAATTTTTAAATTGTTTTGCCTTTGGTTCCTCAAAAACTAACAGAATGCTGGCAGACAGTAGACACTTAATAAATGACTGAATTGAATTGAGTCATATTATCTATCTCTCTTATAGAACCTTCCTCTCTCTTTAATGCAGCTTATATTACTTTCAGTGAGGAATGCAGCATGTTTTGGCATTTCCCTATTTTGCTGAAGATGTAAAGTAATCTGGAGGCTTCATGAATTCTCTGTTGCTGGTAATTGGGTTTGCCCATCCTGATTTTAAACAATCTTTCTTTTATTGACTTTTATCTACTCTGAGATGTACTTCCCATCAGATAGGGTATTTAACAGATCAAAGTTTGTTTTTTTTTTAAAGCCAGTCACATTGTTTTTCCTTATTTACTATTCTTTGTAATGTTTTTTTTGTTGTTGTTTTTTTTGTTTTTTTGAAAAGCTAGAAATCTCACTCCTCAGACCAACATCCAAGTCATTCCTGCAAATTAAAAAAAAAAAAAAAACCTGGACTCACTTAACTTCAATTCAGACTTCCCCACATGAAATTAAATGGAATGTTCTGTATTTTTCTGGTATTAATCCATGATTTTATTTCAAATATTAGTGCTATGTTGCCTTTCTTAAGTCTGCTGGGATGGCTCCTGAAATGAATAAGGTTATACAAATAAATGATAAATTGCAAAAATGCTAAAGTTCCTCTAATTTTTGCTGATTGTCATAAGCACTCTGAACTCAAATGTTGGGCTGTTGATCCTTATCATTATAGACTCATCTGTGCTGCAATAATTATTTGTGATTCCAGAAGAAAGGCTGTCAAAGATTTCAGCACGTCTACCTTAGTCCAAGGTCTGGCTTAGGACTTATTTGTCTTTTCTTTGATGTAGGATATTGCAATGAATATGTTGGTAGTCTTTATTTTTCTTCATAAAAGCAGTGAGATTGTTTACTCTTCATTTATTCATTCCAGAAAACTTAATCAATTGTAACGTGCCCTCCTGGCAGTTAGAATTACTAGTCTGTCCTAGGCCCAACAGTGTACCTTTGACCACTGACCTTTGCAGTGTGAACTCTACTAGGCTCGCCTCTTCTGAGGCCTTCAAAGGTCTCTGGCCACGATCTCTTGAATCTATATCCATATCTATATCTATATCTATATCTATATCTATATCTATATCTATATCTATATCTATATATGGATATATAGATATAGATATATAGGTTACAGCCATGTGTAATCTTAAAAGCCTTTATTATACCTACTCACATAATGCCCTGACTGATGCCCTGACTTGTTGGTTCCTGAGTGAACACCTGGTCAGAAGACCCACATGTTCACTACCAAAATCCTTACCTCTTTTGGCTATCCATCCGCTTGGCTCAGGGAGCCAGGTTAAAAAGAGCAACTGCTGTCTGCCATGGGCTTATATAGGGCCTGTGAGGTCACACACACAGCCAATCAGAGAGAGAGTCACCTATTACGAAGCTATCTCAGTATGGCCAAGATCCCACCTACAAGGTAGTCCTAATATCCACAGAGATTACTTCCTGGGGCACTCAAATCTCCCATTGCACTGTGCCCGCCCATTTAAAGGGCCCTTACAATCAATGGTTATTTTGTACCAGGCCCTATGTTATTTGTGAAGCTTTATATCAAAAGACCATCACACAGCTCGTGCCACCAGTCCATTGCTGTTGATTCATTTTGTTTTATTTTCAAAGAGTACCAATGACATCACAGTTGATGTCTTGACTTGTTTGTGAATTGAATTTAAGTGCAGCAAAGTTGTGACAAGTGATCACCCTCATACTCTCTTCTGGAGCCATCGAAGTTCAATGCAAGACAAAAATCAAGGTGACTGGTGATGTACCAGGATGCAGTGAATGACTCTGGCATCTTCAAAGCTTGACCAAGCTTTAGGCACCTGTTCTAACCACCTTTATGGCCATGAGTCAAATTGTTCATATTTATCCATTCTACCTGAGTCTTTATATTTTTAATGTATTATTATATTTTTGTAGGAGAAATCCCTCTAACTCACCAAGAGATCTGAGTTATCCTCAGTTACCCTCAACCTGGTTTAGCCCATGTGCCAAGAGAGTTTACCAGAGGGTGGATACTACAGCTTCTGAGAGCCACAGCTGAGCTCTAAGATCAAAAGATCAAAATATTCTAGACTCAGAGTAGAAGGAATAAAAGATCAGCATATCATAGATTTAGAGCTATAAATGACCTCAAGAATCACTGAATCCTACTTCACTTTAGAGAAAAAATTGAGTTGTAGAGGAATTAAATTACTTACCAAAGCTGTGAAGTTAGTTATAAGCAGTCAGGATTTCAATTCAGGTCCTATGACATCAACCCCATTCTTTTTTTCAATAGTGCCATACTGATCTCTTAAAATAAAGAGACAATTCAACTAAATGAGGCTTTATGAAGAGATTTTCCCTTGCCAGGAGATGTGTTTGGGGTGAATACTTTCAAAACATAAGAATAGAATATAAGATCCTTAAAGAGTTTATATTCTATTGGATTTTTAAACATAAATATAGTGAAAAGTAAAGCGAGAAAAGTTCTAAAAAGTACATAAGCAAAAAGCTGATAGATTTAACAGAGTTTGGGGAATATGGGAAGGCTTCATGTAGGAGATGTTCTTTAATCCAGAACTGAAAATACAGATAAGGTCCAAGGCAGCGATTCAATCTAATTTCCTCTTGTTATGGAGGCATTTGAAAATTAAATACTTAAATTCAAGACTATAGAGAGCTTTTCATGTCCTAAACCTAAAGAGTTAGATTTTGCATAATGTCTGAAAACAGAAATGATCTCGTACATTCTACAAGTAGAAATACAAATTATAAGCAATCCTATGAAATATTGTTCTAAACAACTAACACCACATATAGGAAAAAAAGATATAGCATGAGTGAATAGAACAGGGAATGGATCTTCACACACACACCCTATTCCCCATTGATTAACGGGTTTCTCCCAGTCAACTTTCCATTATAAGATGTGGATTTGGCTTGATGAAATCAAAGTGTTAGTCATTATCATGGCCATGATCTCTATGGCGCAAAAAAATTCATAGTTTGCATTAAGAAAGACTAAATAGGTTTCTTTGAAAAGAGATTTTCAGCTAGGTAAAAACTCATTCCTTGGAAAGGAATCAATTCTTGATTCATATGGGATGATGAAGAGGAGAAAATTTCTTTATCTACTATTAGTCATATTGTCTTTCTGTAGAACTACACCCATAGTATTGTTCACTGAAATCGACAGTTGAACCAATCAGAAAGATAGTAGGATGTAATCATATTAAATGTGACCTCCAGCAGTAGAGAAGAGAATCATCTCTAGTTGTTGAAATGAGGCTGAAGAAAGAAATAGATCCAGAGAGCCCTGATGAGATTCCACTACTCTACAAAAACCCAATGAGAAGAGAGGGGGAAAATCTTTGGGTACGGAAGTGCTAGAGGTTATGTATGCTTGTTTTCCAGACTACTCTATATATATACCCACTCTTTGCACTGATTGTCTGCCTATTCATGGAAACATTTACCATTGGTTTATAAAGGAAATGTTTAGCAACTAGTGTACTTACTATTTACTGCATCTTAGAAAATGCCTTTGTTTTGAGCTAATTGCTCCCTACTAGTTGACTATTAAAGCAAAGTAAATTAAAAGAACCCTGAGCAAAACTACCCATCTGCCCTTCCTAGCCCATCTTACCAATGAATTTAAATTTACAGGAGTTGAGACACAGATAAAAGAGGTAAACAGTCAAAGTTAGTAGAGCTCAACTTACTTATTTAGTGTTGTTGGAGCTATAAATTAGGCCAATAATTTTGGGGAATCAAATATGCTTTAAAAGGGAGAAAATTGTTTATGCCCTTTGACCCAAGAATAACATCACCACACATATACACATATTTAATGGAAATCAGAAATAAGAGGGAAAGGTTACATTTATAAACATGTTTTTGTAACACGTTTTTGCACCATGAAAAATAATTGAAATCAAAATGGATATCCCAAATTGGGAAATGGCCAAACTGTGATATGTATTCATAATGGGAAAATTATTGTACCACAACAAATGACGAATAGGAAGCATTCAAGGAAATCTGGAAAAACCTGAGCGAGCTAATATAGCAAAGTGAGAAGAATAAAGAAAATGATATACACCATACTCATAGCTGTATGAAGGAAAATGTCACTAAAAGAAATTTACCACAACTAAAATCAAAGTAGTGATCAAACCTTAGTCTGACTGGAAAAACACACCCATACCTTGTGGTAATCAGTTGGTAGCATACTAATATAGGATGAAATAACCACAGTCAAACATGGTTTAATAGAATTTGCTTAATTTTGTTTAGTGATTTAAAGGAAGCCTCCTTTGTGGGAAAAGGAAGGCATATTTCAAAGTGAATTTTTTTAAATTAAAACATCAATAAAGCATTGTTCTAAATATAAAAATTCTATAAAGCAATTTCAAATAGAATTCTTTGAGAGACAATAGAACTTAATTCATAATTCATGGTAGTTAAGCTCCAAATAGAAACATTCTGAGAAAATCAAGAAATTTCAGAGTTGGAAGGAGTTTCAGATATTATTTAGTCCAAACCAATAACTGAATAAGAATCACTCTTAAAGCATACCCAATCATGTCTTTACTTAAAGGCCTCCATTGATGGAGAACCAGCTATCAAGGAAGAGCATTCTGGTTTAAGACAAATCAAATTTTTAAAAAAACATCCTAAGATTAATGGATGGAGGAGGCATGGCAGTATGGGTACAGCATCTGAATCTGCAATCAGTTCAAATCCTGCCTACACAAAATCTTGTGTTCCAAATGTTTTCCCTCCTTTCCCCTCACCTCTCCTCTAGAAGCCAAGTAATCCAATATGTGTTAAACATATGCAGTTCTTCTATGCATATTTTCACAATTATCCTGCTGCATAAAAAAATCAAATCAAAAAGAAAAAAAAAGATAAGAAAACAAAGTTCAAGCAAACAACAAAAAGGGTGAAAATACTATGTTGTGATCCACATTCAGTCCCCACAGGCATCTCTCTGGGTGCAAATGGTTCTCTTTAGCACAAGATTATTGGAACTGGCCTGAGTCATCTCATTGTTGAAAAGAGCCACATCTATCAGAATTGATCATCATATAATCTTACTATAAGGGTGTACAATGATCTCCTAGCTCTAATCGCTTCACTTAACATCAGTTCATGTAAGTCCCCCCAGGCCTCTCTGAAATCATCCTGCTGGTCACTTTTTATAGAACAATAATATTCCATAACATTCATATACCACAACTTATTCAGCCATTCCCCAACTGATGGGCAGCCACTCAGTTTCCAGTTTCTTGCCACCACCAAAAGGGCTGCCACAAACATTTTTGCACATGTGGGTCCCTTTCCCTCCTTTAAGATCTCTTTAGGATATAAGCCCACTAGAAACACTGCTGGATCAAAGGCCATGCACAGTTTGATAACTTTTGGGCATACTTCCAAATTGCTCTCCAGAATGGTTTAATGAGATATTTGTTAAACACAGTCTAACATATAATAGGTGTTTAATACATGCTTATTCCTTTCTTTACTTTCCCTTCTTCCATTTCATAGATTTGAGCTGGAAGGGTCTCTAAATACTATTAAGTGCAATTGTCTCCTTTCATAAATGAGCAAATTCTAACCTAGAAAATCTACATGATTTATCTAAGGTCACATAAATAATAGTAGCAGCATAAACAGAAAAAAGAATAATGCCACTGCTAGTTAATATTCACACAGCCTTTAAGGTTCATAAAGAACATTATATATAACTAATTTTGAATCTCACAATACTCTTGCTTCTATACCTATTTTCCAGATTATGAACCTGAAACAGAGATGTGACTTGCTAAAGTCATATAGCTAGTGAATAGCTCAGTCAGAATTCATACCCAAGTCATTTGGCCCCAAATCCAATATCCAGAATGTTTTCTACTGCACCATGATGCCCTGACATTTCTTATAGTCCTCAATGATGAACTGTTTTGTCTCCCACATCCAGTAGGTTGCCAGAATCTAGGTAGACAATTTGAAGATATGTTTGAAAGCTGAGATGATGGAACTGGGATTCTGGAGGATAATGAAGCTGGTACAATGAAAGTTTGGTCAAAGACAGAATTGGATTTTTGTTAAACCTGGGATCCATGGACCTCTTAAAGCTTTAGGGTAGATTTCAGAAGGCCCATGAAAAAAGAAGTCTCCGTTCTTAGCCATTATTTCACCTTAACATTTGCTTCAAGCAGCAGACATTATTGGGAGATTGGTCTACGAGTTTCTCCAGATCTCCAGTTAGGATTCTTACAAAGTGCTAAGTCGGTTGTCTAATTTAGCATGGTACTTAACAATTCTCTAGTTCAGAGTTTACACCTTTCACATCTTTAAGAGAGCATACTTTTAAGGAGCTCCCACAAGCCCAGGGAGTATCCACAAGCCCACTCTCTGGGAGGAGATTCACAACTAGGATTGACTTCTGGGAGATTCACAAGGCAGAAACCCACAATCCCCTACTCTTGGAGGTGGAGTAAGATTTTATTCTCATGTCTACCTTCGTGCTGGCTGGAGGCTTTGGATTCAGAGAGAGCTAGAGACTGGAAACATACTGATAACAACCCATCAGGGAATCAAGGAGAGAGATAGGTCTCTACTGAAGCCAATCGGACCCCAGGAAAAGATTCAGGATTTTGAAAGACACAATAGAGGATCTGGACTTTAACTCCTGGCTGCATTTTGGGATTATTGAACTGAACTGAAGCCAAGGCTGCTCCTCCCAGAAGCTCCCCAAGAAATCCTGCTCCCAGAAAATGATTAGAGAAAAGAGAACATCACATCCAGTGGGGGCCCTGAAACAAGAAAAGATGATGACTCTGGGTTTTGAGCAATGCTTTTCAAAAATCTCAGCTCTATTCTCCATTACTCTGTAAATGGCCCTAGGCCAGCTAGCATTTTTATCACTCTCTTGGATGAAGGTAGAGATGGCATACTCAGCCAATGTCACGATGACACAAACCTGGAAGAGATCGTTAAGACATTAGAAGATAGAAACAGAATCCAAAAATATTTCAACTGCCTAGAATGATAAGCTACATGTAATAAATTGAAAATTGATGGCAATTAAAATCACTGTCAAGTTGAAAGAATCAACTACATTTGTACAGGCAAAGTTTACACTATGTGTCCCTCTCACAGGGAAAGTTTTGGTGTTGCAATGGTGACCAATAATAATGATATAATCATGATTGCATTAAAAAGGATGGTGTTCAAAATGCACTTGCTTTAGCAGGGATACATCTGGAGCATGGGGGTCAGTTCTAAGAATAAGAGTTTAGTAAAGAGATCAAGATGCCTGAGAGAATGTTTGAAGAGCCTTTATGTGAGAAGGGAATTAGACTAGGTCTTTTTGACCTCAGAGAGGAGAACCAAGAGCAACAGGGAGGAGGATAATTATAGAGATGCAGGTTTCATGTCAAAAAATGAACAGAATCTTCCTAGCCAGTAAAACTAACTCAAGATCAAATGAGTTCCTGATGCTGAGTGAAATGAGCAGGACCAGGAGATCATCATACACTTCAACAACAATACTATACGATGATCAATTCTGATGGATGTGGCCTCTTCAACAATGAGATGAACCAAATCAGCTCCAATAGAGCAGTAATGAACTGAACCAGCTACACCCAGCGAAAGAACTCTGGGAGATAACTATGGACCACTCCATAGAATTCCCAATCCCTCTATTTTTGTCCACCTACATTTTTTATTTCCTTCACAGGCTAATTGTACACTATTTCAAAGTCCAATTCTTTTTGTACAGCAAAACCACCATTTGGACATGTATACATATATTGTATTTAATTTATACATTAACATATTTAACATGTATTGGTCAACCTGCTGTCTGGGGGGGAAGGAGGGGAAAATTTAGAACAAAAGGTCTGGCAATTATCAATGCTGTAAAATTACCCATGCATATATCTGGTAAATAAAAACTATAAAAAAAAAAGAAAAAAAAAAAGATCAAATGAGTTCCCTTATAATGTAATGAATGTCTATCAATAGCAGTTGTTTTTGTTGTTGTTTGGTTGGATTGAGTTTCTTTTTTTGTTATTGTTTTAGAGAGGGCTTTTCTTGGGGGAGGGCTTGAATGAGGAGACTTTATGTCACTGTTGAGAACTTTGAATCAATCAATCAACAAGCATTTAGTAAATGCTGATTATGAAGCAAATGAAAATGAAACAATATGCACTGTCAAGGCTTCCTAATATCTGAGCAGTGGCAATAGGAAGTTCTCTAAGAATAATCTGGACATTTATAGAATAAATGAAAGGTGATTTTGGAGAAAGGGTTCTGAGAGTTGTAGCAATTAGGAAAGGCTTCAAAAAGGAGGTGATATTTAGTTAAGTTTTGAAGAAAACTATGAAATAGTTAAGATGATTGAAGAGGAAAGCAACACATTTTGGAGAGGATATGGAAAAATTGGGAAGCTAATTCATTCTTGGTAGAATTGTTAATTGATCCAATTGATTCAATTTGAAGAGAAATCTGGAATTATATCCAAAGAAGTATTAAACTTAAAAAAAAATTGACCCAACAATACTATTACTAGATCTATATCCAAAAATGATAAGAAGGGGAAAAGAACATGTATTCTAAAATACTTATGGTAGCTTTCCTTGTAGTGGCAAAGAATTGTAAATTATGGGGATGATCATCAATGAGGGAGTGTCTAAAGAAGTTGTGGTATATGATTATGATGGAATACAATTATGTTATAAGAAATAAGATAAGTTCTTTGGAAAACATGAATAGCTTTGCACGAAATAATGAAAAGTGAAATGAGCAGAAACAAAAAATCATTGTATGTAATGATGGCAATATTGTTTTAAGGGCATTTTTGTTGAATAAGTAATTTTTCCTATTATAAATATCCAAATTACCTACAAAGAATATGTGAAGGAAGATGTTATCTGTATCTAGAGAAAGAACTGATGAATAGAAGTATGTACAAAATTTTATACACACATACACACATTTGTGTCTAGTGCAAGCTTTCTCTAAGGTGAGGGGAAGGGAAGAAAGGGGAAAGGAAAAGAAATTTACATAACAATTTTATTATACATTTTAAAGCCATAGTAAGGTACTAAAAGATTTGCACTTTTATATACAGCCATTTTATGTAGGTGCTCGTTTTATTCCATAAATTATAGAGAAAAGAAAGTTCAAAAAGAAAAATTTTTAAAAATCATCATCAGAAAGGTTTGTAGGCTCATGCTTTCTAGCTAGTAAGGATGTTTTAAAGGAAATTTGACAGATGAAGAAAAGGAAGGCCAGAGAGATTATAGGACCTATCAAAGCATAGGAAAATATCATTGACCTTGTATTTGAAGAAAGAGAGCATGGTAAATTTAGAGCCAAAAAATCAAGTCCAAATTCCTCTTTTACAGACAAAGAAAAAAGAGTTTTGAGGAAAATGGCTCATTTGCTCAGTATGATACAGGTAATAAACGTCTGAAATACCATTTCTTTTTTATTATTATGGCTTTTTATTTACAAGATATATGCATGGGTAATTTTTCAGCATTGACAATTGCCAAACCTTTTGCTCTAATTTTTCCCCTCATTCCTCCCCCAGATGGCAGATTGACCAATAAATGTTAAATATGTTAGAGTATAAATTAAATACAATGTATGTATATATGACCAAACAGTTATTTTGATGTACAAAAAGAGTGAGACTTTGAAATAGTGTACAATTAGCCTGTGAAGGAAATAAAAAATGCAGGCAGACAAAAATAGAGGGATTGGGAATTCTATGCAGTGGTTCATAGTCATCTCCCAGAGTTCCTTCAGTTCATTACTGCTCTATTGGAACTGATGTGGTTCATCTCATTGTGGAAGAGGGCCACGTCCATCAGAATTGATCATCATATAATATTGTTGTTGAAGTATATAATGATCTCTTGGTCCTGCTCATTTCACTCAGCATCAGTTCATGTAAGTCTCTGCAGGCCTTTCTGAAATCATTCTGATGGTCATGAAATTCCCTTTGAGCCAAGACCCCCTCTCTGGAATCATATCTCTTTGTCATCCTACTTGAAGTGGGTGAAAGAAACAATGATAATGGACAATTAAGATAAAGAATTACATGAAATTTTCATATTGCTTCTCTCTCCTCTGTCAGGGACAGTGATCTTTGGACTAGAAATAGTAAAATAACAATAACTGTCAATTGATTCATCCTTTCTTCATGAACTCAAGTTTCAAAATCTATGGGAACTATACATTAAGGTATTAAAATAATGGAAAAGGTACTATTCTTGAGTCCTGCAGTGATCCCTATAAGACTGGGAAACAGCAGAGAGGTACCAAAAGTTGACAGCTAAAGATTATAAAACCAGATCCTTTCACACACACACACACACACACACACACACACACACACACACACACACACTAGAGGAAGAAAATGGAGACTGCGAACCTTTGAACTTGACTTGTATTCTAGGCCAAAATTCTAAGATATCTTATTAAAGGGATAGTTTGGCATTATATAGAAAAGGAAATTATGAGAAAAAGTCATCTCTCAACATGCTCAGTTTTTACTTTTGCTATTTTGGTTATTTACAGTTTGGTCATTTATAATTAAACAGAAAATGTTGGAGATTTGCCCAGACAAAAGTAAAAAAAAAAAAAAAAGAAAAACAGCAAATCAAAATGACAAATACTATATACTATTAGTCTATTTTATCACTTACTATCACAAATATTCATATATACATAATTTTATGATAAATACATAGATTTTGTTAAAATTTTCAGGACCCTAAAGAACTTGGGCTATGCTTTGGGGATGCTTATTTTTTGTCTCTCTACCATCCAGAATCAGTCAAATTATTTTCTTCTATCATGATCATTGTTCCACACTTTTTGTAGGAGAAGAAAATCTATAAAAACTTGCTATAGCTATCCATGCAGCTTTGAAGACTCAGAATTTTATAAAAGATGTTAATATTTCTTGTGTAGAAACTGCAACTTTTTAGGGATGCAGTTTATTGTTTCACTGTTTTGTGGGCTAAATAAACATAATGAGAATTATTAAAAAATAAAGGTTTTGGGGGAAAGCCTAGAATTATTTGGAAATAATTTTTCACATTTGTGGGAGTTCTATATCTCTAATCCCCTTGAATGTCAAGGGGACATTCAACTACAACCGTAATTGCATTTTCCTTTTGCCCATGGTTATTAGGCAAATACATCAAAGAGATTCTGTACAAATTAGCTATGCAAATATTGTTTGACTAATTCTCTCATATTCTTCTTGGGTAAATGATTGAGAAAGATAGGCTAAATGATAAATAATCATTATTATCAATAACATTACAACTAGTTAAAAAGCCAGACCCCCAAAAGTCCAAGTTGGTTAGAAGAATCCAGAGAAATAGCCCGAGGGATTTTGCGTTAGCCTTGTCTTAGAATTTCCATCAGTGATTTGAAAGTGACATAATTGATATGTTCATTAAATTTGGAAATGACACAAAGTTGGGAGAAAGATTATTAGGATAAAAAGAAATTGAAAGTTTAAGAGCATTGGACCAAATAGATTAAGATGAAATCTGGGAAATCATACATGGGTTCCAAAAGATCAATATTAAAAGTCTAAGTTGAGCAATTTCATCTGAAGAAGGAGAGTATTAATAGGCTCTCAGTTCAGGATGATCCAATAGGGCCACTAACAGCAAAGGGAGCTAAGGTGACAAGGCTACACTTGAATCATTGTACGTAGGACTAGAGATGTCCTCTCTGTCCTTGTCTCTGATCAGATTATAACTGCAGTAACATCTGCAATTCTAACCAATAACCTCAAAAGTGTTCAGAGGATGGCAACCTGAATAGAAAAGGACCATAAAGTCATGCTATGTGAAGATCATACAGTTGAACAGTTAGTTGAGGATAATGTTGTAAAAAATTACCCATGCATATGTACTGTCAAAAAACGTTATAATTATAAAATTAATAAAAAAAATAAATATATGCAAAAAAAGAAAAAAAAAAGTTAGTTGAACATTGAAAGAATTAGACATACATAATTTGGGAAGAAAAGACTTGGAGTAGTTGGGTCACCAGGAGAGCTTCCCCCCCCACATATTTGCTGTCCCAAAGAGATGGAATGGACTTCTTCTTCTGAACTAGAACAGAACAAGGAACTATGAGTGGAATTCCCACAGAATAGATTCCCACAGAATAAATCCCCATGCAGGATTGATGAAAGGAATACAACCACAACAACTTCTTATTAGAACTACCCCGAAGTAGCATGGGCTGCCTCAGCTTGTGGGCTCCCTTCACTGGAGGTATTCAAGTAAAGTCTCAATGAGAATTTGTAGGCATGTTGTAAATAAAATTCTTGTCCAAGCACGGGTGGGACCATGAAGTCTCTATAAGCTCCGGGATGCAATGATTGTCTGAAATGGATAGCTAGTGACAGCAGTTGGATGTGGGGGGTAGAAGAAAAGCCTTTGAGGATTTGAGGTTGAGTTTCTGGAAACGTGGCACTGTCATTAACAGAAGAAAAAAATGAAAGTCCATAGAAGCAGATGGTTTGATGGAAAGAAGTAGCAGGGAGAAGGGGAGGCTGATGAATTTCCAGAACCCCATGGGCTCTTGGCAAAGAGAAATGCTTAAAACTTGCTGATCCAAGAGGCTCTTTGAGGTCATGCTGCCATGGGCTTTGGCACTGGACTCCATCAGTTGGATTCAATGAAATCTGTTCTTTATTCTTAAATCCTGTGTCAAAGGAAAACATAAGTCTAGAGGTAGAATGTGTGTTCACTGGCTATTCTTTTATCTCAGTCCATTTAGCCATTGCAGGCACATAGCCAATTTCTCATTTGAAAGGGGATGGGAATAGAGTTCTTTATGAAATCAGAGCAAAGAAACATTTGGAGATGGATTTCAGGGAATATGGTCTAATAATAAATTGAGAGAGTGAAAGATGCATCTTGCAAGGGAAATAGTCCAATTCGAGAATTTGAGTCACTTCCGGCCTGGTTGGAGAAAACACTGGGGAAAAAATGAAGGGTGCAGAGGAGGAGAGAGGAAATGATCCTACATTCAAGAGAGGGACAGGGCCATACAAAGCCCTCTCTGATTGTCTTTTCTATTTAGGCTGCTCAGGAATCTGTTTTATGGAATAGTGTTTGATTGTACTTCTTGATTTAGAAAGGTCTTTCTACAAATAGGATCATGATTTCCATTAGATTTTTGTACTATCTCTTTATAGGATAAATGCAGTATGTCAGCGCAGCTTAAGCAACCATTCAGTCAATAAATATTTATTAGGGGCATTCTACTTACTTAATAAATATTTTTTCCTCATAAACTTATCTCTTTTAGATATAGTTGGTTTTATTTTTTATTTTTATTTTTTTCAGGCTGAATCCTCCATTCCTTGGATACCATATTCCCAGTGAAAAGAGAAGGAAATCCATTGGTTTCTCTATAATCTTCCCCTTCCCATTCCTGTTGTCTTTGTCACTTTTCTATCTCTTCTATCATTCCCTCCCCCACCATATGCCAAATTCAAGTCATTCAATAAGAATTACTAAGTTCTTACTCTGTATTATGCATGTGAGTCCCCCAAGGTTGTGTCTAAGGCCCTATTTTCTTCTCTATCTTCTCTTTCCACTCTCATCAATAGCTCCTGTGAGTTGAACTATTATCTCTTATGAAGAGGACTCCCAGATATAGATATCCTGCTTCAGCTTCAGGATCTCTTCTGATCCCTACTCTGTCACTATCAATAGTGTTGAATATTTCAAGCTTAAACTCAATTTATTCAAAAAGGAAACCATGATTTCTTTTCTTCAACTCACCCCCTTTTCCCAACTTGGTTTTTTTATGACCACCATCATTCTATTCACTCAGACTAAAAACCTTGGAGTCAATCATTCAGATTTTGGCCATATGAGGTGAATACAAGTGAGGAGAAAAGTTGACATTTGGATTGCGATCCTGGATAACTTGGAGAAATATGATGCTCTGAATAGTAATAGGGATGTTAGAAGCAGAAGGAGATTTAGGAGGGAAAATGGTAAGTTCTGTTGGATGTGTTGCTTTGAAATGCCTTTTAAATATCAGATTAAAGATATTCAAAAAGCAGTGGGGGGGATGAGCGACTAGAAATCAGGAGAAAGATTAGAGCTATGAGAAATAGTATTATTTCTATTTTATATTTTAGTGATTATATATTATTATATTATATCATTTATTACATTATATATTATATATAATATCATATTACATTATATTATTATATATTTATTATAGTATATTATATAATAATATGTTATATAGCATAATATTATTATGCACATAACATATTATTTAATGTATATTATATATAATAATATAACATATATATAATATAATAACATTATATGACATATATCATAATATATATGTCACTATATTTTAATGATATATAGGTTGCTAATGATATCACTAAGTAACGTAGTATAAAACAATAAGAAATAAGGGCCCAAAATACCTTGATGGAGACTTATGGTTAGTTAGTGTTAAATGGAGAATGGATAAGCAAAGAGAACAGAGAAGTGGGAAGATGGATAAGAAAAGAACCCTGAGAGAGCAATGTCACCAAAACCTAGACAGGAGAAAGTGTTCAGATGGAGGAGATGATCAGTATTGACAAGTGTTTCAGAGTGCAATCAATAAAAATGCAGACTGAGAAAAAGACCACTAGAATGGCCACTGAACATAGATCATTGGTTTCTTTGGGGAAGGCAGTTTCAGGTGGGCAATGATGATGGCAGCCATATTGAAAGGGTTTGGAAGAAAATTAGAGCAGGGGAAGTGGAAGCACCAAATGGAGATAATTTCTCAAGGAGGTTAGTCATGAAGGGGTAAAGAATATGTAGCAATCAGGGACAGATAGATCAAATGAGGTGTTTTTTTTTTTTTTTTTTCATGGATGGGAAATACATTATTAGGATCATGGAAAGGATATGTTTGGATGCACTCCTTTGGAATATGCCTTTCCTTATCAAGAGGAGGAGAAGAAAAGCTTCTTTCCTACTTCTATCATAAACTTTCGGTTTTCAAGCCACCTCAGGTGAAACAGGCCTCATACACATAAGTTAAAAACCTTGTGTGATGGAGGTGAGATGAGGAGGGGGAGAGAGAAAATCCTCAGTGATCTGGGACAGGAGAGACTCATGTTTTCATCAGAAAATTACTGCCATGTAATTGTGACTTCTCTTAAGATAATATATGATTTTAGATGAGATGATAAGATATAGCGCCAAATAAAAAAATCCTCAATTATCTTGGAACAAATTAGGGAATCACACTTCAAGCTAAAAAGATCTAACTGTATTTAACCCATGTCTCTAACTAGAAACTCATAGGGCTTACTGTATAGGAGTCCATGTGCATTCACATTTTGAAGTTGATGCCAGACTCTCAGACCACTAATTTAGACTATTTTAAGAAGGGTCTCAACTGCAAAGCCTCTCCCGTGTCTTCCTATGTTTCACACCAGGGCCAGCATGGTACGGTGGAAGGAGTGCTTGATCCGGGGCAAGAAGGATTGGTTACAAATCTCAGATCAATCATTTTCTATCCTTTTGAACAGGAACAAGTAAATTCACCTCTTGAGGTCTCCATTTCCTATGTAAAATGAAGGCATGGGGTTAAAGAGTCTTTAAAAGCTTTTATACCTCTTAATCATTGAGATTTATGATTCTCTAATCATGACACTTTTCTCTTCAAAAACCTTCAGTGGCTTCTGACTGACTACAGAATCAATTACCAAATCCTTTTATAAACCATTGACAACTTCTGTTTCAGTCTGTCTGTTAAATCAGGTTCCAATCCATATATATGTGTTGCACTTAGGAAGCAATAAATACCTAATCTATAATAATAATACCTAATCAGTCTATTCATCCTTCTATCTAGCTCTCTAGCTACAGGTCTCCCTTTGTGTTTCCAAGTTTGCTTTCTAATTTAACCCATATTTTTCCCATTTTCCTAACAGGAGAGTTCAAGATACTTTCTCAAATGTTTTACTAAAATTGAAGCAAATTATACTATCAGCACTCCTTTGATTTACTAGTCCTATTAAAAAAAAAAAAAGAAAGAAAGAAAGAAGGAAAGTCTGGCATGTCTTATTCTTGACGAAGCCAGCCCAGATCTTTATAATCACTGCTTTGTTTTGTAGATATTCACCCATCATCTCTTAAATGACCTGTTCTAGAATTTTCCCAAGATTCAAAATCAAATATAATCCACGGTAGGATGTGATGGAGAAAGGGCAACCCAGACCAAGTGTTTTGGGAACATTTGTGGAATCAAAGAACCCTCACTGGCTGTCATGAGACTCTCTTGCCGGGAAGCTTTTACGGGTGAATTATTATTATTTTTTTATTCTGTGAAGATGTCTCCTCATACTTTATCATCATTAAATTTCCCCATAAAGTTTTTGCAGGAAGAGGAAACCATGCAGAGGGCCAATGGGGAGGACTGTGGCTTTGTGCAGGTTGTGTGTGCTGGCGATGGTCCGTTCTATCTTGGCACCCGGATGACTGTGAATCGCTGGAAGCCAAAGTTGCGTATCTACTAGGGCAGCAGGAAACCACAAGACAGAATTTCACTTCTGTGCATCTCCCAGAAGGCTGCGTGGCTGAAGGCGGGGTCCAGCTGCTGCTCTGATGGCTGCCTTCAGGTTCACTTTTTGAATGTTGATGTTGGCCGTTAAGGACATAAAACCCATGTTGGCAGAGCCATTGGGGTTCAGGGAGACAGCCATTTCCTGAGTTTCCCAACCTCATATTCCCTGCTTCTGCAGCCATTTTGCAGAATTTCCTCCCCACTGGATGCGAGCAGGGTTTTCCCGATAGTGTTGAGAGAGGGGGAGCTCCTGCGAGCCCCAGTGCCTGTGTTTTCTCACCAAGGCAGCAAACAACTTTTGAAGTGGCATCTGCTCCAGAGTGGAGCTGGGGCCCCCACTTAAATGCTGAGGGCTTCATCCTTGGTTGCCAGGAACATGGTATCTCTGAGGGGAGACAGCCTCTTCAGGCACTTACCCACTCAGGCGCCGGCCACTTCGATGGAAATAGCTCCCTCATGGCCTGCCGCTCCCAGCTGCTGAAGTCACGATTCCTCCTCTTCAGAAATGCTCAAAGGCATCCTTCCCCATCGAGATAATCATTAGATAAAAGCTCCTTGAGACCCTACTATGTGCAGAGATGTAGCCAACAATTATGCAAAACAATGAAATAAGATGCCATTTACTTATATTTCCTCTCCCAATCACATGGAAGATATAAATGATGCAAGGGCCCAGGAGATAGGGGACTGGAATTAAAGGCAGGATGACCTAGATTTCAATATTCTTTCACTAGTTGGGTAACCATGAGCAATGCCCAGAAATTCTCTTTTCCACAGTTTCCTCTTCTGTAAAAAAGTAATAGCACCTTCCTCACAGGGATAATAATAATAAATAAATAATAATAATAATAACAATGTGACATTTATATAGTGCTTACTATGATCAAAGCATTGTGCTAAGTACTTTACTGTTATTATCTCTCTTATTCCTTCCAACAAACTTGGGAGATATCCCTATTTTACAGTTGAGAAAAATGAGGCAGACAGAGGTAAGTGACTCGCCCAGAGTCATACAGCTTGTTAGGTGGCTGGAGTTAGTTTTGAACTCAGGTTCTTCTGACTCGAGGCTTATCCCTTTATCTACTGAACCGCTTGGCTACCTTGTTATCAGGAGTATGAAATGAAATAATGTATATAAAGTACTTGACAAACTTTTAATTGCTACAAAAAGACCACAGTGAGAATGGAAACAATAAATATTTGCCGAATGAATAGAAAAACATAGATATTCATTGTTGGTGTTTGAATTTCTGTCTAGCACAGGGCTTTGCACATGGTAAGTTGTTTTGATTAAGGCAGCTAGCTAGTTCAGTGAATAAAGTCAGGAGGAACTGAGTTCAAGTCCAACCTCAGACACTGATTCTGTTGGCCTCAGTTTCATCTGTAAAATGAGTCAGAGAAGGGAATGATAAATCATTCCCTTATCTTTGACAAAACCCTAAATAGGGTCCATAGGTTATTGAAGAACAAAAATGCCTTTTTTGTACTTAACTGTTTGAATGCTGTCTCCTCATTTAGACTGTGACTTCTTCAGGGACAGAGTTTGTTGATTTTCTCTTTTTCTTTCTTTCTTTCTTTCTTTCTTTCTTTCTTTCTTTCTTTCTTTCTTTCTTTCTTTCTTTCTTTCTTTCTTTCTTTCTTTCTTTTTATTTTTATTTTTTTTTGTTTTGTAAAACATAGCTAGTTCTTGGCATGTAATTGGTACTAAATAAACGCTTGCTCTATCTAGGTGAACCGTATCTGCTGGAGCAGTTTTGATTTGGACTGGTCCAATGAACAACCTTAGGACTAAATGGAACACTGTCTTCCATGACATGAAGATTTTTCTCCACGTTCTCCCTTTATTTTTTGAACATATTTTCTGGACCCGTAATTTCCTTGGAATGGGAATTGGGAAAATTACATCCACCAAGGCAGGCCATCATCTTCTTTACAACTTGGAGACCCAAGAGAGAAATCAAGAACATTGAGTACTTACGTGACTTACTCTGAGTCACACAGCCAGCATTGGGTAGAGATAGGAACTGGAACCATATCTGAATCACCCTAACGGCAAGCCCTGGCCACAAGACTGACTTGCCTGCCTTTCTCCTTGGCTAATACAATTAATATTTCTTCTCCTTCCTCTAAGTCAGGTCACTCATGGGGGGGCCAGTGAGGAGCTCAGTGCTTCCTGGGACCTGAGTCCTCATCTTTATTGGGCCATTTTCTGTCTGGATTGCCAAATTGACACACCCAGTTACATCACATTCCAGTTCTTAGTCTAAGAACTAAAATAAAATCTCCCTGACCATTGGGCTGCAATAGGTTCTGCCCACTCAGTTTGGCAACTTCTCAGACTTTAACCATTCCCTAGTCCTTCTTCAGCTTCCCCAATCAGAATCTAAGTCCCTTCAAGGAAGAGCCTATCTTGCTTTTCTATTTGAAATCAATGAAGGAGATTTGGAAAGGTTTCAAACAGGAATGGACATAGAAACTGAGTCTTGGAGGAAACAAAAGAAGATAATGAAGGAGGGGTTTTTAGCTGGGATAGCCTGATCAAAGGCATCAAGGTGGCACCTGGAATAGCAAGTTCAGGGAACAGCATGTCAGCCAATTTGGCTCGAACTCAGATTTCATGAAGGGGATGATCTACAATAAGCCAGGAAGAGTAAGTTGGAGCCAGATTATAGAGGGATTTAAATACCAAATTGGTGAATTAAGATTTTATCCTAGAGGCAACAAGGAATATTTCTAGATGATGATAGCCAAAATGAGAGGCCTACCAATCTCACTGCATGAAAACCAGTAAAATAATTGGGGGGGGGGGAGAATCTATCACTTGGAAAATAATAAGACTTAGAAGGATATGACAGCTACCTGTAAGTATTTGAAGAATGTCATTTAAAAGAGGAATAAACCTTCTTCTGTTAAGCCGCCGAGGATGAAAGATACAAAAAGGCAAATTTCAACTTGATGCGGGGGGAAAGTTCCTCAACATGAGTGCTGAGTGAAAGAGGACTAGACTGCCTTGGGAGGCTATGTTCACCCCTTCCAAAAGGGGAACAGGCTGCCTTGGGAGAAATAGTAACTCCCTCTCAAAAGGGGTATTGGCTATCATGGGAAGAAGCATCCATACCCAAAGGGGACATGAACTTCCTCAGCAGCTGTGGCCACTCTCTTCTTGGAGGACTTCGAGTAGCTGTTGGAAGATCACTATAGATTTTATGTCGGGAATTCTTCTGGAGGAAGGATTAGCTTAATTCTTCAGGCCTTTCCAACTTGGAAATTCTCTAATTGTTTGATCGATGATTCGTGGTTTGGAAGACAGACTCAGGTGCCACTTGGGGAATAAGAAATTTCCATCATTTTTAAAAATTTTGTTGTATTTGTTTGTTTTGTTTTTCTCTTGAGATGATGAGAATTCAGTGATGAAAGGCCCCTTTATGTAGTTATAATGAAAAATAAGAAGATAAAAGTCCTTTCCATCAAAAGCATTAGCTTATCAGTGTTCCCTAATCCTACTAGGCCTGGGGAGAGCCCTTTGCTACCTTTGCTACTCTGTGTTGCCAATGATAGGTTGGGATCTCCTGCATTCATAGAACTTACAAGCTAACAGGGGACAAGAGAGAAAATATGAGAAAATAATAAATCAAGTACTATTTATCAGAATGTACAAAAAAAAGGATGATTAAAAGATGTGGCATTGTAAATATCAGGGAAAGCTATATGGAAGGAGGGAGTCACATTGTGGATTTTGGGTAACCATAGATGTGTGCACACACGTGCATGTGTGTGTGTGTGTGTGTGTGTGTGTGTGTGTGTGTGTGTGTGTGTGAGAGAGAGAGAGAGAGAGAGAGAAAGAGAGAGAGAGAGAGAAAATGACTAAATTATATTCATCACTGACAATGTTAGAAAGTTAATTCTTTCCATCAATCAATCAACCATGGAGCAGTATTCAAGGCTCACCCAACTAAATCCAGTAGAATGAGTATAATACCATAAAGACCGAAAAAAAGGCATGTTGGACCATGCCCAAAGAGGATTATATTAAAACATTAAGTATCTGATAAATCATGTTATTTTCACATCATTATCATAAAGCTGATCTTTGAGCACTGAGTATAAAATTGATAACATGCTCTGTTCACCATCCATGCCAGATTGACACCCCTTCTCCCTCCAGACTGTTTTAAAAACACAGATTTGTGTCGCAGAAAATACAGAACTCGCACATCCATAATGGAAACTGGCATAATCCTCCAAGCATATAAATCCATGTTGTTTATAACTATTTTTGCTCAATTCTTATCTTTCTTCTGAGCCAACATGAGTTCCTGTGGGCCAAGACTTTTTATATAGGCTTTGCATTACTGCCAGCATTAAACATTATATTCTACACACAACACTTTAATAAATATTTGTCCCATTTTCCTTCTTTGCAGAGGTTTGGAACTCCAGGTAGGGAACACCATCCGTGCTGTCCAACTCAGTAGATGTGTTGGTTAGTTTTGAAAACCTGATTTTTTTATTCCTTTTTAGAGCCTACATTGGAAGGGATGGCTCTCTGTGGAAGGTGATGTTTGAAAGTGAGGATGTATGGTAATGAGGGTTCCATTGGAGTAAAAATATTTGAATTCATTCAGAGGAAGAGAAGTTTTAAGAAAAGAAAGGATTGAAAAGCGTCTGTGAAAATTCTAACTGGAATGTTCTCAGAAGATTGAATAGAATGAAAATTCATTATTAGAGAATAATAAAAAAATAAATCTTTCTTTACCAGAGCAACTCAGAGCCTTCCAGTCTTAGATTCACACCCACAATCCCCAACATTTATGACAAATATTTATAGTATCCATTCAGTATTTATTTAAATGTTTGTAGTATCAATTCAGTATTGAGTGTGAGATATCATAGGGGAATAGCTATAGCGAAGGCCTCAAAAAGCCTTGAGTTCCAGTCCTGCCTCTGATGCACACTGGCAATGTGACCCTGACAAGCTACTTAGCATTTCAGTGCCCTAGAAGATTCTCTGAGTCTCTAAGGTATAGCTGAGTGACTCCTCAACTTCAGTAAAGTGGATTTTCCCTTTGGGAGTTTCTGAAACCAAAGAAATAGGTCAGAAACCACTAAATCAAAAGAAGAAAGGGGACAGGAAAAGGGAAGATATTATGTATTCAAGAATGAAAAATGAGATGGTGATGAGCTGCTGCCTATAAGAATGTAGCACTTACTATGCTGTTCCAATAGGTCAAGGTGGACTGTTGACACTGCTGGCAGATGTATGTGTCGGGATGGCTGTTAAATGAAAAAAGAGCTGATGTTATGTAGCCCTTTAAGATTACAAAGCATTTATGGACATGTCCCTACTTGAACCTTACAAAGACCTATCTAACAGCAGAAGGGCTATTAAATGTTATTATCTTTAAAAAAAAAACTTATGAGGAAAAGCAGACTTAAAGACATTAAGTGACATCTAGGAAAACACACCTTATAAATATCAGAGACAAAATTGGAATCTGAGTATTTTCCATTTCAGTACTCTATACATGAAAATGCACTGTTTTGTCATGAAGGAAAGACTCCTTAAAGAAAGCAGCTCCTAGAAAAAATCTTGAAGGAAGAGAAAGACATTTTATCAAAAAAAAAAAAAGAGGCAGTTTCCAATAGGTAGCGTGATTTGGGCATTCATCACCTCAAGATATGGAAAGCAGCTAAGAACGATCCTGAGGAGACTGGAGTTGGTGATAGTTTTCCTGTAGGCCCCATAAAGAGCCCCTATACAGTGAGATCAAAGATCTCCAAGGCAATGAGATTTGTCTGAGTTAGTCGGAGATGGGTAAGTTGGGGTCCTTTGCGGATTCTTTCTACACCATCAAATATATATATATATATATATATATATATATATATATATATATATATATACCTCGATTTCTTCAGTAAAAATAATAAAAGATGCATAGAGCAAATTTAGGTTTTGGAACAGCTTTTATGTTTATTTATCTCAATTGAGCCTCTCAAGAACAATATGAAGTAGGTGATAGCATTATTTTACAGATAAGGATATATATACACATATATATATATATTTACATACACACACACACACACATATATATATATATATATACATACACACACACATATATACACACACACACACATATATATATATATATACATACACACACACACACATACACACACACACACACACACACACACACACACACACACACACATATATATATATATATACACATACACACATATAATCTTCCAGTATATTAGCCTCAATTTCCTGTGACTCTCCAATCTAAAGGAATCCACAATTTATGAGAATTTGATTTTGAGTTGAGTTTGATTGCATTTGATTCTCAGTTGGATAGCCAGAGTTGACAAAACCAGGTAAGATGGAAATGAGGAAGCTACTTAGGCTGCAGAAGATCACTTGAAGCAAGTCCTCCGGGCTGACTGGCTCTGAATTGGTTTGTCTTAAAGTCGACCAGAGAGATTTTTACCCTTTATGACACGTGGGTTCTAAGAGCTATAACCAAGTAAGCATCATTCCAAACTCTAGGTTTTTGAAGCAATCCAAGTTGGTACAGAGGAGAATGCTGGCTTGGGAACCATAGAATCTCAGACACCATCCAATCTTATTTCTATTGTTTTACACATAAGGAAATGGAGTCAGAGCAAGTTGAAGTGATTTTCCTGAGAAAATAGAGGTAATAAGTGTCAGAGACATGACTTGGGCCTGAATCTAATGTCAGTTCTCCTCCTTATTGCCTGTGTCTCCTGGATACAGGTAATTAATTGAGCTTTCTGAACCTTGATTTCTTTAGTCTAATGAGTAATAAAAATAATAAAAGATGCATAGAGCAATTTTAGGTTTGGGAACAGCTTTTATGTTTATTTATCTCAATTGAGCCTCTCAAGAACAATATGAAGTAGGTGATAGCATTATTTTACAGATAAGGAAACTGAAGCTGGAAGAAGGTAATAAACTTGTTCAGGTTTAAACTGCTAGTGATTGAAGCAAGTTTCATGCTGATTTCTCTAAATCTAAGACCAGTACTCTCATCACTAAACCACCCAATTCCCTTGTATAAGAACTTTGGACCAGATAATCTCTCAAGGTTGTTTCCAGATGTAACAATCTGTCATCCATGGATAACAAGCTACCCAATAAATATTTATGGAGAGAATGAGATGATTCGGATCAGTTCCAATAATCTTGTGATGAAGAGAGCCATCTACATCCAGAGAAAGGATTGTGGGAACTGAGTGTGGATCACAACTCATTTTCACTCTTTTTGTTGCTATTTGCTTGCATTTTGTTTTCTTTCTCAGTTTGTTTTTCTTTCTTGATCTGATTTTTCTTGAACAGCAAAATAACTATAAATATGTATACATATATTGGATTTAACATATATTTTAACATATTTAACACATATTGAATTACCTGCCATCTCTGGGAGGAGGTGGGGGGAAGGAAGGGAAAATTTGGAACACAAGGTTTTGCAGGGGTCAATGCTGAAAAATGCAATGCTGCATATGTTTTGTAAATAAAAAACTTTAATAAAAATAAGTTTAAAATATTTATGGAGCACATATTGTGTCAAAAACTATCTGCCAAGTTTTTTTTTGTTTGTTTTTTTTTTCCCAGCTGGACATTGCAATAGGAACATCCCTGCCAAAATAGTTCTGAATTGTCACCCCTGGTGCCAAGGCATATTGATGCTAGTTCAATGGGGATTTTAAATCAGAGTGGTTTTCATGGTCAAAGTTCACAAATTTCAAGCTAGAAGAAACCTTCAAAGCTTTCCAAGGCTAACGCCTACATAAGAAAATAGGTTCATGAGATTTGAAGTGTCTTGCCCACATCACACACATGGCATGTAGCAGACCAAACATTTGAACCCAGGTTCTCTGACTGTAAACTTAACATTCTATTTGGGAACCTTCCTGACCCTCAGATCTTCATCTGCAACTCACACATTTGCAGCAAATTGTACATTGTAGAGATTTCTGAAATCCGGAATATGGATGCCATTGGCTCAGAATCCAAAAAGAAAGGGAGACCATGCTGCACACTTGACTCCAAATGCAGAGTTACATTCAGAACTTGCCCTCAAATTTCTATTGGGTTCAATGAATATGTGGTTATCTTAAGGTTCTACTCTGGCTACTCTATTTTCCCCAGAGCCATTCTCATGCATCCCTAATAAATTTAAGTTTATGTGAGTCTAAACACTGGAATTTGGAGCAGCTGGAAACCCATCTATTGAAGTCTGTAGACAGAACTTTCTTCTAGGAGAATATTTCAAAACTTGAGAAGTTGGAATCATGATAAGTAGGCAAATGGCTTAGTTTTTCTCCATGAAAGCTCATGCTGAGCTCAGAGCATTCTTCAAAGGTTCAGATGCTTGCTGATTTCTGACCGAATGAGTATATTGTGCTAAATTTATTTTCCTTTCAATTCCCCAGAATTATAAGGAAAAGATTTCAATATATGATAAAAGCTCACTATAGATACACAGATTTATTCAATAAGCATTTATTAAGCACTTACTACATTCATGGCTCTTGAGAATATAAAGTCATGAATAAAAACAGGAAAAATCTTTCACCATCAAAAGGCTAACATTCTATTAGGGGAAAGCATGTGTACACAGATAATTAAAAATGAAATATGTGAAAATATTTTTGGAGGGAGGAGATTGGAAAATATTAGCAACTGAGAGGAACAGGAGAAAAAGACTAAGTTTTGGGAATTTCTTAAGCTGATCCTTCTAGCAAGCTAAGGATTACAACAAAGGTTAAAAAAAGAAGAGAACCCCAGGAATAGGAAATATTTGTGACTTCAAATGGAAGATGGAAAATGTACATATCTCTTGAATATGGAGAAGGCCCCAAATTTCACTCTCTAGGCTGACTAGCTCATCTCAAACTGCCTTTACTGTGTCAGATTTGGGGATCTCAGACTAGAACCACCATCATAGCAATGATATGAATCAAATTCTCTAAGGATCCTTAGAATAACTCTGTTATGAAGGTCATATGTTCCTTCCACTCACCATTGTAGCTTTTGAGCCTCCCTCAGTTTAATTTTAATTTATGGAAAATAAGTTATCATAATAACATTAGCTCAAACATAAAACAATTATTAAATAAGTTAAAAATGATTATTATATCACAGATAATATGACAAATTAAAGAATGATCAATGTGACACAGTCTACCTATAAACTTGGACCTCACTATCTCATTAATAAGCAGTTTCTGGGAAGGAAAGTTAGTATATACTTTCAGAAACACACAAGAGGCACACAAATGGAGAAACATAGGTGCTTAGAGGTAGCTCAGAACTTTAACCTATAGAATTCAGAGAAGCAGCATATGCTGAGAGGCAGCCATATGCATAAAATATCCCTTGGATAAGGTGACAGGTATATTTTCCATTAGCTCTTCTAAGAGTCCTGTTGGTTTTTTAGCACTTATTTGATCAAGATCTCTAATGGTTTCCCACAAGATGAAAAGTGGTATGGTCAATGGCACAAATAAATCCCAGAATCCCCATATTTAAGAGTTGGCAGCAACCTCAAAGGCCATTTGAATCCACAAGAAAGGAATCCCCTTCCCACAATAATATTCCAGAAGATGGTCTTCAAGTCTCTGTTTTAAGATCTTCAGAGGGGAAATCAATTCTCTCTCCAGCCATCACTATGAGATGGATTTGGATCTCAATGAGGAAGATCTGTAGTGGAATACCACAGGATCAACAATTCTATGGCCATGCTAAATTATCCCTTTGAGTCAATGACTTGGAATAATACATAGATGACATTGTCACATTTTGTGGATTTTACACACACACACACACACACACACACACACACACACACACACAAATCAGGACAGATAGCTAAACAATTCTGCCACTTAATATTTGTATGATTGAATGATAGGGATGATTTTATAGATGAGTTTGCTCATCTATAAAATGTGAAGGTTGGACTAGAAATCCTCTGGTACTCCTCTTAGTAATAGACTTTTGATTCTATTCACCGTAATTACATTGCCTATAAGATTGCTTTTTCTTCATTTTAGAAAAATGATCCATTTTGGATATGCTGCTTATGTCAATTACTGTTCTTCTCCTGACAGTCCCTCCTTCATATTCAAAGCCAATGGTCTTTTTTTTGAAAGTTAAGAGCCTGTTTTGATTCTGGGAGAAAGTGGACTTGGTGGCCTATTTCAGCAGTCCTTGAACATTTCCTCCATCATGGGGTCCATGGGACTGTCCTCTGAAGATGTTATAATCTCTTCTTGACAAAACAAGTGCCCATTTTGAATTTCCTCTTGAATGAATATCTCTTGTTGGCTAGAGAACTTTTTTTTAAAGGTTCCTCATTAGCTTCTTTATTACTTTATCACAAGTACTGGAACCCAATCCCTTTTCCAGTTAGTTACTATTGTTAGCTCATGAAAGTCCAAGAAAAGTCATTTGTTGGGTCAATCTGAGCGTGAAGAAATGCATCAGGTTTTTTGCAATTGTTGTTTTGTTTTGGTTTTGGAGTTTTTTGTTTTTTTTGTTTTGTTTTTCTTTTCTTTTCTTTTTTTTTTTTTAAACATGGGATATGGTGTTCGGGAAAGCTTCCAGGCATTACAGAGTATGGAAATAACGGATTCTTCTTGAAAGTATTTTTCATTATCAAAAGACAAGACTGATGTTTTTAGATGGAACTGTGCCCATTGGCCTTGAGAAAACTCGATGCTTTCCAAAGACCTTGTTGGCACACAGGGCAATGAACATGGATTTATATTCTGCTGAAAGGATGCAGAGCATTCGTTCTGTTCTTTGCTCTCCAATTCTCCTCTAATTGTCCTTACCTGACAGTAAGGTCTTGTTCATGGGCCACACTGCAAGTGGAAAAAACAGCGGCTCAGTAAAAAGCCAGAGAGATCCAAGTGGAAGATTCCAAGATCTGTTTCTTATTGTGTATTAAAGATGATTCTCTGGGAATTATTGAATAATTCCATGGCATGCCATTCATCATTTTTATGGTGGTCAAGGGAGATGTCAGTAGCATCTGCATGGAGTCTCTTCTTGGATAATGTTAGTATCAACCAAAGGCGAGGTGGGAGTATGTGCTTTATAAAAAGCAAACTCTTATAGACAAAGCTCCTCAAATGAGTAAGACATTTACCTTGCCAGTTTCCCTCCTGGAATAAACTTGCTTTCTTTACAGCTCTGGAACCCAGTGCAAGGAGAATTGTTTAAAAAACAATCCCTTTGGACCAAACAGGACTATTTTCTTTTAAAACTGAATATATTTTTAATGGCAAAGCCTATTGGGTCTCAGGCTTATAGTAAATTGTCCACAGCTGTTGTAAGTTGGTTTATCTTCCAGTAAGATTTGAACTGCTGACCAGATCTTAGAGACAAACATTTTGTTTTTGAAATTTGGTGTTTAAACTAAGTGCTCTCTCTGTTTATCTCCTTTATGTTTGTTGTAACTGGATAGGTGAGTGGAGGCTTGTGGTCAGAGCTGGGACAGGAAACCTGAATTTTGTGGGTTTTTGGAGAAATCTTTATTGCATGTATTTGGGGACTCTTTTTACCTCCAGATCTCAGTTTCCCCGTCCGTAAATCAATTCAATTGCTCAGCTTGCAGACTTTGTCTGAACCTGGGTGGCTGCTTGTTTTTCCGTTCTCTACTTGATAATTCTTGAGCTAGTCTGTTCACTAAACATGGTAGGCCTTATACCTCTACTCTAGGACAACCCATTATATATAAGTTAAAACCCTAAGCCACATAAAGAGCAAATATGCAGAACTATGTAAGGAATGAATGTTAAAAATATAAATAATGCTGGCTTTAAATACATAAAACCTGACTTCAAGTTCCACTTCTGATTATTACTATCTCTGTGACCCTGGAAAAGTACAATTTTCTTGGGTCTCAGTTTCCTCCTCTTTAAAATTAAGATGTCAAATGGGTGGCCTCCAGGTTCATTTTAATTCTGTGTATATGATATAACCTACATATATGTGTGTGTGTGTGTATGTGTGTGTATGTGTGTGTGTGTGTGTGTGTGTGTGTGTGTGTGTATAATCCTATTTAACCAAAAGAAAGAAAACATTAGGGAAGAAAGCTATACTGTGAGACAAAGACCTGAAATTAGGCTAGCAGATTGTATTCATTGACTCTTCTCAGAGAAGACTTTCATATTTCCTTGGAGAGCCAAAGAGGCAATCTGGACTTTCTACTTCTCCCTATTTCTGACTTGGCTATAGTTGGCCACAAAAATAAGGACCACCCCTGGGCTCCAGCTGTTCTGGACCCAATAGTAGAGGTGGCTTAGCAAGAGTATCAAGTTATTATAAAGAGATCAAGGTTTCTTGGGTTAAAACCCAAAGTAAACACATGTTGCTTGGAGTCGGGGAAGAGGGAATGCATCAGGATGGAGATGACACAAAGCTGACAAGATGAAAGGAAAGATTTTTATTCTATATTATTGGCTAAAAGGGAATGTTAGAAAGACAAACATGCTTTGCCTCCCTCCCACCTCCAACGAGGTGATTGTTAAGCAATGATAAGGACCAGCTCGAGTGTGATATATAGGAATGTGGCCCTTGTTTCACAACAAGACAAATAAACTCAGTCCTGTGAGGTATGGTTTCCTTGAATTGTCTCTCCAAGCTTGCAAACCATCTAACCCACTTTATCGTGTTTAAATGCTTCTTTATTTTTTTCTATTCCATAACCTTCACTTGCTTATGCGAACAGTGTTTTTAGACTGGCATTCAAGGTTCCTCATAAGCCAATCCCAATTATTATTTTTTTTAACCTATTCTCTGCCTACTTCACTTCACTGTGGGATTCATCTTTAAAGCCAGTCATAGTGTGTTGACTGTTAACCAAATCAATTGGAACCATTCTGCTCTCTGGGCTTTTCAATTGTGCCTTTGGCTAGTCACCTTAACAAAATTTTGCCTCTAACTTACTCTTGCACCAGGAAACGTCTCGTACTTCTGTAAAGCACGGCCAGACCAGTTTGGATGTCCTTACAGAAAATCACTTCACACTCTTCATCTAAATATGGGAACAATAATGCTAATTGTGACTGTGAATCAGGGCTCTATGATTATCTACCATAATCTAATGACCTATCATCTCACAGAATATTTGTTCCAGAAGGGGCTTGACTGCTTATCCATGGAACATATGTTTTGGCCCACTGGGAATGGGAGAGTGCCAAAGGGCCCAGTGTCAAGGATTATTGGCTACTGAGCCATGAAGATGTGAACTCTCAGGGATTAAAGATATTAAATCAATAGGTGTTAAAAGGAATATCTAGGTTCTCTGCTGCTCAGTCTTTTCATATATCCAAAATGTAGGGAGTCTTTGAGAGTCTCTTGGACTTTCCTAGGGATGATTGTGGGAAGGGAAAGAAGAAACCCCCTCTCCCAAGCTATGGAGCTTGATTTATGTACCAACCTCTATGAGCCTGAGAAGAACTTCAAGTTCCCAACTGCATCTTTTTCCTTGAACTTCTTTCCCTAAGCTTACATGACTGAATAGCAATTGTAAGAGACAGATTTTTCAGCAAGTTACTTTAGGAGTTTGGGAGCTCCTGGGTTCCTTATCCACAACTGACTGTTAGTGGGTATAACTACACACTTCTGAGAAGAAAAGATGGCAACTACCAGAAGAATATGCCCCAATACTGGCCTACCTTGATAGAATCAGGGATGATACCTGAAGCTAAAGAAACAATGTGAAAAAGAATTGTCAGTAACAGTAACAAAAATACTACTGAAACACGTAGAGAAAAACAAAAGTTCTGGGTTATTGTTTTATATAATTAAGCTTTGTTATTGTGAGATGTATTTTGTGTCTTAAGCATTTGTGTATGAGTGTGTAGGAGATAAATAGCTACCCTCAGTCTCATCTAAAATGGGCTTTGAAGAAATTTTCTATTTCTTTTTGCACAGAGCTTAGACATGAGCCAAAACTAAGTGTTTTTTTTTCCCCTGAGGCTGGGGTTAAGTGACTTGCCCAGGGTCACACAGCTAAGAAGTGTTAAGTGTCTGAGACCAGATTGGAACTTGGGTCCTCCTGAATTCAGGGCTGGTGCTCTATCCACTGTGCCACCTAGCTGCCCCCACTAAATCTTCTTTTTGTGAATTTCTTCTGGCCTCCAAAGTGGGACAGTTAATAGAAGCATGATTCTTCTACTGAGGACTGAACCATTCTACAGAACCTAGACTTGGGACTCCTGAGTCCAGCTTTGAAATTTTGGCATCCATTTAAGACAATTAAAAAGCCCTCCCCAAAGGGAAAATACTTTTTTTTATTAATTTTATAATTATACATTTTTGACAGTATATATGCATGAGTAATCTTTTTATAACATTATCCCTTGTATTCATTTTTCCAGATTTTCCCCTCCCTCCCTCTACTCCCTCCCCTAGATGACAGGCAATCTCATACATTTCACATGTGTTACAGTATAACCTAGATACAATATATGTGTGTAAATCCACTTTTCTTGTTGCACATTAAGTATTGGATTCCGAAGGTGTAAGTAACCTGGGTAGATAGACAGTAGTGCTAACAATTTACATTTGCTTCCCAGTGTTCCTTCTCTGAGTGTAGTTGTTTCTGTCCATCACTGATCAGCTGGAAGTGAGTTGGATCTTCTTTATGTTGAAGATTTCCACTTCCATCAGAATACATCCTCATACAGTATTGTTGTTGAAGTGTACAGTGATCTTCTGGTTCTGCTCATTTCACTCAGCATCAGTTGATTTAAGTCTCTCCAAGCCTCTCTGTATTCCTCCTGCTGGTCATTTCTTACAGAACAATAATATCCCATAACCTTCATATACCATAATTTACCCAACCATTCTCCAATTGATGGACATCCATTCATTTTCCAGTTTCTAGCCACTACGAAAAGAGTTGCCACAAACATTTTGGCACATACAGGTCTCTTTCCCTTTTTTAGTATTTCTCTGGGATATAAGCCCAGTAGTAGCACTGCTGGATCAAAGGATATGCACAGTTTGATAACTTTTTGGGCATAGTTCCAGATTGCTCTCCAAAATGGCCGGATTCTTTCACAACTCCACCAACAATGTATTAGTGTCCCAGTTTCCCCACATCCCCTCCAACATTCATCATTATCTTTTCCTGTCATCTTAGCCAATCTGACAGGTGTGTAGTGGTATCTCAGAGTGGTCTTAATTTGCATTTCTCTGATCAGTAGTGATTTGGAACACTCTTTCATGTGAGTGGATATAGTTTCAATTTCATTATCTGAGAATTGTCTGTTCATATCCCAAAGGGAAAATACTAATCATAGTCGCACAATTGGGAAGTAGTTGAAGGAGAACTGATTCAAAACAAGGCCTGACCTTACCCTGACATGGTCTTGAAATTATATCTGGTCTTCTTTCACCTTTAAATTCATAGCACTGGTTACTGTGATGATTCATATGTGATTAAGCACACAAATTGCAATTCTGAAAGTTGGAAAGATCTTCAGTGTTCTTGTAGACCAAAAAACACTCCAGAGAAATCCATACATCTAACAAGAAGGCATGCAGCCTCTTTTGGAAGACCCCTAAGAAAGATAGCCATCACGTCTCAGGCAGCCCATTCCATTGTAAAAAAAATCATATACCAATTTGTATCACTATTGTTCTTTATTTTGTTTTTTACATGGCAAAAGTTTATTCCTGGAAAATGGGCCAAGAGATAATGGTTTTTAATTTTCTTGTTTTTAATTCCCTACATCTAAGAAGAGTGATGGGGATGTGTGATCTGGAGGAAGAATTCACAACAAAGAGATCACAAGCAGATATTCTAGATTGGTATGTACCTGTCTTTCCCTTATATTATAATCTCTCTGAGGTATATATATATATATATATATATATATATATATATATATATATATATATATATATATGTATGTAATTTTTTTAATTAAACTAAAGATGATACAATGTGTTAAATTTTGGAAACTACATTTTAGGAAGGATGTTAAAATCCTGCAGAGTAACTCTAAGAGGGTCTCTAGAATAGTAAAGGATGTATATTGCTTAAGTGATACAGGCAAGTTACTTGCCTCCAAGTCTAGACAACTGTGTAAGACTAAGATGTAGAGAAGGTGCTAGCGTAGATTGGTAGAGGGCCTTTTTTCACCAAAGAGTCTCCTACAGCTATGAAATCAAAGACAAAATTCTGATTCCCATCACTCCCCCTGGAAAGATAAGCTATGGTCTTATTCCCAGTCCATTTCTCCAATTGAATCTTGTCTTGAGTACCTGCAATCATTAAAATTTCATTGGCCAAAAGTCATTAGGAAATGTTTTTGAACACCTTAAGGGAATGAAATAATGGGGAACTGAGCATCACCAAATTTCCAGGCTGAAAGGAATGATGGTGTTTTACAAGCCTTCATCTGCTTTTCTATAAAATGTAATTCTTAACATGGGAACTACTTATGTGATAATGCAGTCATGCGATTGATCCATCCTTGATGGACGGTCTTTTAGCTTTTGCTTAAAGATGTCCAGCCAGGACAACCTCACTATATGTCAAGGAAGTCCATTCAGTTTTGGTATGACTCTTATTGTGAGGAAGTGTTCCCTAAGATTGAGCAAAAATCTTCCCCTCCATGCTCCTCAGCCAATACTCCTGGTTCAGCTCTCTGGGACCAAGCTGAGTTAGTTTTATTTCTTCCATTTGATAGTCCTTGATAGTTCGAGTTCTTGAAAATAATTAATTAATTAATAATTAATTTTCTTCAAATGACACACTTCCATTTCATTTAATAAATATTTCCATGCTAAGATCTCAAACTTCTTCAACCATCAGAGCGATATCTGTAAGAGGTTGATGTGAACCCCATGACTTTTGAATATAGCTCTAGAGTTAAGATACACTCACTAATCTAAACACATTTAGAACTGATTTGCTATATGATTTTTTTTGGGGGACAGGTCAATGTTGGCTGGAAAAATCCAGCCCATGTGGGATCACTTGTTCACCTAGATGAGGTTCTAGCTCAAAAACACATACACACACATGTAGCTTTTCTGGCTCACTTTTCCTGCTTTCAGCTGTTTCTGCTTCTCAGGGCCTAACGGTAGTGAGGAGGAGAGGGCCACATAGCCTAATGGAGAATTTCCTATTCAGTGTGTGATCCTAGGTCTAATTGGGTTGACCTCCTAATCCCGCCAAGTTCCAAACGCCTCCTTATTGAGGTCCTCCATGGATTCCTCAGATGCCTCCAAGCACATTGTCGTTCATTTAGTGCACATGTGGCTCGGCATCCACATAAGTCGATAGATATATACATGTCTCAGTTTTGTATAAACATACTCCCAACACTGGGTTGCTTCCATCCAGACCTCCGCCATAAATCCAGACCTCCAGAGATACCTCCTAATGACTTAACCATTAGACACAGTAAGAGATTCCAAGGGGACTCGATGAGGATATAATAATGGGCCAGTGTCAGGCAGGATTTATGATTATTATTCATATGACTCAACCATATGCTCTGGCTACTGCAATCAACTTGCTGGCTGTGCTCTGACATCTGTGGTGATAATGAGAAAAGTTGCATTACACCACAGGAGGAAAAAAAAACCCCATCAAAACTCCCACCCAATAACCTGTGGGCTGCCAGGAGAAACACTGACCTTCCTGGTGAAGTCAAGAGATCGTTTTAAAAAATCCTTGCTGCGTCTCAGAAAACAAGTCTTACCGACCTATGGATCTGGCTGCCAGCTGTTCTAACAGCCCTAGAGAAGATGGCACATCGAGCTGCATCCATGGAACATCTGTATTTATCACCACAGGCAAATACCACGGAAGATGGTATCACCAGACTCTAACCAGGAGGCCAGTCTGGGGCTCTTAAATTATTTCAGCAAAATGTACAGATTTGAGAGCTTATTGAATAGTTTCCTGACCTTCATTGACCTTTCTCTAAGTGTGTCTGAGGGGACTTTGGGTGTCTTGGTTGGTTGAGGGTCCACTCAACAGCCCTTTCACCAGCTCCAAGGATGAGAGCTCTCAGTTTCTGGGAAATCATTGAACTAATGAAAGATCAATACCTCTATCTCTTCTTTTAGAGAGCTGCTAAGCGAAGGGTCAACAACAAATAACACCTTCTATGTGCTTTAAGTATGGAAACACACAAGTTATTGGTATGCACTTGTGAAGGCACTACCAAGGGGGAGCTAAAGTTGGAATAGGTGGAATTACAGGCAAGCGTGAGTTCAAAGTGGAGCCCAGTATCTCACAGAAGAATACAGAATAACCCTAACTCCCTAACTCACTTCTCTCTCTGTCTCTCTCTCTGTCTCTCTCTGTCCTCTCTGTCTCTCTCTCTGTCTCTCTCTTTCTCTCTCTCTCTCTTTCTCTCTCTCTCTCTCTATGTCTCTCTCTCTCTCTCTCTCTCTCTCTCTCTTCTCTCTGTCTTTGTCTCTCTCTATATATATCTATATAAAATATAAATATATAAAGACATTATATATATCATATATTTTATATAATATATAAAATAGCTTTATATATTATATATTATTACATAATGTATACAATATAATACATATTATGTAATAATACATATAATTACATAATATATACAATATAATGTATGTTGTACATATTATGTAACATTATATACAATATAATAATATATATTACATATAAAGCTATTTTGTATATATATGTATTACATATATTATGTAATAATATATATTATATATAAAACTATATTATATGAATATACATAAAAGAGATAAATATATATCTATCTCTACATATATAAATATATATCTATCTCTACATTATATATAAAACTATATTATATGAATATACATAAAAGAGATAAATATATATCTATCTCTACATATAAAGATACAGATACATCTAATATCTATGTGTGTATGTGTATGTTTTACAATATTTTGGGTTTATAAGTATATGTGGATGGAAGAGGGAATGAAGAGGTAATGGAATGAGTCTTTCTCTTAATCCTAAAAGTACCCACAAATGACTCAAGATGTAGTTATCAGGAACAAGGAGAAAGAGACTCTAGGAGGGGATAGTAAACTAACACTGAGAGTACTGAAAGGGATTATTAGATAGTGAAGAAAAGCCTTGACCATAGAATAAGAAGACTCAGATTCAAATCTTTGCTAAGTTCGGTGAGACCTTGAGCAAAAAAAAAAAAAATATATTGTAAAATAGAATCCTCCTGGCTCTCATATTATTATATATTTAGGAACACATCATGTCTTCAGCACGGGGGAATTCCCAACATGAGAAGTTTCTCCAGCTACTCAGATTATCACCCCTATGTGACTTAATAGACAAGTTATAGGGAAGAATTGAGGACCAGAGAAAATGACTTGCCTGTGATCATTCATAATGTGAATTTTGAAACAAAGTCTTTCAGACTCCTGCCATTTCTCCAGTATAGTGGTCCCATTGCATTCAAGGCAAATCTACTTTGTGAACTTCCAAAACACGGTTTCTTGTAGGGGCACCATGAGTAAGAGAACAGAAGGAAGAGCCCACAGAGTGCCATTCTCTGCAGAATCATTATCAATTGCTCTAAGAATCACTCTCAACATTCCAATGGCCTTTGAAGTGTTGTAAAATAGCTTACGTGTTATCTCATTTGATCTTCCCAGCAACTTTGTGAGGTAAAAGCTATTAGAGTCTCCATATTATAGAGGAAAAAAGTGAGACTAGGAGAAGTTAAGTCTCTTTTCTGGGGGCTCAAGTTGGGATTATAAAACTAGGAAGTATCTAAAGCAGGACGTGATTTCCTGACCAATCTAGAGTTTTAACCAGTACGTCACCTCTTTGTGCCCTTTCTAAGCAATGCCCTCCCATGTCTGAGATCATTAACATATGCTTGGGCACCTCATCTCCCCTCCTGTCCCATAAACTTTGTAGGCTTTGTGTATAGTAACCTTATCACTGAGGACAAGCTAATTAATTACTACCTGGCCTGGGCCTGGGCCTGGGCTCCTTCCTATCCCTAAGAAGCAGACAGACCGGATAGGTTCTTGCCCTAACTAAAGTCTCCCCCTGTAACCTTCATGTAATTGGAAAGTTTGCCTCATCTAGAAGGAGGGCCTCCACATCTGCAATGAAGTCTGCACTCGGGGCTTGCATAAACAGCGGCTCTCAGGCTCTGTATGAGGGCGTCTGAAGCCTTTGACATTTTTCATCTATCTTCCTCATTTTTAATTACTTCTTGCCTACGGGGTGACCTAATCGAAAAAACTCCTGTCTGATGTCCAGTTCTGGTCTTTGCTTGGGTCTATTGTAATTCTCATCCCATCTTCTCATTTCAGCCTCGCCTCCCCGCTCCCCCCGCATTTCAAAGAACTTTCTTTAATGAGTCCATCAATTCAGAGTCTGCATTCTTAAATTCCAACTCACACATAAACTTTGAAAATGATGTTTGCTCAGTGTTGATAGAAGTGGTCGCTCATTGGAATGGACGCTCTTCATGTGGGATTTTTCCGAGCTTTGTTGTAGCTTCACATGACCATAGGTTTAGAAGTGGAAGGCCCCACGGAGGCCAGCAAGTCCAACTGTCTCATATCTACATGAGGAAACTAAGATCCAGGGAGGCTAAGAGCTCTGCTCAAAGCCACATACAGAGGAGGGATTCAAAACCACGCTATCCAACTCCTGAGTCTATCCAAATGAGCGAGGCCATTTGTCAATATGTGAAGACCAATGCGTTTGGATTTAGAAGAAGGCCTTCTCCATGGCTATAACCAGAATAGAATAATATGGAATTTGGTCAGGACCTTGGGAGACTGAGCATCTAAGTGGTGCAGTGGATAGAGTGACTGGCTGGGAGTCAGCAAGAGCTGAGTTCAATTGTTTCCTCAGACATTTACAAGCTGTGTGACTCTGGACACAATTTGACCCTATTTGTCTCTGGTTTCCATAGATACAAGCTGAAGAAGGAAATGACATATCACTCCACTATCTACCAAGAAAATCCCAAATAGGGCCATAGAGAATCAGATACAATTGAACAAAAGCAGCTCAATAAACATTGTGTTTCTTTAGTGAGTAACAATGAACCTTCACAATTTCCTAGCATGGTTTTGAACCTGAGTTATTATATGGTCAAGGCATTTCTTCACTGTCTTATAATCCCTTTCAGTCATCTCAGTGTTAGTTTATTACATTGTGCTAATGTTGCTTGGAGGAAATGGGGATGAATAGGATGGCTTTAAGTAGAGAATCCTGCACTGGGATCTTCTTTGGCAGAAAAGGAACCTGTAGTGTAATGGAAAGAGATAGGGCTGGAATCTCATATGTGCCACTTGGAGGAAGTCATTAAAATGAAGAGATTTACTAAATGCTTTTTGGAGTCTTTTTCCGCTCTGGGACTATAATGCCATGAGACACTGACTTGGAAGACGTGACCTAACCTTCCTGTGTCCCAGTTTTGTTAGCTGCTAACTAGCATACCAAGCCATGGAAAACAAAAGATCTAGAGTGCTATGGTGTAAGTGATCTAGAATGGGAAGACATGGGAAACCAATGATGAAGAATGGGAAGACATGGAAAGCAAGTGATCTAGAATACCAAACCATGGGAATTGGGCTATCTCGAAAGCCACACCACAGAACCCAGGCTAAATGGCACACATGGCCACAGAACCCAAGCTAAATGGCACACCAGGCCATGGAATCCCAGGCTCACTAGAAAGCGAAACCATGGAACCCAGGCTAACTGGCACACCAGACCATGGAACCCAGGCTAACTAGCACACCAGGCCATGGAACCTGGGCTATCCCGAAAGCCATTCCACAGAACTCAGGCTAACTAGAATGTCAAATCATGGAAACTAGGCTAACTAGAAAGCCATGCCATGGAAAACAAGAGATCTAGAGTGCCACTGGTGCAGGTGACTTAGAATGGGAAGACATAGAATATAGATGACCTAAAATGCTAAGCTATGGACACATTCTAGGTAGAAGTGGTTTCTGTGGCTTGGAATTCTGGTTACCCCATGTTCCCTGACTTGGGCTTCTGCTTAACCCATAGATTGACATTCTAATTATCCCATAGATAGCCTGGTTTCTGTGAGTTGGCATTCTAGATAGCTCATTCCCATGGCTTGGAGGCTTAGCCTGGGTTTCCATGACTTGGTGTTCTAGACCACTTGCTTTCCATTCCTTTCTCTTCTAGATCACTTGTACCAGAGGCACTCTAGATCTCTTGTTTACTATGACATAGCTTTTTAGCTAGCCCAGTTTCCATGGCTTGATGTTCTAGTCAGACCAGTTTCTGTAGCTTGGAATGCTAGATAGTCCAAAGATAGCCCAGGTTCCGTGGTTTAGCATTTTAGTTAGCCTGCAGATAGCCTGGTTTTCATGGTTTGGTGTGTTAAGTTTTGTCTGGTTTCTGTGGCTTGATCACTCGCCCCTATGGTGCTCTAGATCTCCACTTTTCCATGTCTTCATGTTCTAGATCAGCTGCTTTCTGCAGCTTGGCATTCTAGAGCAACTGTTTTCCATTGCTCAATGTGCTAGTTAGCCTATTTCCATGGCTTGGTGTTCTAATTAGCCAATGTCTGAGGAAGAAATTCCATTAGATCTTTTGGAAATTGAAGTCCAACGCCCCTATTTATTGAATTGTGTGCAAACATTTGATTCTGGTGGTAGGAGTTCATATTCTTTGCATTAAAGACAGCAAGCTTAGATGC
>NC_133617.1:746626827-746854327 GCF_048593235.1 Sminthopsis crassicaudata | reverse complement strand
ATTAAACATTTGGGGATTAATCTACCAAAACACATAAAATATTTATATAGATTAAATAACAAAATGCTTCCAAAATAATAACAATAACAACAATAATATATATTATGCTTCCATGTGCCAGGAACTGTGCTAAATGCCTTAAAATTATTATCTTATTTGATCTTCATAATTTCTCTGGGAGATTAATAATATGATTACCCTCATTACACAGAAGAAAAATGAACCAAACACAAGATTAAGTGACTGCTAAGGGTCACAAAGCTAGTAAGCTTCTGAGTCTAATTTTTTTTCCCTGATGCATTTGGGTTAAGTGACTTTCCTGGGCTTTCATAGTCAGTGTCATGTGCCTGACATCACACACACACACACATACACACACACATCTTTCATTGTGTTTATGCACATACACATACAAACATGCACAAAATCTAAAACCATTCCCCAAAAGAGGAATGGTCAAGATATGTAAATGAAGAGTTCTCAAAAAAAGAATTGAAAACTATTAACAATAATGTTTAAAACCATGACCTGATTCCCAAATATTAAGAGCAAATAAAAATATATAAAACAAAATACCTCAAACTCAACAAATAGACAAAAATGTAAAACAAAAATGTGAAAATAGTCAATCTTGTTGTTGTAAGAAGATAGGAACATTAGTATATTTTTGTTGGATCTAAAACCAAAGATTGCAAAGCAATCTAGATTTCTGCAAATAAGTAAAAAAAAAAGTCCCTATCTTTAATACAGACATCCTGCTATTAGATAGATATATCAAGGAAGCTATTGAAAAAAAGAAGAGGTTTCACATACTCCAAAATCTTCAGAAGAAAACTTTTTTTATGAGAAAATAAATTTCAAGATAAAGTAACTGCTTATTATTTGGGGAATGGACAAACACATTTTGGTGGATGGATATCATGATGTACTATTATGCTGAATAAAATTACATTGATGAGCAGAGAAAAGCAGGGAAAAATAAGTGAAATTATAGAGAGAAAATAGAGCCAGGAAAACAATAAACTCAATTACTACTATACCAAACAATTAAAAATCAATGATGAAAAATTACTTTGAATGTGATTAGCCCCCCCAAAAAAAAAATTGGGAACATTGTCTCCCATTATTGCCCAGGTGAAGGGTCCACCAATTTGGAAAATTGAAGATTTCATCCAGTTTTCAATGTATTTGATTCTTTTCTTTTCTTTCTTTTTGTTTTCCTTTAAAGTATTATTTATGACCAGCAGGATGAATAGAGAGAGGCTTGGAGAGACATACAAGAACTGATGCTAAATGAAATGAGCAGAATAAGGAGATCATTGCACACTCCAACAACAATACTACATGATGATCACTTCTTATGGAAGTGGCTCTCTTCAACAATGAGAGGATCCAAATCTGTAATGAACAGAACCAGCTACACCCAGAGAAAGAACACTGAGAAATGAGTATGGACCACAACAGAACATTTCCCCTCTTTCTGTTAATGTTTGCTTGCACTTTTGTTTTGTTTTTCTTCTCAGGTTATTTTTACCTTCTTTCTAAATCTGATCTTTCCTGTGCAACAAGATAACTGTATAAATATGTATACATATATTGTATTTAACATATAGTTTAACATATTTAACATGTATGGGACTACTTGCCATCTAGGGAAGGGGGTGGGGAGAAGGAGGGAAAAAGTTGGAACAGAAAGTTTTGCAAGGATCAATATGGAAAAATTACCCATGCATATGGTTTGTATATAAAAAGCTATAATAATAAAAAAAGAAAATAGAACTGGAAAAAAACAAAAACAAAAAGTATTATTTATGATGGTTCTCTTAAGAGTGTAGGAGAGGAAAACTGCAACAAAATTTAGTGATATAGAAAATGAAAGATGTCTATAAGATTATTTTTAAAAAGAAAATATAATAATGGGGATTTTAAAAGGTTTTAAGATCATAGATTTAAAGCTGAGATTTTTTTTTCTAGCATTTTATTTTCCCTCCAGTTATCAAGAACATCTTTAGCATACATTTTTTCTGAATCCATATGTACTGGTGAGCCACAGCAGGGCATTATCTCTTTATTTTTTTATAATAGCTTTTTTTATTTTTCCAAATACATGCAAAGATTTAAACCCTCACTTTTACAAAACCTTGTGTTCCAAATTTTTCTCCCAACCTCCATCCTTTCCAAGCTCCCCACTCCCATAGACAGCACTTAATCCACCATAGGTTAAATGTGTAATTCTTCTAAACATATTTCCACATTCACCATAATGCACAGAAAAATCAGATCAAAATGGAAAATAAATATGAGAAAGAGGAAAAAACAGAAACAAACAAAAATAATACAAATAAGGTGTAAAAACTATGCTTCAATCCACATTCAATCTCCATAGTTCTCTCTCTGGATACTGATTATTCTTTCCATCACAAAGATTTTTGGAATTAGCATTCATTTTTAACAAGATTTTGAGTTCCAATTTTTTCTCCTTTCCTCCTTCTCTTTCCCTCCCCCAAAGACAGTTTTGATTTAGTTTATGAATAATGTTATCATGTAAAACATATTACCATATTAACTACAGTTGTGAAAAAAATAAATAGATTAAAAGAGGAAAAACCCATGAGAAATAATAAAGTAGGTGGGGGAGTATACTTCAATCTGAATTCAGAGCCCTTTAGTTCTTTATCTGGTTATGGATAACATTTTCCTTCATGAGTTCTTTGTGTGTGTCTTGGATCATTGAGTTATTCTTTGAATGTTTGTTAGAATTTTCTTATCCATCAAAGTATTTTCTAGTGCTATCTCATTTCTTTTTTGTTACAAATTCTCTTTTTTTCTTTTTCTACAGTGGCCATATAGCTCTTTTTATTTTCCAATAAAATAGGCTAAACATTTAAAATAAACTGGTTTCGCTTGTTTTAAATGTATTCAATCTCATGATTTTAATAATTTCTATTTTGAAGAGAATTTGTTGTTTTTTCTAAACTTTTTTTTATTAATTTTTTAATAATTATAACATTTTTTGACAGTAAATATGCATAGGTAATTTTTTTTACAACATTATCCCTTGTACTCCCTTCTGTTCCGAATTTTTCCCCTCCTTCCCTCCACCCCCTCCCCTAGATGGCAGGCATTCCCATACATATTAAATATCTGATAGTATATCCTAGGTACAATATATACGTGCAGAACCGAATTTTGTTGTTGTTATTGTTGCAAAGGAAGAATTGTATTCGGAAGGTAAAAATAATCTGGGAAGAAAAACAAAACAAAACAAATAATAATAATGCTCATAGTTTACACTCATTTCCCAGTGTTCCTTTTCTGGATGTTGCTGATTCTGTTCATCATTGATCAATTGGAATTGGATTAGCTCTTCCCTATGTTGAAGATATCTTTATACAGTATCATTGTTGAAGTGTATAATGATCTCCTAGTTCTGCTCGTTTCACTCAGCATCAGTTGATGTAATTCTCTCCAAGCCTCTCTGTATTCATCCTGCTGGTCATTTCTTACAGAACAATAATATTCCATAACATTCATATACCATAATTTACCCAACCATTCTCCAATTGATGGCCATCCATTTATTTTCCAGTTTCTAGCCACTACAAAAAGGCTGCCACAAATATTTTGGCACATACAGGCCCCTTTCCCTTCTTTAGTATTTCCTTGGGATGTAAGCCCAGTAGTAGCACTGCTGGGTCAAAGGGTATGCACATTTTGATAACTTTTGGGGCATAATTCCAGATTGCTCTCCAGAATGGCTGGATTCTTTCACAACTCCACCAACAATGCCTCAGTGTCCCAGTTTTCCCACAGCCCCTCCAACATTCATCATTATTTGTTCCTGTCATCTTAGCCAATCTGACAGGTGTGTAATGATATCTCAGAGTTGTCTTAATTTGCATTTCTCTGATCAATAGTGATTTGGAACACTCTTTCATATGAGTGGAAATAGTTTTAATTTCATCATCTGAAAATTGTCTGTTCATAGCCTTTGACCATTTATCAATTGGAGAATGGCTTGATTTCTTATAAATTAAAGTCAATTCTCTGTATATTTTGGAAATGAAGCCTTTATCAGAACCTTTAACTGTAAAAATGTTTTCCCAATTTGTTACTTCCCTTCTAATCTTATTTGCATTAGTTTTGTTTGTGCAGAAACTTTTTAATTTGATGTAATCAAAATATTCTATGTGTGATCAATAATGATCTCTAGTTCTCCTTTGGACACAAATTCCTTCCTCCTCCACAAGTCTGAGAGGTAAACTATCCTATGTTCCTCTAATATATTTATGATTTCGTTCTTTATGCCTAAATCTTGGACCTATTTTGATCTTAACTTAGTATGTGGTGTTAAATGTGGGTCCTTTTTCTAAACTCTTAAAATATCATATGTCCTATTCACTGGTTTTTCCTTTCTCTCTTTTGCAACTCTGTCTGCAATGCAAAATTCAATCTACTTTCAAATAACTAAACGGATGCTCCACATCCTATGAGAGGACTGTGAACATTAAATGTTGAGACCTAAAGTAGGTTCTAGTCTTCCTTGGAGCCCTATGAGCTTTGACCTTTACAGCAAATCACTTCACTTCTACATGCCTCTATTTCCTCATCTCTAAAATGAAACCATCATCTCTAAAGTTTCAGCTTTACTTCTCTACAACTCAATGCCTAGTCGACTAGAAATTAATTCATATTTTCAGCAAAGTTAAAGACTGTATAATATATTAATATAATTTATTAGCATGTCTATAAACCATCAATTAAATACAGCAAGAAGACAAAGATTTGCCATTGACAAAAGAAAGTTAATTTCATGTTAAGTGCCTATTATATAAAACACTTGGCAATTTACCTGTCAAGATATACAAAGGAATTATATACAGCTACAAAACATTTTTTCTGGAAATAAAGATAGACTTCCATAATTACAGGGATATCAATTGTGTTGGGGTAAATCAAATTAAAATAATAATATATAGAATACTACCAAAATTAATTTTCTTATTCAATGACATACAACTCAATCTTAAATTATTGTGCTTAAATTATAGAATTTGAAAAAAATAATTTCAATCTTTCATTGGAAAAACTACAGGTAAAAAATTCCAAGGAAATAGATATTAAAAAGAGGGGGCAAAATGGGTACTAGCAGGACAACATTTTCTTTTTTTTTTTTTTTTAATTTTTTTTTATTATATATATATATTTTTTATAATATTATCCCTTGTATTCATTTTTCCAAATTACCCCTCCTCCCTCTATTCCCTCCCCCCGATGACAGGCAATCCCATACATTTTACATGTGTTACAATATAGTCTAGGTACAATACATGTGTGTGAATATCATTTTCTTGTTGCACAATAAACATTAGAATCCGAAGGTACATGCAACCTGGGCAGACAGATATTAGTGCTAACAATTTACATTCACCTCCCAGTGTTTCTTCTCTGGGTGTAGTTGTTTCTGTCCATCATTGATCAACTGGAAGTGAGTTGGATCTTCTTTATGTTGAAGATTTCCACTTCAATCAGAATACATCCTCATACAGTATTGTTGTTGAAGTGTACAGTGATCTTCTGGTTCTGCTCATTTCACTCAGCATCAGTTGATTTAAGTCTCTCCAGGCCTCTCTGTATTCCTCCTGCTGGTCATTTCTTACAGAGCAATAATATTCCATAACCTTCATATACCACAATTTACCCAACCATTCTCCAACTGATGGACATCCATTCATCTTCCAGTTTCTAGCTACAACAAAAAGAGCTGCCACAAACATTTTTGGCACATATATGTCTCTTTCCGCTCTTTAGTATTTCTTTGGGATATAATCCCAGTAGTAGCGCTGCTGGGTCAAAGGGTATGCACAGTTTGATAACTTTTTGGGCATAATTCCAGATTGCTCTCCAGAATGGCTGGATTCTTTCGCAACTCCACCAGCAATGTATTAGTGTCCCAATTTCCCCACATCCCCTCCAACATTTATCATTATTTGTTCCTGTCATCTTAGCCAATCTGACAGGTGTGTAGTGGTATCTCAGAGTGGTCTTAATTTGCATTTCTCTGATCAGTAGTGATTTGGAACACTCTTTCATGTGAGTGGATATAGTTTTAATTTCTTCCTCTGAGAATTGTCTGTTCATATCCTTTGACCATTTATCAATTGGAGAATGGTTCGGTTTCTTATAAATTATGGTCAGTTCTCTATATATTTTGGAAATGAGACCTTTGTCAGAACCTTTGTTTTTAAAAATATTTTCCCAATTTGTTACTTCCCTTCTAATCTTGTTTGCATTAGTATTATTTGTACAGAAACTTTTTAGTTTGATGTAATCAAAATCTTCTATTTTGTGATCAATAATGATCTCTAGTTCTCCTCTGGTCATAAATTCCTTCCTCCTCCACAAGTCTGAGAGGTAGATTATCCTCTGTTCCTCTAATCTATTTATTATCTCCCTCTTTATGCCTAAATCATGGATCCATTTTGATCTTATCTTGGTATATGGTGTTAAGTGTGGATCCATATCTAATTTCTGCCATACTAATTTCCAGTTTTCCCAACAGTTTTTTCCGAATAATGAATTTTTATCCCTAATGTTGGAATCTTTGGGTTTGTCAAAGATTAGATTGCTATAGATGTACCCTTTTTTGCAGGACAACATTTTCAACTATCCTATTAAATAGAAATCATCAAAAATGATTGGTATTCATATCATTGAAACAAATTAGGTATAACACATACAGAAACAAAGATATCCTAGTACTCAATATATCCAAAGTCACTAACTAAAGGGTTAAGGACTCACTATTTGACAAAAACTGCTAGAAAACTGCAAAGTAGTCTGACAGACATTAGGTTTGGATTAACACTTTATATACAAAAATTATCTCCAAATGGAAACACTAAAAATAAAAAGTAACATCAGCAATAAGAGGTGAAAGAGAGCAATCTCCATTCAGATTTAAGTATTAGAGAAAATCTTTGGCCAATGAGGAATTAGAAAAGATAACAGAAAATAAAATGGATAATTTGGGTTCTGTAATTGAAATGCTTGCACAAGTAAAACCAATGGAGCTAAAATTCCAAAGGAAACTTTTTGCAGCCAAGGAATCTCAAAAAGGTCTCCTTTCTGCAATATAAGGACATGATTAAAGTCTATAAAAATATAAATGCTAATTAAAAATAATGAAGAAGAGTTTGTAAAAGAAGAAATCAAATTGTTCAATAATCACATAAAATTATTTATGTCTTTAAAATGCCAAATTATAGAAAATCTGAGTTTTTATGATAGACAAATGTAACAACAAAGAAAAATTACAAACTGCGGGAAAATAAGCATATTAAAATACTCTTGGTGAAGTTATGAATTTGTACAGTTATTTGTTTGTTGTTCAGTCATATTCAGTCTAGTCTAACTCTTCATGATCCCATTTGCATCTTTTTTTGGCAAAGGTACTGAAGTGGTTTGTCATTTCTGTTTCCAACTCATTTTAGTGTTGAGGAAACTGAGACATACATATGTCAGACATAGGAAGTGTCAGAGGTCAGATTTGAACTCATGGCAATGAGTTTTCTTGACTCCAAAGTCTATCTACTATCCTGCACTCTAGATGCCCTTAATTTCTTACCTGAATTAAACTTCATTAATTGCCAGGTTTTTTTGCTAATTCAGAAAGAATGGAATGTGTGTGTGTGTGTGGGGGGGGGGGGTGACAGAGAGACAGAAACAGCGAAAGACGAAGAAAATGGCAAAACATGGTTTTATCTGCCAAGAAAATTCCAGATGGGATCATGAAGAGTTGGACGTGACCAAAAATGACTGAACAATAACAAAAATGGAATGTAACATTATTTTGCCATGACAAAGGGTGAAAAAAGATGTCTTAAGAGAAACTTGGGAAAACTTGTTAGAGCAAAAAATAAATAGAAATAAGATTACCATAATCTCAACATTTATTCTAAAGACACCTTTGTCCTCTTGTAACTTGCTTCCAATGATCTGATTTCCATCTTTGCATCACATTGTTTTTCCTTTCTCTTCCTGAGTTTTTGATCCTTTTGAAGGTGGTCAAAGTTTGAGATTTTCCTTCTATAGCTTTCTTCTTACCTTCTTTTATCAAATCTTCATTGAATCCAGCGCCTTTTAAAAATCATTTCTTGTTCTTTTTGTTCATGTGACTAGAAGGCAATCCCTGACAGGGCTTCCTTACCTTTCCCTTACTATTGTCGGTCCTTTGTTTTCCTAGGACTTGTTGCTATTTTGAAGTGATGAGGCAACATTGAGCTTATTAGTCCCAAGTACTACCTGAAAGCTTCTACCCAAACCACCTGCTACTGCTCCTTCTCCCACACAAACCATTATATGGCTATCAATCAGTCAATAAGCCTTTATTAAGGCCATGCTGTACTATAAGTCGGGCACTATACTAAACACTGGAGAACTGGAGGGAGAGACAAATGGGAGCTTACATTCTTCTCAGGGTAGACAACACAGCCATAAACAAATACACTACAAATGTAGTAGACAAATGTTACCAAAAAAAAAAAAAAAAAGGAAAATGGCAAATTGTGGGAGAATAGGCATATTAAAATACTGTTGGTGAAATTATGAATTTGTACAGTTATTTAATTGTTGTTCAGTCATATTCAATCAAGCATAACTCTTCATGATCCCATTTAGGTATTTTTGGCAAAGATCTATTTTATATACCTGTTTATAAATATATACATATATTTCTATAATATATATATTCATAAATATATATATAAACAAGTATATAAAATATACATATAAATGGCAAATATATATATATAATACATATTTAAATGGTTGTATATATATAGACATTGCATATCTGTATTTTGCTATAGTATTAAATTGTATATACAATAAGCCTATATATATACATATGCAGACATATAGATATCTATTATGTGTACCTGTCTACAGACTGTGAATTACATATGTTTTAATACATATGCACATGTACATTGTGCATGTATGTGTAAACATGGCATATACATACATGCATGTATGAAGGACGTTCTGTTTCCTTATGTTTCAGCTGAGTATTACATCTGTACCTTCCCTGACCTATCGGTTCTTCCAAATTGACATTTGGAAGCCAAGTTCCACCTTTGTGGGTGCTGATTCCTTTATAAAATTCTCTTTCTCTCCCAGGTTTATGACATCTATACCTGCCGTTTCTGACTTCCTTATAGGAATAGATGGAAGGATAAAGTAGATAGGGCTAGGGATGGATTTTGTAGAGCTCCATTGAAGATTTCCTTCTAAGCTGCCATGAAGTCATTAATCACATGTCTTTGGGCTAATTTCTTTGAGTAGTCCCCAGTATGATGGAGTACACTGCCACAGGCAACTTGGGAGCACTGCCAGAAGGAGTTGGGGAGCACCACAGAAAGGTTGGGGAATACTGCTAAAGGGTATTGGGGAGCACCCACGAGAGATGGCAGGAGAGCCCTTAATTTAGAACAATTGACCTCTAGTTAGGAAGCCCCCAGTTCAGAGTCTTGTTTCAAACACAAACTGTGTGGTCTAGAGCAGGTCATATAACATTGATTTGTCCCAGTTTCTTTGGTTGTTCAATGGGATAAGAATAGCCCTGACCTCCCAGGACTGGTTGAGAATCAAAGGGAATAATAACTGAAAAGGGCTTTACCCACTGCCTGGCAAGACACATAATGTAGAAGTGCTTATTCCCTTGCCCATCCTTCCCTTAAGGGCAACAACAATTTCTTTTTTTTTTTTTTTCCTACCCTTGGTGCCTAGCAAAGTGCCTGGCTCTAGCCCATAGCAGTGTTTTCTAAAGGCTTGATGATGGATGCGTGACTGTCTTGTTTTGGGGAAGTGGAAAGATCTTGTCTTGGAGGCAAAGTCCTTGGATATAAATTCAACTCTGACATATGTCATCTATAACATGATCATTGTCCAATTCCTGACCTTCTCACGGCTTCAAATCCTTCCTATTGAAAATGGAAGCAATCAAAGACCCACTACAACTTCACAGACTCATTGTGAAGAAAGATCTTTGTAAATCAGACAAAAACAACACTAGAGTGATTTGAGGTGTCAGAAACCCTGTGGAAAAAAAAGGAGGTTTCTTTAGCATGAAATACATATGAAACCACATTATTTCTTAATGACAGCAATTCCTAATTAAGAGTCTCAACCAATCTTTTGAATAACATTCTTATATTTTTCTGGATATTGAAGAGCAGACAACTATCATACATAATGCACGTCATTCTGTTTAAAAAAAAAGGAAGGAAGTTAGGTGGTGGAGTGGATAGAACACCAACCATGAAGTCAGGAGGACCTGAGTTCAAATCTAAACTCAGACACTTAACACTTTCTAGCTGGGTGACCTTGGGCAAATCACTTAACCTCAATTGCCTCAGCAAAACAATAACAAAAAAGAAGGAAGAAAAACAAAACAAAAACTGCATAATATGTGCTTTCCCATCATATCATTCTGCAGTACCCCTTAATGTCAGTGTTCAAATGACCTCCAACTTACACTGTGCAAATTATATATGCACCTAGTTCTTTTCAAATTGCCTCTACTTTAAAACTGTGAACTCCTCATGGGAAGGAACTTTTTGTATGCCATTAAAAAAATGAACATAATAAAAAGTTAATAAATGCTTATTTACTGACTGAATCATTAACTCAGTAAAAATGACTAGATCCTATGGTCTGGGTCAATCACTGGAATCAAAAGGGAACAACAGAATTTGTAGTCAAATCCCTGGTTTTAAAATACCCATTTTTCAATTATTTTCTGTGGTAGAGTGGAAAACCCAACTGGGCTTGTAATACAAAGAACTGGGTTCAAATTGGAGCATACTTTGGTGGGTGGACTGGATGGCCCTTGAGATCTGGGATCAGATGGCTTGCTTTTGAACTCAGATTTTTTTTCTGTTACAAAATGTGTGCTTTGTTATTGTAGCCCAATCATTCTTCATATTTTGAGTGTGTTTTCAGTTCCTTAAAAACACAGCACATGAGCCTTCATCAAAGCTCAGTATATCTTTTTTTTTTTTTTTTTTTTTTTTTTCCCTGAGGTCAAATTTGAACTCAGGTCCTTCTGACTTCAGGGATGGTGTCTATCCACTGCGCCACCTAGCAGCCCCTAGTATATCTCTTTCTATCCATCAGCAGGGAGTCTATTGCATTATATTTTGGATCTACAATCAGGAAGGTGAATTCAAATCCAATTTCAGACACTTATTACATATGTGACTTGGGGCAACATATTTGACCCTTTGGAGTTTATGACTTCATCTGCAAAAGAGGTTCATAATAGCACCTACCTCACAGGATTGCCATGAGGAACAGAGGAAATATTTTCCATGAAGGAGAATGCATATGTGATCTCTAGTTTTTATTACACAATTTGGAGGCCCTTTCTCTGGAAATATAGTTCTGAAATAGAATTTTTCCCACTTTTGCTGCTTTAAATTTTTGTTCAGTGAGTTGCAAATTTAACAATCAGTTCACAAATTTTACATGATTAGGTGCTCTCAAAAGCTGAGGAACTCAAAAATAGGTTTCAAAATCAAGTCTTAAGGTATTCAGAGTGATGCAGGTTTACAAATATAAATTTATGCACACAAGTTTAAAAAATAATAAATTGGATTATTTTCTCACATTTTCTTTAGAAATTAGAATTATGATAGAAAGATTCTTGGAAGACATATCCCCAGAAAGTTAAGGGACTCTAGAAAATAAACTTGTAAACATATTATTTAAAATCAAACATTCCTAACTTCCATGTGGCTCTGTGCAAATTACTTGACAATATCACTTGAAGTTTCTGAAGTGAATCAGATCTCGATAATTAAATCATGGATCTCACAAGTAAATGACAAAATAAAAAATAGGAAGGATTTTGGTTTTCTGGGGATGCGATATAGCATTGTCAGGAATGGTCTAGCTTTGTTATCAGAAGATCTAGGTGCAGATTCTGCCCAATTAAACTGCCTCAATTCACTTTCCCTTTCTGTTCCCCAATTTCTTCTTGTGTAAAATGAAGGGTTGGTCTCTTACCCTGAAGCCCAGGTATGATTTATGGGTAGATTGGTGGGGTTGGGAAGGGGGATGGCTTGGGGGTGTCTATAATTTTTGCTTGGCAGATAAGATTGAGATAATCAAGTTTTTCACTTGGAGCAATATCTTATGAACATGCCTTGAGAACAGTTTTGCCTTTATTTTGTTACTAATTAATATTTCCTTTATATCTAGCTTATAATTGAGTCAAGAGAAGTGCCCCCCGATTGGAGAGTTTACTAGTGAATTCTCCACTGCCCGATGGACACAAATCTGTAGTTAGAATTAACCAGTTGACACTGCCTTCCTGTCTCTAGGTGACTAAGCCAAAATCTTGTTTTCCCTTATATTCTATGTCCAGTCTGTTTCTATAACAAAAAGTCCTCTTAAATAATGTTAATAGTCTTAAATGTTAAACATTTGTCATTTGAGAAATCCTCATTTTTTATCTTTTCCTACAAAACATAATTCCTAAAAGGGAATTCAGTATTTCTTTAAAAAAAAAATTGGGGGGGGGGCAGCTAGGTGGCACAGTGGATAGAGCACCAGCCTTGAATTCAGGAGGACCTGAGTTCAAATTTGGTCTCAGACACTTAACACTTCCTAGCTGTGTGACCCTGGGCAAGTCACTTAACCCCAGCCTCAGGAAAAAATAAATTAATGCACGAAATGATGCTAAGCGAAATGAGTAGAACCAAGAGAACACTATACAGGGCAAAAACAAGATTATATGATGATCAATTCTGATGGATCTGGCTCTTTTCAATAGCAAAATGATTCAGGTCAATTTCAATAAACTTGTGATGGAGAGATCCATCTGTATCCAGAGAAAGGAATGGGGGGATTGAATGTGAGGCACAACAGATTATTTTCACTTTTTTGTTTTTGCTTGTTTTTTTTTCTTTCTCCTTTTTTTCCTTTTTGATCTGATTTTTCTTATGCAGCATGATAAATGTGAAAATATGTATAGAAGAATTGCACATGTTTAACATATATTGGATTACTTGCGGTCTAGGGGAGGGGTGGGAGGAAAGGAGGAAAAAATTTGGAACACAAGGTTTTGCCAGGGTGAATGTTGAAAACTTTCTTTAAATGTATTTTGGAAATAAAAAGTTATTATGAAAAAATAAAATAAAATAAATTAAGACAGACAAAAATAATTTAAAGGAGAGAATCATAGTCTCAGTTTTTTGAAATTCTTTATTCTTCTCACAGTAGCTACATTATATCATTATTTCTCTCCATCCTTTCTCTCCTTCTCACTAGAAGAAAGCTGTATAAAAAGTACACACACAGAAACACACATATGTGAATGCATAATGTAGAAGAGGCCAACTTAAACATGTTACTGTGTTCTTAAGTTAATATTTCAATATTATATATTTTTAAATTTAAATGTATTTAAATGATTCATTAACTATATTGTTAAAATATTAAAGAAGTGGTTAGAATTTATAGGATGAATATAATTCTGTATGGTAAAAATGAATTAGAATAAAGACTAATTGACTGATATGCAGGCAACAAAAATGAAAACTTAATTTTTGCAAAAAATCCCCACAAAAATAACTATAAAGGACATAGGAATAAAGATGCTCTTTGCATCCAAAGAAAGAATTGATAAAAAATAATTTCGTGTATATATATATATATATATATATATTTACATATACACATGCATACATATGTAAAATATAGAATAATTTTACATATATGGATATAAATACATATATGTACATATACAACTGCTTATGTTTAACGGTAATCATCTCTGGGGGAAGAAAAATAAAAAAATTTAATTATAATTTTGTTGTATATTTGAAAGGAATAGTAGGTTGTATGAAATACATTTTCAGTTTCATGTGCAGTCATCTTTTTTATTGTTGCATGTTAAGGAAATGCTTGTTTCATTCCATAAATTAAAAATAAGATATTTTGGAAACTCCACAGATAATTTCCTTGATGCAATTGAGACTGTTTAACCATTTCAGGAACATTATAATCTGACTTTCAGTTGATCTTAAATTTCTTTAACTAATTCCAGATTCCTAAATAACCCCATATCCTGAAAATAAGATGTAACATGAAAAGCCATTCCTGTGATAAGGAATCACTGAATTTTCTGCATGAAAAGAGCATGTTTTGCTATTTCTTCCAGGGGAAGGTGTGAACATCAAATGCCCAGTTCAAGATCTACTATCCCTTAGGAGCTGGAGTTGGAGTTCCCTAGAACTACATGTCCATGCTTTCCCCACCCATTCCTGGAACTCTTTGGCATTTGGGGCAAATGTATCTTTAAATCAATGCTAATATCTGGAAATAAGCAAGCTGTGAAGTATATTCTGTGATTCGAACACTCTAACTTTCCATCAGTTGAGCTGTTTGCTTTTCATTAAACTTTTCCTTACCAATATGATCCTTTCAATGAATGAATAGCTTTTGTCACTTTTCAAAATAAGAGCCCACCGACAGATCCTCCATATTTTTTCCCCTTGAGCTATTTCATGAACAGCTCTACCAAATAAAAGTACGCCTGTCTCTTAAGCTTTCCAAAACACAGCTTGTCGTTAATTGCTAAATTCATGTGCAGTAGAGTTCCCAGGAATTTCCTTCACACACATAAGTTTACCATAGGAGCTGGAAAGGCTATATGGTGGATTTCCAGTGTGGAAGGAGAGAGAGTGAGAGAAGAGAGAGGAAGGGGGGAAGGGAGAAAGCAGCAGAGAGACAAAGACAGAGTGACAGAAGCAGAGAAAGAAGGAAAGAAACGGATACAGAAAGAAAAAAAAAACATAGAAATAGCAAAATACAACTAAAGACGGTCAGAGAAAAGAAGAGAAGACAAATAGGAAAAAACAAATAAACAGACTCTGTAAAAAAGACCGACTAAGAAACAGAGTCAGAGCAACAGACAGAAAGAAGAATGAAAATCTTCAGGAATTTCTACGGTCTTTTCACAATGAGAGTCTCCAGGACCACAAAACTGTATATTCTATTTTTCAGTCTAGGGATGGAACTAATGGGATTGTTTATCTTCAGGTGGGACAATCCACATGGCCCCAAACCTGCTGAAAAGATTCTTGAATGTGCATTATTAGAGCAGAGGAGGTTGCATTTCTTTAACTTTATAATGACACACCATCCTGGTAACATACTTTGACTTCAAGTGATGCTTCTTTGTCTGGACAGGCGTGTCTTGAGTCTTGCTAGTAGAGGAAGTTGAATATATTATCCAGAGAGATGCAACTGCTGAACTTCTCTCTGCCTTTGTGTAGGTTAGACTCCTACTTTTGTGCCATTAGCTCCTCTCTGATCTTCCAAAACAAACCAGAAGTTAACATGTCCTAATGAAACTTAAGGAAATGTCTTCTCTTCTATTTTTTTTCCGACCTGTTAGCATAACAGGATTGAGTTAGAAATGGAAAATGAAAGCCTTCTATCATAAAAGGCCACTTCAGTGACAGAGGACTGGCTTGGAAAAACAGAGAAAGGATTTCGTGAAAAATGTTCTCCATGATGTCGGGCTGGCAGGTTCCATTGGCTAAATTCAGGAAATCACACGCACATCGAGCAGCTCCATTTTCAGTGATGATCCTTAGAGAAATGCCTTGGCATTGGCTGGCATGGCCACCAAAGGCCCTTGCTGGTATTTTCTGGGATGTAAATGACAGCCCTGCTGCTGGGAGTTTGTGATTATTTAATCAAACCCAGACTGTGGAACCTAGAGGGACATCATGTATCCTCCTAAAAGAGCCGGCAAACTAGACTTATCAACAATGGAGGAGGGTAACCCCTTGGGGCAGCCTGAGCCTTTTACCTGATATAGCCAAAAATTTTTAGCAAGGCTGCTTCCTGCCCCAAGTCTGCCCCATCCTAACGGAGGCCATAACTGGGCAACCCACTCTCTCCCACCTGCTTTGATGTGCTGGTGCCGGTGGAAGGGAAATCAATTACTTCTGTTTCCTTTCAGGGGCTGAAATCAATGCCCAGGAAGCCGCTTTTTTGACAGACTATTTCTCCATGACACACGTTTATAAATGGCGCATGCCTCTCACTTTATATTTATATTTCCAATCTGGAAGATTATAGACCGGTTGGGTCAGCTTCCCCAGCTAAAATGTTGATAATGAACAGGGGTGGGTTCAGAAATAAATCCCATAGCATGGTCTGCTCGGTGCCAGGTTGCGGCATACAGGCCCAGTAATGTTCCCTGGACTCTGCTCTCTAAATCAGCTTTCAATTCTGTCCAAGCCTGATGGAAAAAGAAAAAGGGGGGGACTTTAAAAAAAAGTTTTCAAAAGCAGGGATTGTGTGTTGCTGTTAGAACAAATTGTTAAATTAAATTAGCGTTACATTTCATTCCTAGCCCCTAGGAGATTCAGGAACTTATAGAAGGTGCTCTCTTGAATTTGGTCATTAAGTGTAAACTTAAGCTTTCTGTTTTCCAGAAAGAAAGGATGCCTGGACTGGTGATGTCATAATGGCGTTCTTTTCAAAGATTATTAAGCTAAAGGAAAACACCATTGGAGAAACTGACTTCCATGCAATTTTGAAAGAGAAATAAAAAGGTGAACTTCCCAAAGTGTTTGTACTATTGCCAAGGAGAAATTATTTCATCTGGATGTAGAGATCTTCCCTTGACCGGCCAAAACAGATGAGACCCTGCCTGGTATATCAACCCATTAGAAAAAGATTCTGAGGCAGTTTTTCCTTGGAAATTTACCCACATTCTCATTGGTTAGGGAACGGATGGCTGAGACCAAGAGATCAACTGCTGGGATTATTTGTTTAAATCATGTAGGTTCGTGTTAAGAGAATTCTTCCTTGTCCCCAATAAAAAGATATAAGTTTTAGAAAAGAAACACGACAGATATGTAGATTTATGACTCAATTATTAGCCTGTTATTTGTTTGTTTACTTTTCTGTTTTTTAGGATCCAAGGATTTAAGTGGAAACTACTCCAATAACTTAATAAGATAGTCACATAATGATTTCCTCCCTCCTGGAAAAAACCCATGAGTTTTATAGCTGGTGCCTTCTAATATGTTTTATGTACTTAAAGAAAATTTTGCTTTAAAAATAAAACAAGATTAAATTTATTTTTTTAATATATTTACAAAAACAATGGTATAATCTCCCAAGGAAAGAAAAACCCATTTTTTAAAGGTAGCATTGCTTTCTTTTTTTTAAACTTTGCTTTTCTTCTTTTTTTTCCCCCTCTTCATCAGGGTCTGGGTCTTTTTCTCTAGATTGGGCTGGCAGTGGGCATGTGAAGTTTCGTGACTGTGACCAGTTTGGATGCAGCCTCTTTCCAGTGATGGAGAAATGCATTTTTTGTTTCTTCTTTAATGGGCTTTTTAACAGGATAATAATCTTCTTTTTCCCTATTTTATATACCTCCAGTAATGCTAAAAATCGTTTATATAGAATCCATAATTAAAGAAAGATGTGGACTCATTTTACAGGTCGCAGTCAACACTCCAATTTTGTTTTATAAATGAATTAAAAGGAATTCCGGTGAGTGGGAGGCGAGGAGGGGGTAAGAGGAGTTCTGTTTATGAATAAATGATGGAGCAAAGAGAGCCAAAAGATGCTCCTGAACTTCTCGGATCCTTTGAAGATCTCTAGACAGTTCAATTGCAAGTATCTTAGACTTTGGAGAGAACCTGCCCCAGTTCCTCCTGGATCATTTCCTCTTGACGGCCTAAGCAGACTGAGGACGGACCCATCTGTATATTTATTGCTTCTCAAGCAGTCTTATTCCAGTGAAACTGGACTTCTTTCTCTATCCTCTAAGTAATACTCCATTTCTGCATTTCTGTGCTTTTGCCCTGGCTCTTTCCCAATGCCTGCCAGATACTTTCTCCTCAAACCCACTTAAAAAAAAAATTTGGTATACTTAAATAAGCCTATTCTTTTTTTTTTTTTTTTTTGCATTTTAATAGTTTTTTTTAACCAAATAAATGCAAAGATAATTTTCAACATTCACCTTTGCAAAATCTTATATTCTGACTTTTTCTCCTTTTCTCCCTCTGTTCTCTCCCATAGACAGCAAGTCAGTCAGGTAATAATAAGACACTTGCTATATGCTAGTCATTGTGCTAAATAATGGCAATAAAAAGAGAAGCAAAAGATCATTTCTATTCTCAAGTAGTTTACAGTCTAATAGAAAAAGCAACGTGAAAAGAACATGTCCAAACAACATATAGGCAGGATTCATTGGAAATAATCAGTGGATAAAAGGTACCACAGAAAGGGGGTTCAGGAAAGTCTTCTTGGAGAGGATTTATAAATGACTTAATTTTAACTTCATGGAAGCCATTGAAGCTGGGAGATAGATATTTTTAAAAGTGGGTCTTTCTTAAAAAAAAGTCCCACTTAAAAAGTAGGACTTTCCTGAACTCTCTTTCTGTGTCACCTTTTGTCCACTGATTATTTCCAATGAATCCTGTCTATATGTTGTTTGGACATGTTCTTTTTTTTTTTTTTTTTTTAGCTTTTTATTTACAAGATATCTGCATGAGTAATTTTTCAGCATTAACAGTTACAAAACCTTTTGTTCTAACTTTTCCCCTCCTTCCCCCCCACCCCTCCCCCAGATGGGAGGTTGACCAATACATGTTAAATATGTTAAAGTATAAGTTAAATACAATATATATATATATATATATATATACATATATATATATTTTATAAATAAATAAATATACATATATATGTACATATATATGTATATATATATATATACATATATATATATAGATCTATATGTATATATATATATATATATATATGTATATACATATATACATACACACACACATGTCCATACAGTTATTTTGCTTGTACACGTTCTTTTCATGTTGCTTTTTCCATTAGGCTGTAAACTACTTGAGAATAGAAATCATCTTTTGCTTCTCTTTATATTATCAGTATGTAGCACAATGACTAGCACATAGCAAGTGTCTTATTAGTACCTGACTGACTAACTAAATACTAAAATTCCTTAAAAACTAAGGTTTTACCTCCTACATGAATCTTGATCTTCTTATTTGCTAATGCAATTTGCCCTTCCCAACAACAAACTAGAATTGGGGTTTGCCTTGTACATACTGTGTTTGTCATTATAAGGGGTGACATAACCTAGTAGATAGTGTGTTTGATTTACAGAGGCAGGATTTGTGTTCCCGTCCTGTCACGTTACCTGGTGACTTTAGGTAAGTCCCTTTAATCCCATGGGTCATAGTTATGAACATTTCAACTATGAAATGAAGGAAGTTGAATAAATGGTCCTGAAGGTCCTTTCCAGGTCTAAATTTATAACCTTCTCAATGTACTTCCCAGGTCCATTGGACAAATCATTCTTCATCTTAGATTCAAGAGTGTCGAATGAGGGGAAGGGAGGGAAAAGTAACACTTGAAATTTACTATTGTATAAACCAAAGATGAGAATAACACACAGAAAATGGGGGCGAAAGATGGGGGAAGGAGAGAGGTTGAGAGAGAGGTGGTAGGGAAGGAGAGAGTGGGAGACAGACAGAAAGAGAGACAGAGACAGAGATAGAGACAGAGAGATGAAGACAGACAGAGGTGAACACGTTCAGAGATGGGAAAGCGGAGTCAGACAGAAAGAAAACAGATAAACAGAGGCAGAGAAACAGAGACAGAAATGAAAGACACAGACACAGACAGAAAGAGACAGAGACAGAGACAGAGACACACAGGGAGAAAGAGACAGAGAGACACAGAAACAGAGAGAGGCACACAATTGTGAGAAAGGGGGGGGGGGTTCATTTTACACCAAACAAATACTTAAAGTGGAAATAGGAAAAAAATGATATGCAAAGTAAAAGAGATTAAAATGGAATTGCACAATTAATAATCATAACTGTGATTTGTGAATTTGGGAATGTGAAAAAGTTGAATTTATCAACAAAATAGAAGAGGGAAGCAGAATGGATTAGCAAATACAATGCAACAATGCATACTTTATAAGACATATGCATAAAACAGAAAGATACACACAGAGTTAATTAAATTAAAGGACTGGAATAAAAGTTATTATGCTTCAACTATTTTTTTAGCAAAATTAATCTCAGATAAATGAATAGAAAACTAGATTTAAATAAAAGAGATATTTTGTTGGAAGGTACAATAGAAAATGAATTTATATTCTTAGCAAACATATATGCACCAAATGACAGAATATCTAAATTTTTAAAGGAAAATTTTAATGAGGTAAAAGGAAAAATAAACAGTAAAACTAGAATTGAGATGTTCTTAATTTATTCCCTCTCATATCTAGTTAAATCTGGCAAAGAAACAAAAATAAATAATTTCAATAGAATTTTGAAAAGTTAGATATGATAGATTATAAAGACTGTTGTATGGGAATTGAAAGGAATATACATCTTTCTCAGCTGTACACAGCACTGTCCCAAAAACTAATCCTGTGTTAGAGCTTAGAAACCTCAGAATGCAAAAAAAGTAAAAGTATTAACTGCATCTCTTATAGTATATAATGAAATAATCATTGTGTTTGATAAAGGGTTACTAATGAAATGATTTTAATTATATATTTAATCCTAATGTTAGTCAAAGACAATTTCATAACCAATAATTTTATTTAAAATAATGATAAAATGTTATAGTTATATCAAAACTTTTGGGAAAAAGCCATAATTGTTTTTAAGAGAAAATGTAAATCTCTAATTGCATTCCATCAACAAAATACAAGAGAAAAATCAGATCAATAAATTGGTTATAAAACTAAAAGTAACTGGAAAATAAACTAAAAAACACCAAAATTCAAGTCTTGAAAATCAAAGAGATTAATAAAACTGAAAGAAAAAAATCTTTAATAGACAAGATTAAGAGCTATATTTTGAAAAAATACTATAAAACAAATAAGCCATTAAATAATATGACTTTTTAAAAATAATGAAAACAAAATTAATAGTATTAATAGTATCAAAATGAATTATAACAAAAATAAATGAATAAGTTATTGGGAATGCTTTCATCTAGTTATAAGGATACAAAATGACTGTCTGAAGAAAATGGATTAAAGTTTATTTAAAAAATAATAAAAATAAGATTTAAAAAAATAAGAAACAAAATTTTAGGAAAAAAAAGAATAAGCCATAAAATTTCAATAAGGGGAAAGCAGTGCCAGCTAGATTGGTAAGCAAGTTCTATTAAATGTTTAAAGAATAATTAATTCCAATATTACGTAACCAGTTGAAAGATAAGAAAAGATTCTGCTCAATATTTCAATGATATAAATAGGGTCTTTTGATGCTTGAAACTGGGGAGAATAAAAACAGAGAATACAATATCTACAAATATTCCTACTGAACAGTAATGAAAAAATAAATAAAGTAGTAGCAATGAGATTATAATAATCTTATTTCAAAGAATATGAACTAGAAAAGCACTTTGAATTAGAATAATCCCAGAGTGCAGTAGAACATGGTTTAGAGTCAGGAAGACATGGATTCAGATGTAGTCTCAGATACTTATTAGCTATGTGACTCTTGGTAAGTCACTAGATTCCTATCTCCCTCAGTTTCCCCAAGTATAAAATGAGAATAATTATATCAGCAAACTCAGAGAGTTGTTGTGAGGATAAAATGAAATATTTGAAAAGTGATTACCACAGTGTCTGCCACAAAGCAGATGCTTAATAAATATTTGTTTTCTGTTAGGTTCTTACTAAGTGCTAATGAGATAATAAGATATTAGGTTCTTACTAAGTGCTAAGTTGATACTTGACAATTCTCTAGTTCCTGGCCTTTACTGGGAGTTTTATTTCTGTGAATTCCTGGGGAAGAGCTTGCATGCTTAGGAGGAGCAAGTTCATTGGTTGAAGTAATTTTTCCCAGAAGTCCTTGCATTATCCTATGCCCATTCTCTGGGAGGATAAAAGAGGGCAGCTCTGGAGGAAAAAGAGAGTTTTGTCTGCACGAGACTTGAAGCCGCTCTCTGCAGGAAGAGACAATGGTTCTCTATAGGAAGAAGAATCTGTCCAAGAGATTTGAGTTGACACAGCAGATCTCCTCCCAGAGAGCAATCGGCAGCTTCTGGAGACAACAGCACGTTACAGTTTTCTTCATTTGTTTTTGTTCTTTGCAACTAGGCTTGATTTATAGTAAGATTGAAGGACTAGTTCAATATAACTTAATTGACCACATTAATAATGAAAACTACCATAATTGTGTTTATTTCAATAGATGCAAGCAAAGGTTTTAATAATATTTAATATCCATTCTTGTTTTTTTAATGGAAAGTATAAAAATAAATGGATCTTTTTTTAATATGATGAGCAATTTTAAGTAACTTTATTGTAGTTGTTTAATCACAGCTTTGGGGTAAGAACTCATTTTGTTGAAACAAAAGTTGGAAAATGGGAAATTAAACTAGCAAAACTAGAGATAGACAATATCTCAAACTAGTTACCAAGAAAAACTCCACAACAAGTACATGACAACCACAAAGTAATCAAATTTATCCCAAAAGAACAGATTACCTTTAAGAAGTATCAATAAGAAAAAGTTTCATGATAAAATAGGAGACAAATGATCACACAAGTTAAAATAGATATTATTGATTACATGAAATTAAAAGACATTTTGCCCAATGAAACAAATTAAGCTAAAATTAGATTTAAAAAAAAAAGAAATTGCAGGAAGGGATTCTTTTCAGTAAGTTTCTAAGATAAAGATCTCATTTCTTTGATAAATAATCAATTCAACTTTATCAAAATTTAAAAAAAAAGTAATCAGTGAAAGATCAATGATCAAAGGATATAAATTGGCAGTTTTCAGAGGAAGAAATCCAAGCTATCAATAACCATACCAAATAAATAAGCTCCAATTTATGACAATCAGCTATTAAATAAACATTTATTAAACACTTACTATGTTCTTGGTATAAGGATAAAAGCACACTACTTCCTAAGGCATTGGTAGGGAGACAACAAGTCAACAACTATGTCAATACAAGATCTAGAGAAAGTAGAAGGAAGGTAATCCTGAAGAGAAGGCACTAGAGCTCTACTGTTTATAATGAAAAGAATGAGATTGAAATACTTTAGCTTTGAGGTCCCTTCCTGAGCTAAATGTGTAATCATCTACGAGTGCATGTTGCCCACACCTCCAATATAAATACAAGCTTTTTGAGAGCAGGAACTGCTTTGTTTTTATCTCTTTCTCCAATGTCTAGCATGGTGCCTGGCACATAGTAGGCACTTACAAAATGGAAATTGCATATATAAATGTTGAAGAGTATGTCAGGCTATCTTTAGTATGTACTCAGCATGCAAAAAGAAGACGAGTCCTGCTCTAAGGAAACCCAAATATTATCCAGTTTATGAAAAAATGGGAGAGAATATAATGAATTTTGCAGCTGAATGATATACTCAATAAAGCTTGAATTTTGGAATGAAGAAGACTTGAATTCAAATAATATCTTATTATCTGTATGATTCTGTTCGGGTCACTTAACCTATCTGTGCCTCAGTTTGCTCACTTGTAAATTGGGAATAACAATCATATCTACCACCCTGAGTTATTGTGAAGAGCAGAGGAGTTAAGATGTGTAACATACTTTGCAAAACTTAAAGTTATAACAACGCCAGCTATTATTATTTGTGGTGCATTCAAGGATGTTGGATACTATTGGTGACAATGACAAAAGTCACTGGAAACACATGACCAATTAGGGAGTATCCATGGGAGGAGTGGTATAAAGAACACTATTAGAGCGATATATGCCCAGGGTCAAATAAAACATCAAGTAAAACTGCCCATGGCAGGGACTGAGGAATATCAGGTGGATACCAGAATGGCTATTCATCCAGTGTTTGGGTGTTAGGATTACTAGGTGAGAACTCAGGTTGTCTGGACAGTGACAAGGTGAGAATTCAGGTTTTCTGGACAATTACAAGGTGAGAACTCAGGTTGACTTGATAGAAGGAGCAAGCTCATTGGCTGAAGTGGTTCTTCCCAGAAGCCCTTGCATTATCCCACGCCCATTCTCTGGGAGGATAAAGAGGACAGCACTCCAGGAAGAGAAGAAGACTCTGCATTGCATCAGGCTTGACGGGGCTCTCTGCAGGAAGGGAAGTCACTTCTCTGGACAAGAGTTAACAGCAACTGCCTGGAGACAATGGTTCGTTACAGGAAGAAGAATCTGTCGGAGAGATTTGAGTAGAAGACACAGCAGATCTCTTCCCAGAGAGTGATCCGGCAGCTTCTAGAGACGACAGCTCGCTACATTTGGGATTTGAAGCGAAGGCTATATTCCTCCACATGCCTCAAAAGGGTTTTTCTTCCAGCAGTACTTCTGCCATTCCTACACCTGGAATGGTGTCTCCTGACAGCTCCACTGACCCCAAATCAATTCCTTCTTTCTTTGATCAGTCATGGAATTTCAGAGAAGTTTTAAGCTCTCCAGGCTTTAAAGCACTTACCTATAAAATCAAAAGTTAGGTTGAGATGGGCTCTTACATTTATTCCTTGAATTATAGAACTTCACAGTTGGAAAGTTCATCAGGACATATCTAGCATGAGTCACATAAAAAGCATCCCTATCCAACAGTCCCAAAAAGTGCTCACTGACCTTCTCTTCTTCAACTCCTCCAAGACAGGGAGAAATGGGGAGTGGAATGTATCCCCTATGGAGGCAATTCATAATGATTTATCTACTGGAAAGAATAGGGTTTGATTCTGAAAGATGACTCTAAATCTGTCTCTTGACATTTTTTACTCATCACTCTAGTTTTTCCCTCTGAGCCAAATAGAAAAATTCTACAGTGTCCTCCATCTAACAGTACTACACATATTTTTTTTAATTAATTTTTTTAAATGGACTTTTATTTTCAAAATATATGTGAAGTTTTTAACATTCACCCTTGCAAAACCTTGTGCTGCAAATTTTTCTCCCTTTCCCTTACTCCTCCTCTAGGCTGCAAGTAATCCAATATGTGCTAAACATGTATAATTCCTCTATACATATTTTCACAATTATCATGCTGCACAAGAAAAATCAGATCAAAAAGAAAAAAAATGAGAAAGAAAAAAGCAAATAAAATAACAACAACAAAGATGAAAATACTACCTTGCAATCCAGTCAGTCTTCACAGTTCCCATCTCTGGATACAGATGGCTCTCTCCATCACAAGTCCATTGGAACTGATCTGAATTACCTCACTGTCGAAAAGAGCAACGTCCATCAGAATTGATCATCACATAATCTTCTTGTTGCTGTGTATAACTCTTGGTTCTACTCATTTTGCTAAGTATCAGTTCCTGTAAGTCTCTCCCAGCCTTTATGAAATTATCCTGCTGATCATTTCTTAGAGAACGATAATATTCCATAATATTCCTATACCATAACTTACTCAACTATTCCTCAATTGATGGTCATCCGCTCATTTCTAGGTCATTGCCATTTCAAAAAGAGCTGTTACCAATATTTTTACACATTTTTTGTAATCTCTTTAAGATACAGACCCAGTAGAAATGAGTGTAAACTGTGAGCATTGTTTTTTTGTTTTGTTTTGTTTTGTTTTGTTTCTCTTCCCAGATTATTTTTACTTTGTGAATACAATCCTTCCTTTGCAACAATAACAACAAAATTCGGTTCTGCACATATATATTGTACCTAGGATATACTATAAGATATTTAATATGTATGGGAATGCCTGCCATCTAGGGGAGGGGGTGGAGGGAAGGAGGGGAAAAACTCGGAACAGAAGGGAGTACAAGGGATAATGCTGTAAAAAAAAAAAAAATTACCTATGCATATATACTGTCAAAGAAAATGTTATAATTATAAAAATTAATACAAAACAAAATAAAGCAAAAAAAAGAGAGGAAAAAAAAAGATACAGACCCAGTAGACACACTGCTGGGTCAAAGAGCATGCACAGTTTGATAGCCCTTTGGTCATAGTTCCAAATTACTCTGCAGAATGGATGGATCACTTCACAACTCCACCAACAATGTATTAGTGTCTCAGTTTTCCCACATTCCCTCCAACATTTATCATTATTTTTTCCTGTCATCTTAGTCACCTTGAGAGATGCCAAAAAAATAAATACTCTTCAGTTCCCTCAGATGTCCTTCTGAATAGAATACAGATCCTGGTTGTTCTTCTCTGGACATTCTCCAGGTTGTCAATAGAGTAAAGAACTCAAAATGTAATATGTTCAGCCATTTAGTCATGTCTGATTCTTTGTGATCCCCAGTATTATCCAAAGGGTTTTCTTGACAAGATGCTGAAATGTTTTGTTGTTTTGTTTTTCATTTCCATTTCCTTTTTGAGTAGATTATGTGCAAAGGGAGGTTAAATGATTTGTCCAGTGTCAACATTTCTAGTGACTATCTGATGCTGGATTTGAACTCAGGTTTTCCTGACTCCAGGTCCACTGCTCTATTCTCTGAGTCACATACCTGCTTCTTTAAAATGCAATATCAAATTACAAATGTATTCAGGACCCAGAGGATTCTCACTCTTTAGCTTTGGAAACTACTACTTTATGGGCAATATATTGAAAATAGCACAGTTTCTGGACACAGGAGTGATGGGAGTTCAATCCTACCTCCCAAATCCTCCAGCTAGATGATCATGAAAAAGACATTTGTTTTCTATGAGCCTGAGTTTCCTCATCTATGATGTACCAGTATCAATACTCATGCCTCCTCACATTGTTATAAAAATGAAAGGAACCAATGTGCGTGAAGTACTTAAGCTCCCAAAATTGAGAGATTTCTTTTGCTTTAACTTTGTATCTCTAGGGCTAAACCCAAGGTCTTCTACAATGAAAGCATTAAAGTTTGCTGATTAATTCATCTGATACTTCTAATTTCTCTCAAACAGATATTTTAAAAAATATAAGCTAAGTTGACTGTCCTAAGGTCATATCTAACTCAGAGGACTGGTCCATTTATCAGGATGTTTCAGATGTTGGCGGTGCTTCCGTTGGTTTTCCATGTTTAATAGAGCATCTGAATTGGAGCTATTGATCAACTGATATCAATTTCACTTCCCAAAAAGTCCCTAAAATTCTATTTTACATGCTAACTACTTATGTGGCAAAAAATTGGGTATTTGCGAATTAAAGAATAATGATGGATACAGTATATGTATTTTAAAATTTTATGGCTAAAAATTCTATACTCTAGTTAAAGTGGATGAATCATTAACTTTCCATTGTCCTTTATTATTTCCACCTGAAATAATATGTTTTTCCTCATTTTCACTTGTTAAAATTCTTATCTCCCAAATTTTGATACCCTCCCTTCTCCATGTTATTTTGAATTTGTTTTGCAGTTATTTTTCTGTGTTTTTATGTTCAGAGGACCAAAGATCAGGGGTTGGCAAACTATGACCTGAGAATCCAATGATTTTGTATAGCAGGAAAATTTAAAATATTTCTTACACTTTTAAAACACAATACAATTAAAAAAACCTTTTTTAAAAATAATTTTTAATTCAGAGGCCATTTGAAAACAGTCAGTGGGCAGGATTTAGTCTGTGGGGTCCTGATCTTGATGTTAAGAATATAAGAATGAAATGACCAGCAGGAGGAATATAGAGAGGCCTGGAGAGACTTAAATCAACTGATGCTGAGTGAAATGAGCAGAACCAGAAGATCACTGTACACTTCAACAACAATACTGTATGGGGATGTATTCTGATGGAAGTGTAAATCTTCAACATAAAGAAGATCCAACTCACTTCCAGTTGATCAGTGATGGACAGGGGTAGCTGCACCCAGAGAAGAAACACTGGGAGGGGAATGAAAATTGTTAGCACTAATATCTGTCTGCCCAGGTTGCATGTACCTTCGGATTCTAATGTTTATTGTGCAACAAGAAAATGATATTCGCACACATGTATTGTACCTAGACTATATTGTAACACATGTAAAATGTATGGTATTGCCTGTCGTCGGGGGGAGGGAATAGAGGGAGGGGGGGTAATTTGGAAAAATGAATACAAGGGATAATATTATAAAATATATATATATATATATATATAAAAAAAAAAAAAAAAAAGAATATAAGAATGGTAGTTTGCTTAACTCAACTCCCCCCCCCCCCAGGTAATTGGAGTTAAGTGACTTACCCAGAGTCACACAGCTAGGAAATATTAAGTAGCTGAGGCCAGAGTTGACTCAGGTGCTCCTGACTTCAGCGTATGCACTCATCCACTGCACCATCTAACTGCCCCCTAACTCAACTATTTTAAATCATCTTATTTCAGTAAAAGTAAATCTCAGAATGCTATACCTTGATAGAGTAACCAGTTGCAAACTTTTCTTTCTTTTTTCTTTTTTTCTTTCTTTCTTTTTTTTTTTTTTCCCTGAGGCTGGGGTTAAGTGACTTGCCCAGGGTCACATAGCTAGGAAGTGTTAAGTGTCTGAGACCAGATTTGAACTCGGGTCCTCCTGAATTCAGGGCTGGTGCTCTATTCACTGTGCCACCTAGCTTCCCCCAAACTTTTCCATATTGAGTAAATCAATCATAAGTTTTAGAGTAAGCAAAGGAAAAAAAGTTTTGATCAATTTAGATGTTCTTGAAAGTACCTAACAAATTAGTTTGCTGCTGCTAAGAAAACCCAATCTGAGTGATTGAGGGACTTGGCCATGGTCTATGGAGACAAGCCAAGTAGATAGGCCTCAGGAAATTTAACAGTCTGGTGGGAGAGAGGTACAAGTCCTTGAGAAGGGATTGTTTTGGGGATAAGGAGAACCAATGGGAAAAAAGAATGACTCTTGTCTTCTGTGGTCTAACCTGTATGGGTTTTCTCTCCAATTGAAACGTATCTGTGCCAGCCCATCCAGCCACTAACTCCTGTGGATCATTCACAAAGAATGTACCCAATCCAAAAAAAAAAAAATTCCCTGTCCAAGTCTCATTCTTTTTGTGAGAGTACAGTGACTGAACAAGCCACCTATTATTCCTTCATATAATAAATTTAATTAATTAATTTAATTTAATTAATTAGCCAAATGAAATTATTGATCTATAGCATATTTGTGCAACTTTTTATTTGTTTTATTTTTATTTTTTTCATTTGTACAACAAGTTTGAATAATTAGATGCCATTTGACAGACAAATTGAAGACAAGGCATTGATCTCAGTGCTGAATATACAAAGTGAAAAAGGAATATAGAGTGCCCTCAAGGAGCTTGCAATCTATATTAAACCCCTTGTGGTAGACCTCATAATTGCCTATATAAGAGCAAAATTCATTTAAATGATATTAAGGACTTATTCCAATAAACATTCATTGTAAGGCATTGAGCCAAGTGCTGGGAAAATAGATCAAAAGGAACCACACCCAGTTCTTCAGAGACAAGTATTTGGGGAGGAGCTGTTGAAGATGGGAGGATAAGGGAATGCTTCAATAGATCTTTGTGCTCTAATAGTTTTGGAGGAAACAAGGTACTTCAAGAGGTAGGATTGGATGTGTTTCAGGGAGATTAATGTCTTGTGCCAAGGAATGGAGATGGTAGATGGAGCGCCATGAGTAAGACAGAGCAAGAAGTTCACAAAAACTTCAATGGCAAGGACAAGGATTCATACTGACTCTCCAGTCTCAAGTTAAAGGCTATAGCTAACTTAGCCCAACTTCATGGAAACGGATTGGAGGAAAACCTTACTGACCTTGGGTTCTTTGCATATGGATCTCTTGGTGCCATGTATTGGGATGGTGAATTGATGCTTTTCCAAATCAAAACAAAAAGGCTCTTGGAATTACCTTAGGGAAACAATATGGTAGAACAGAGTGATCAATAAATTGAGAGTCAGATCCCAGCTTTTTCATTGGCTACAAAGATGTTCTTGGAAAAGTCATTAGACTGTTATGGCCTCTATTTCCCATATGTTAAAGAGAGGGTTGCATTAAAAAAAATCAGAAGAGGGGATCTTAAGCTTTTTGCCTCATGGGACCCTTTCCTAGTCTGATAAAGCTTAAGAATTACTTTCAGAATGTTTTCTTGCCAACATTCATAACCAAAGGAAATTTTAAAGAGTAGTTAGAAGTTAATGAAAATAAATTTGCAATTTTCCCTATCCAAAGTGATGGATAACTTGAAATATATCCAAAGACGGCAGGTGGTCTGTGGACCCCAGAAGAAAAATCTCAGATAGAGATGAGACTTAGTGAGCTCTTAAACTCTTAAAGCTGCAAAGAGAGCTACCTGCCAAGAGACAGACATTTTTCTTTTCCATTATCCCAGGCTATTCCTCCTCGAGACCAACAGATCTAATTCAATCGAAAAGCTAGACCACATTGCAAAGGAAGTTTTTTTTTTCTCTTATTCTCAGTGTCAGAGAAGTGAGGATAAAGATATCCATAACTCGCAGAGACTGAAAAGCAGAAAGAAGGAGCTTCAGAATCCCAGGGTGTTTTATTCTACCAGTTGTGGCCAAGTGTGGGGAATCCAATATTGTTCGATGATCCATTAGTGAGAGGGATCAAAAACAGAGAGATTGGTCCTTAAAATATATCCCTTTCAGGGTAATCAGTTGGAGAAAATATAGGGTTAGTTTTGTTTTGTTTTTTTCATTTTTTAAGAGTATAGCTTAGGAAACACATTGGTATGATGTTATTTCAGACTAATAAAATGCTAAATTGTGAGGGAAATAGGACTCTGCTGTGGAAGGGGTCCTCTTGAAGTGATACTTCCATATTAAATTAGCTTACTGCTCTATTAGGCTAATATGATATTGTGCTAATACAGAGAGTGAATCAACTCTGATATGCATATTAGTGTTTGGTTGGGTGAGTAACAGGCCCTGCCAAAGGCTCCGCTGCCTGAGCCCGGATCCGCTAAGACGTTCGTAATTTATGACTTTAATACATTGTCCCGGGTTCTGTGCACGGAATGTTATTGTTATAACCTCCCATGGCAGGCCTTCATGCTGTTGACTTAAATTATATGCATTCTACATGTCTCCCTCTTCTCCAGTTTGACACTAAGCATGCATTCTAACATGCTCAGTTTACTCAGATTCTCCAGAAGGGATTATCTTCCCTTTCTGCCAGCTGGAACAGGAGACAGTCCATGTGGCAGATTCCTATTTGTGCTTCATCCAGATGTTCCCCTTTAAACGACATCCCAATGTTGATAGCACAACGGGCCAGTTCCAGACCCTAGTGTGTGGCGAGACTCAAATCTTGTTCTCTGTAAAAATCGGCCATTTGTTGCACCTTTAAAGAGCAGTGGCAGTTTTTTCAAAGGAAGCATCCTATGTACTGAATTCTCTCCCTTTCTCTATTTGAATATTGGATTTGAATATTCACTCAGGCTTTCCTTCTTAAGCCTTCAAAAGCCATCAGGAGGTGGCTCTAGTTGTAGTACAAGGACATTGTTCTGAGATCTGTCATTCTTCATGCTAAGTAGATTCTTACGTGTTAGCACTTGTGCTTACTTTGGGGTAAATTTATGTGTGGTCGTAAGAGCATGTCGAGACAGGGAGATCACTCCCACAGTGTGAGCAGAGAAAACTTGAGGCTGGAGAGAGTCTCATTTTGGAGAACTCCAAATTTTGGTGAAACTTGGGTGAACAAATCAGCTGTTTGGATGGGAAAGGATATATGGGAGAGGATCAAAAGAATAGGGCCTTATTTAAGGGCTGTCTACTGGGACCAAGGCAGAATCTCAAGCCTGGAAGGTGCCCTTTATATGCCCTATTCCAGTTTCTTCCTGAACAAAAAATTGTACAACACCGCCCCCCCCAAACACACACATAAAGTGATTATCTAGACTTCACTTGACATTTACCAGTGATATAAGAACTCATGTCTCAAGGCAGTCCATTTCCCATTTTAATAGTTCTAATTATTAAAAAGAGAAATAGAGTGCTATCATGAATAAAGAGCTACCCTTAGGGCATGAAAGCCCTGAGTTCAAATTCCACCTCTGAAATATAATGGCTGTTTGACCTTCAACAAATCACCTCATTTCTCAGTGTTTTAGGTAACTTATCTCAGACTATAAATCGGGAAGAAGCTGTATTCATAGAGCGAGCTTCCTAATCTGGAAGGACCCTGTTCCAATGAAATCACAGGTCAAGTACATAAATGCTACGAAAAATGTTTCCCTTGCCATTAAACTCAAATACTTCTTTTAATAATTTCCTTCTGTTGTTCTTAGTCTGCTTTCCACTGGTCCCCACCCAGGAAGATCATCAAGTCTCTTCCTATCCTATTCATCTCTGTTTACATTATAGCTTATTCCTAAAACGTAACTCCCTGAATTAACACAATAATCCAGAGATGGGCTAATGATATTAAAAGCTAACCTTTATACAGGTACTTCAGGTTTGGGAAGCACTTTGCATCTATTATTTCATCTGAGCTTATAAGGATATTTATTATATCCTTAAATAAGGATATAATATTCTTATATAAGGATAATTCCACATTTAACAGATGAAGAAACAACTTGGAAAAGTTATTTGCTTTGCCCAAGGAAGGATTTGATTAATTTTAATTAAAAACTCAAGCCTCTCTCTTTAGCTACTGAGCCATCCAGCTTTCCAGGTCTACCAAGGTCAGATTATAGTAGGAAAAGCACTTCCTTGGTGCTTTACTATAGCTTAAGTTTGCTTTATCAGATGGAGCCATCATGGCACATTGTTGTCGCATGTTGAACATATACTAAGATCTTAAAATCTTTTATTCTTAAAAATAATATTATTAATCCAAGAACCTCCTATCTTAGGATGGTGGAATTGAATCATTTTATCCCAAATGTCAGGCAGTTTATAGCATCCACCAGCCCAATATGTGAACCCTTCTGACAATCTTGTGAATAAATTCATTATGGTTATCATCATAGTGATTCTTATCCCCATCTCTCAGTCCACATGGGAGTGAGCTCTCTGAAAAAAAGGTTTGAGAATAAGGAACCATTCTGCTCCAACATTCTGAATGATGTACGTTACCTCTTCTTCTGTGGTTAAGTAACACAGTGTATAGAGTTCTGGACTTGAGTAAGGAGGTCAAATCCAACCTTAGACATCTACCAACTGGGTGATCCTGGCCAAAATCACTTAAATTATGTTTGTCTTGCTTTACTCAACTATGAGATAAGGATAATAAAGCTTCCCAAGGTTGTTGTGAGGAAATATTTTCAAAATGCTATCCCGGTGCCTGGTACTTTAGTCGTTTGATTGCTAAACTTCATGCTCACAAGAAGACCAAAATGACATCACTATGTGGGGGTCAAAGTACAGTGTGTCTGTGACTGATCAAGTTAATATGAGCTTAGAAGGTTCTGCTGCCATTGGGCCACTAATTGTCCACACAAACATCTGGAGATGGCTCTACATTCACACATCTCATCTGACTTTTGAGTTACTGCAATCCTACTTTGCCCACAGAGCACGGCACATTATTTGATGTGCGCATGTCATGCTGGGTAGTCTGATGGAAGTGTCTCCCATGTTTCTACCAGTAGAGAAAGTGACTCAAAAAAGCAGGATCCCAGGATCAGGGAAGTCTAGAAAGCACTTCAGCTAACTCATCTCCGGCCAAACATTGTCTCTTTGGTCTCCTTAAAAGGTGATCCTCCAATCTCTATTCAGAAATAGCCATGGACAGGAAGCTTACTTTTCCCAAAAACAGCTGATTCCACTCTTGGGTTACTCAAATTCTTAGGATTTTCTTTCTGACACAAATCCTGATTTATTTGTTTGCAGTTTTAGCCTGCCGCTTTTTTTTTTTTTCTTCCATCTAGGAGATTTGCCCTTCCTCCTATATACTGCATAAAAAATGTAATATGTGTTAGAGATTCTGCCTATTATGAATACCCAGAGAGGATGTCAACCTGTGCAAGTCTGACAAGTAACAGTGATCAGAGCAAACAATATGCCTTTTCATAATGGTAATTTGCACTATGATGATGTATTATATTTCTGAGTCTAAAGTATTGGCTATTACATATAAATTATGGAAAAAAATTAAATGTATATTATTATTCCCATTTTTAAAATTGTAAACTTCAGAGGTGAATTAACCTTGCCTGAGATCCATGGCTGGGGAGTGAGACAGTTTGTTCTAGCACTCATCTCTCTTCTGTTGGGTAGAATGGAAAGCCTTAGACTTTCCTTCCTGACTAGCATTCAGCTTCCGGCTAAAATCCTCTGATCTTTAATATTCACAGGTCTCCCCTAAATCCCCCATTTTAAATTTCTGAATACCAGGCCTTATTTCCTCCAGTGTATGTCTAAAGTAGGGGTTCTCAAACTACCGCTCATGGGCCAGATGTGGCTCGCTGAGGACATTTATGCGGCCCGCCAGGTTATAGCAAATAGGCTGAGGGGCGGAGATAGAGTGTGAGTTTTTGTTTTTACTATAGTCCGGCCCTCCAACAGTCTGAGGGACAGTGAACTGGCCCCCTAGTTAAAAAGTTTGAGGACCATTGCACTATGGGATATAATACAATGTGAAAGTCAGATGGGCTGTTTATTGAGTTGTCTTTGAATTATCTATTTGACAAAGGAGCCAGAACACTAGAACTAGGAGCAGAAAACTCAGTAGCCAACTTCTAGTATTAATATTCCTGGGCTGTGTGGCCATGAACGAGTCCCTTAACTGTAAAATGGGAAATTAAAACCCTAGTAGATACTTCTTAGTGCTGAGAGACTTAAGCCCCTTGAGAACTCCCATGAACCACAAAAAAAGTAAGTTATCATGTGGGTAGCAATTTTCCTTTATGCCCGGAGTATTTGTATTTCATTAAATATCTTTGTGCTGATTCTCTTCTAAATGATTTTATCCATTTCATATACATAAGGGCGAAACAATGTAAGGCCTCAAAGTAACTTATTCTTTGAATCAAACCCAGGCCATCTTCTGGCAATCCACCTATGGGAAAATTCAAAGCCAGATGTGGTGGAAGACATAGTTCCTACTAAGTGAACAGCAGCCTAAGAAGGTAATTCACTAGTTATCGTAACTACACAACCCCCAGGCACCAATACCATCAGTCAGCAAGCGGATCAACAAGAGCCCAATGGCGTCCCAACTTCATGTTAATTTAAGTTACTCCAAAGGAAGATGTCCTAGTTAAATACAGGCTGGGCAACCACTTGGGAGTTAGTTAATACTTAGACTATTTAGTCATTCGTAACAATGCAATTAAGGGTGAATCATGGCTCTGCAATCCAAACAAAATCAAATTAACGAGAGAGCGGCAATTCCTTTGGTCTGGGATGTTAATTCATAACCTCCCACCATGAAGTTCTGGGCTTCAACTGCAGTGGACTCACTGTCCTGATTGTTTCTGATTTTAGCCAAAATCCTAGTTACAGCTATATGCTACAATAAGACAGGGATTTTATAAAAATGCTCATTGGGAACTCAGAGAAAAGAAAAAGCTCATGCTATTAAGACATGAGACAAGAATACATACAATAACCTTAAAAGAAAAAGGAAGGAAGCAGAAAGTTTAAAAGAAAATAAGAAGAAAACATTTTTAAATTGTCTTGCTTGAACATGCTATGGGCTACCATTGTTTGCCTTTCATGAGCACCTTTTCCTTTTTTAATTTTTTTATTATAGCTTTTTATTTACAAAATATATGCATGGGTAATTTTCCAGCACTGACAATTGCCAAACCTTTTGTTGCAACTTTTCCCCTCCTTTGCCCCACTCCCTCCCCCAGATGGCAGGTTGACCAATACATGTTAAATATGTTAAAGTACATGTTAAATACAATATATGTATACATGTCCATATAGTTATTTTGCTGTACAAAAAGAATCAGACTTTGAAACAGTGGACAATTAGCCTGTGAAGGAAATAAAAAATGCAGGCGGACAAAAATAGGAATTCTATATAGTGGTTCATAGTCATCCATGAGCACCTTTTTCTTTGAAGATCCATGAGTTTAAGAAAAAAGGCATGGAATCATCAGGATCTTCTTTTAAAATTGGAAGACCATGAAGCTCATTTAGAACAGAGGTTCCAGGATCCATGAATTTGTTTATTTTTTTTAAAAATGCTTTGATAATTGGTTATTTAGTTTCTTTTCTAATCTTATATGTTTTACTTAATACATTTTAAAACATTTTTCTGTAATGGCTTCAAAGGTTTTATGAGAATGCCAAAGAAGTCTAGGATAAAAAAAAGAATTATGAACTCCTGATCCAGTCCAAACAATTCATTATATATATGAGTAAAATTAATATTAGCATGATTATGAGATTATTTTATGTTAAAAAAGCTAATTCATTCCTTTTGGTTCCTAGAATAGGGGTGGAATTTTACCCTCCCACCACACTTCTCCTAAATAAAGCAATGAAAATATAAGTTGGGTAAGAATCAGTCTGGAATAATTATTTTGCTTTCTTCTATGGAAGAAGAACAATGTTAATATCAGGGACATTTTTGCAATTGGTTAAAAGGATTTGGATGATTTCCTTCTTTGACGTAAAGATATGAGTCAATTTATCAGTGAGATAGTCAAGCAATGGACCAGATTAGTGGTATGAATGTTCTAGTTTGGAGATTGCAGTCAAGTTCTGAGAAAGGATCCATCTTGGCAGCAAAGGAAAGAGAGTTCCTTGATCTCTCTTGCTTCTACCTGCCCCTACACATTCACAGACAAGATTTATCCATCTGGGATAAGATACATTGGCCCAGTGAGAGAAAACACATCCAATCAAGAACATTAGTCTCCAAAATGATGGCAGCTCCAGGGAACGTAGCCCTTCTTGGAAGAAAAGTATGACTATGTTTTCTACAAAGGCACTGAACAATAGAGACCAGTAAAGAGCCACATCTGAGATCCACTTCAGGAAGATTTCCAAATTGGACAAAATTCCAATAAAAAGGTGTCAAGAGAGGCCCTTTGCCACATGGATTCGCCCTATGTACAAAATTACTTTTGTAATTTGTCTCTGCCCTCTCTCCTCACATTGACTATATTTGTAAGAAAGTGGACCCTAGATTTTTTGCAGTAGAATGTTTTGTTACTATTTTTCTTACTCATACCATCACTGGAAATACCTTTGCTAAAAGGTGAATTCTGTTTAACTGATTTTTAATGAAAAATATACCCATCAGTGCATATGAGTAGAATTACAGGAGCATGTGATCAATAATTTAGAACTGGAAGAGACTTTAAAGGCAATCCAATCCAATTCCTGCATTTTACAGATGAAGAAAGAGAGGTCCAGATGTGAACCTCAAATTACTTGGCTAGGATCATGTAGCTAATAAGGCAGTGTTAGTAATAACCTATTAGTGCTACCTCTAAGATCTTGACCTGGCCTGCCAACGTGAGGACTGAGTGGCAGAGAAGCCTATGGAGCTCTATACTAATCCTGGGATTTTCTGTAAAGGGTAGCAAGACAAACATTTTATTCCAATTTTTCAGATAAGAATGTTTACAGAAGGAATTAGTGTCCATTCCAGAAAGCTAAGCATGATGGTCTGGATGTTTCCCATCTGATTTGGATACTATCTTTGTTCTAGGGTAACCTTTGACATTCGAGTCGCTATTTGTGGTTGAATCTTCTGGGCATGTCCCGGAGAACTTTGTTTAGACATCAAGTCTCTTAGTCTATAGTTAAAGGAACGGGCCACTTAATAACATCTTTAGGGAGTCGAGATACCCAAGATCCTAGCCAGGCCCTGGCAGTTGAAAACGACAAAGACAAATTTACTTTTTGAAACAAAATTCCTGGATAAGGTAGCAATGTGAATGTGTAGAAATTTCTCATCTGTAGAAATTTCCTCAAATGAAATGCAAATATAAAACAAGAATGTTTAGGAATATAAACCCTAGCCATTTTATATGCTGCTCCTGCTGGCACATAGCAAAGTGTCTGGTGGATAAAAGGCACTTAATAAATGCTCTTTGACTTGCCGTCACTTAACTTGCCTGAACCTTCATTCCTTCATCAATAAAATGGATATTAGACTAGATAGCATAGGAGATCCCTTGAAACTGATAATCCACAGCCATGCAAAATTCTTAGGGAAGTATACACAGCCCATACTGTAATGGACACTTCCTCAGTATAGCTAGTATAGCAAAAAGGCACATACACATGATATTGAGGAGGAAATTGTATCATCATGCTGGATAATAAGGAAAGTCCAACTGGATCCCTTCTAAGCTTGTCCTATTACTTCATAGCTCACTGTGTGCAGTACCATGCAATGTGTGTATGGTAGTGGTGAGGAACATAAGTGTACATTGTTTCTCTGGCTAGGTCACCCCAATAATTAATCTGAAAAAAGTACATAATAGTGAAGCCTCCTGTCAATCCCTTTGACATGGAACCTGTTTGTCTTAACTCTCTCATCTATATGAACCAATATATTACACACACACACACACACACACACACACACACACACACATACACACACACACACACACACATATATATATATATAATAAATATTAAATGTGTGGCTATATATATATATATATATATATATATATATATATATATATACACACATATTTATGTATATATACAGATGAATAGATTATCCCCCAGAAGCAAAAGCTATTTCATTTTTTCTTCTTTTCCTCTTTTCCCCCCAAAGACTTATGCAGTTTCTATTCCATCATCAGGACATCATCAGGCTGTGGCCATTCCTTTCCTAAATATAGGAAGTTCACCTGAATAATAATTTTTCTCTAAAAGCTACCTAAACTGTTACAAAGCTTGAAAATAATGAGTGATTTATCATTAAGTCAGAAAAATTGTCTCTTTCCTCACAACCCTCACTATATGCCTGTCACCCTAGTACATACACTAATCATGGCGGCCACTTTGGGTAAGAGGTATATAACTCAGAACTATCCCTTTCTCTACACTGACTCACTTCCCAGGTCCCACCACACCCCACTACCATGGTGCTAATATCTTAGGAATCAGACCCCCCCAAAGCTGAACATACTTCCTGCAGAAGTCTACCAGGAGGGATATTCTTAGTGACTGAGATTATCCAAGGTAAGTGAGTTTGATTTCACAAAGATAGGGGGAGACATTTCTCTTTCTTTATTCTCTACCTAATTCAAATGGAAAGGTAAGAGCTTGGCAATCATGCAACCCCCATTCCCATTGTAGCATAATGGATTTTTGCCTAATAAGGCACAATCACTTGGCATGCAAATAAGTATAATATTTAGCACCATATCTTGTTAGCTATTAGAGCTGACTACCCAATTCAATACCATGAGAACCATCCATTTACTAGTAGAATTTCTGCATGAAAATACATTTCTTAAAACTAATTTTCTGATAATATAAACTATTTTTTTCACTTTTCAAGCCCGATCCATTTATGAGCAGTTTTTAACTTAATTTGAACACATAAACCCATTCATTGGCTATATCTGATTTGCAGCAATTACTAAGTGTGAAGGACTATACTAAATGCTTTGAGGAAATTCAAAGATTTGGTCAAATATCACCCTTCCCTCATGGAGTTTATAATCCAGTCAGACAAGAAGATGTAAATAATTGGAAAATAGCCAAATATGTATTGTTTCTTCAAATTCTCAAATGCCTTTATTTTTATCTTCTCTCACTTATATTTAAATGCCTTCTATTTATTTGGTATTACTGCCTTATGTTTATTCTATATGTACTTATTGTGAATATACTTGTTTGTGCCTAATTTTTTTCATCTGGTAAAATGTAAACATTTGAATGGCCAAGGATGCTTCATTTTTGTCTTTATAATTCAGGGAAGTACTACAGTGATATATATATGTGTGTGTGTGTGTGTGTGTGTGTGTGTGTGTGTGTGTTTGTGTACATGTGTGTACACATACAAAATATAGTAGATAGTTCATATATATATATATATATATATATATATACACAAAATATAATAAATATTTCATAAATACCTATAATTGTTTCTATGGTCTCTAGGGGGAGAGGAATAAATATTTATATAACACCTACTATGTGCCTGATGCTGTGCTAAATACTTTACTGGCATTATCTTAGTTGATTCTTAATGCTATGAAGTAGTTACTATTATTATTCTACTTTGCAGTTGAAGAAACTACTACTAAGTATCTGAGGCCATATTTGAACTCAGGTCTTTCTAATTCAGTCCATTGCTAGCCAGTTGCCTTACTCAAACATGACAGAGCTTCCAGGTTCTAATTATCAGCCACAAAAGGATTCTTTTGTTTGGAAAGTTGCTCTGTAAGACGAGCATCATCTGAGCATCTTTTTCTTTCTTTTCAATTAATAAAAACCCACTTTTTTTCCTTAATATTCCCTCCCAGTTGGCAAAAACAAGCAAAACACTTATAAAAACGTGCATAGTCAAGCAAAACAAAATTTCCAAAACAATATTGTTGTTATTGTATAAATCATACACCCTATTTTGTGTATTTGATTCTATATCAATTCATATCAATCTTCTCAGATTTCTAGGAAACTACTCATTTCATCCTGGTTTTTTATGGTTTGACAGTCTTTGATCACATTGATTCCCCAATAATCAAACAACCTTTAGTTGCACATTTAGGGTTAGGATTATTACCAAAAAGAAGCAATCAACACATTTTTGTTCATGTAGGACTTTTCCCCTTTTTTTCAATCCCTGGGGGCCTAATAGCAGCATCACTAGATTGAACACTATGCCCACTTCAGGAATTTTTGTGGTGTACATCCAAATTATGTTCCAGAATGGCACGGTTATTTCACACTTCCAACAACAGTGCATTAATGTATCAATTTACCCAAAATCCACCCTACATTTGTCGCTTACTCTTTTTTGTCAACTTAAAGAATGATGTAATGTCTTGGATTGGCATTAATTTGCATTTAAAAAATATTAGTGATTTAAACATTTCCCCCAAATATCTTTGAATGGCTTGGATGTCTTCCTTTCATTGACCATGCAAAGGGATTTTTAGACAATATTCTCATTTTGGCCTTTTTTTTCTCTGTCTCCAGCAATGAGTTATTAAGCAGCTGATGTGACTGCAGGAGAGTGGGAGAGATACTACATTAAGCATAAGGAAGACCTGAATTCAAATCACTCCTCTGACCCTGAATGCGCCTGGGAAATTCTCCTTTATTCAAAAATGCTTGAGTGAGTACCTACTAAGAGCCATGATGGACAGGATGGCCTAGTAAATCAAGAGCCATATTTAAATCCATGTTCTATTGGAAGCAAGAGCTCTTCCCTCTGAAACCTATAAATTTTCAGATATATAGAAGTAAATAATTAACCACTTAGTGTCCTTAGTCAAATCTGGAAGATTTGAAGTTTCAGACATCATTATCTTTTTTTGGAAAAAAAAGAAAAAGACATAGCTCATTGAGGAATTAATTGCCTAGAGCAGTGAAGTTCATAGGTCCAATCCCTCTGCATTTGGCTGAAAACAAAGCCAAAGAGCCCTCTTTTTCCAGGACCTGACAGTCCATTGGATAACACAATATGAACATAATTAAATTATTATAAGATGCAGCATGTCCCAAACATGGACAGTCTGTATATGTAAAGTAAATATAAATTGAATGTCACGTGTCCTCTGTTGGCCTTGAACAACTGGCCAGGATATACTCACTGTCTTGGAGATGGCAGACATTGGGAGTTTTCCAGGGCTAAGGAAATGTTGCAATCACATATTCCTAATCTGTCTAGGTCTATACCCACTGCAGGGAATGGAAAAGTAGAAGGTATTGGTCTTTGTCTTCTTGTTAGTTATAATGTAGTTGGGAAGCTAGGACTGTTACCTTGCATCCACTTTGTAACTCACTTGTATATACCTTGATATCAATACATATATACCTATACATATGCATGTGTTGTCTCCCACATTAGAATAAAAGCTCCCTTCTTTTATTCCCTTCTTTTTCCCCCTCTTTCCTTGGTCTATCCTTCCCTTTCTTTCTTTTATGCATCTTCCTTCCCTCCTTTCCTTTCTTCCTTCCATCCTCTCTTCCTCCATTTTTTCTTGCTCCCTCTCTCCCTTCATTTCTTTCTTGCTCCCTCTCTCTTCATTTCTTTCTTCCTCTCTCCTTTCCTTCCTTCCATCCCATCTCCTTTTATCTTCCCCCCATTCCTTCCACTTCTTCCTTCCTCCTCTCTTTCCTTCTTTTCCTTCTTTCCATCCTTTTTCCTTCTTTCATTCAGTCATTTCTCTTTCTCTCTCTTGCTTCTTTCCTTTTCAATGAGAATTCAGAATAGAAAAAAGAATGAGGAAAAAGTGTAGCAGAGGAGATATAGCAATGGGGGATAAAAGAGGGATCCTGGCTTGCCTAAAATGGTGGCCTTGGGTGCAGTGGGGTATGGGACTTTGAGATCACGTAGCACTTTAAGGAAGAAACACCATCTGAGCCCTGGCTTATTCTAGCATAATTAGGAAGCTGGCGACCTCCCCATAAAATTCCCTGCACTTAACCAGCTGCTGCTTTAAGTGTCACTTGTTTTCTTCTTGTTTGTGTTGGGCACCTTATCTCTGCCACAGCAGCCAATAGGAAGATTCTCTAGAGATCCTTCAGCAAACAGAACTTGTCACCATGAAGTTTTCAGGATGTGATATTTCCCTCTAATTGCCTCCATTCCTCAAATCTGCCTACATACTTTTCTACTGACAGAACTGAGCTTTCTTTTCTTTTTTTTTTTTTCCTTGTAAGCCTGAAGTGAGATGATTCAAGTGTTAAGGATTCCTGTCTCCCCTTCAGCCCACAAGCCAAGTGGTTCAGGGGCCATGGAAGCTGAGAAATTAGAGAAATCAAATAAACAAAGGTAGGGATCATTTCAGGGCACTTACCTGGTGGCTCACATTAGCAGAAAATTCAAGTGAATGATGGGCCCTGAGAATGATGGAGGCTTCAGGCCCTAAAATGGTGTGAATAAACTCTACATTGTGGAAGGAAGAGGGTCAGGTTGAATCTGAATTCATTTTTCCAAATTCAGTTAGTATATTTGATAATACTTGATAAATACAGTTAGTACTTGATAATAAGTGTGACTTAGGGGGCAGAGAACTGGATTTAGTTTTAGAAAGAATGAACTTTGAACCCTTTCTCTTTCTTTGACTTGTCCCTTAGCATTTCAGAGCCTCAATTTCCTAGTCTATAAAACGGAGGTGATAGTGTCTGCTCCCCAAGGTTACTGAGGCTTCAACAAAATGAGATATGTAAAGAACTTTGCAAAACTTAGAAAATGATGATGAGAGAAATCTCTGGCAATAATTCTCTTTGTGTGAATCTCCATCTCTGTCTCTCTGTCCCTCTCTCTTTCCCTTTGTCTCTGTCTGTCTCTCATCCAGTAATACAAACACACATAAACATGCAGAGACAGTCAAATTTCAGATACCCGTAAGTCAGAATATGGAATATATTCAAGTTAGAGCTTTGAAAGTCATGCTACCCTCCCATTAGAAAAGAACTTTCAAGAGCTTTGCAAAAACGGGACTCGGGCCACTGCCCTGGGCTGTAGGGCAGGAGATGTTTGCCATCTTACCCACAAATACTTATATGGCCTTTTCAGGGAAATCAGACTGAGACAGACAATACTCAGCCAGCCTCTTGGGAGTTGAATAAGTTACAAAGGAACCCAAACTCCCATTTTCATTCATACTGACTCTGACCCAAGCCCTAACCATTAAACGATGATCAAAAGAATCAAGTATTGTATGTGAATTATTACAAAATCCCCAAATTCCAGAGTTTTAAATCATCTAGTATATCCCATTCTTTAAATATGAAACCTGGAATAGTGACCAGACTCCTCCAAGATCACATAGTCATCAAATGACAGATGCAGGGAATTGTGTTCTAGTTCCAAGGCCAATGCCCTTCTCAGGATACCACACTGGTTCCCCAAAGAGCTGAAACTAAATAAATGCTATTTTACTGTATTTTCTTCAGAAAAAAAATTCCTGGGCCTATAAAAATATTTAAAGTTTTAGCAATCAAAGAATGGATTCTGGTTCTTGTTTCCCATAAGCTTTAGGTAGAGAGCAAGGAGAAAGCAAGAAGATTTCAAATGTGATCTTACTATTTTAATCAAGTAATAAACACCTTGGAAATTTTTCATCTGAGTCAGAAAATAGTCATGTGCAAGAAGTAAAAAGGCCAAATTTAATTTTAGGGACTAGGCAATGGATAAATGGGGGAACCGTAGCAAAGTATAGAGTAAATGCCCATCGTTCAAGAACAGAGCTGACCTATGGCTTGTGTTCTCCTTGGCTGCCTGTCCAAAAATGACAGCAACAGTTGGGAGGATCAGAATTGTGATTTTGTTGGTATGAGAAATTCCTATGAAGACACATGCTCTCCCAGTGCAACTTGGCTCCCCCCTGCTGTGAACTGAGCTGGAGAGGAAGTGAAGTCCTGGAGAAAGGCAGCAACCAAGCAGCCTGAATTGGAGTCAGAAGTCCGGTTCTAATGCCTTCATCCATGTGATTTCTTTTCAATTCTCTGTTACAGTTTCCTCATCTATAAAAGGAGGGCTTTGCTTAGGTCATTTCTAAGATCCTATGAATTCTAAAACTTGTCTATATAAGACAAACTAAAGAAAATGACAGGAAGAATGAAAGGAATGGGAATACCTCCCAAAACAGGCCATAACATAGTCATCAAGACAGAGTGAGATGGGAAAACACAAAAGAGAAGGACCATTGACTTTTAATGTTCTTAGTGTGGAGAACTCTTATATGGGGACTCTCTTGACCAAGAGAGTCAGCTCTGTCAGGAACTAAGATATAGTTTTAGAGAATTACCTAGGGCACTGCAAGTTGAAGTGACCTCCTTGGAGTCACCTAGTCAGTAAGTTTCCAGAGAGAATGGCTCTGAGCCAGGCCTTCCTAGCAGGGAAACCAATTCTCTCTCAGTGTCTTAAAGCATTGCTTTAAGAGTGGAGCATTGCTTTGAGAGTGGGGGAATTGTTCATACCAAGAGAACTATGTAGAGGGGTTCAGGTTAAAGTGATAATAACAACATCATCGACAACAATAATAATTACAAAGATTTCTTTTAAAAGGTTTTCTAATTTTTTCTCAACATATGATAACAAAAAATCTGGGATGAAGAAATTTCTGCTGAATCAGATAATCCCCTGATTCTGCTGCTTTCCATCTTCAAAAGCTGCTTGGGATATTGGGAAGTCAAGTGATTTGCCTGGAGTAACACAACCAGTATATGTAGAGGCTGGACTTAATATTATATGTTAATGTCACCTCTGTGGGATTACAAAATGAAAAGTTTCAAGTTCATAGTCTGGTTGAATAAAATTCCATTTAACTATTTTATGGCTATAATTTTTTAGGGGAACTTGTTTTATATTGGAGAGTGAGGTTCAAGGGAAAAGACAAAAATTATAATGCCCAAAAGAGAACCCCTTAAACATTTTTAATGCACAAAAGAGAAGCACAGAAAGGCAAGGCAGTTTTGAAAGTAGCTTATTTAATCAGAGTGTATTTTAATAAAGAGATATGAAATATAGAATCATGTTTTCATATATAATTCACTTTTTGTATTCTGTGATATATATATATTATATATACATATACATATATAATATATATATGGAAATTGGAATATATAATTTCAAGATTTTAAAAAATAAAGCATTTTAAAAGGGAAAGATAGTTCCAGAGTATATTATTATTATTATTATTATTATTATTATTATTATTATTATTATTATTAATATATTAAACCTAGGGCTCCAAGGTTGGAGTTCATAAATTCTCTGAGCACACCTGGCCCAGACTTTGAGGTATCTCCTCTACTCTTATCTCCTCTTACAATACAGCTCTTCCAATGAAATATGGCTGAGGGTGGTCGAAAAGTTAGCACCTTATAACTTGACTCCAAAATCTACAGAACCTCAGAACTCACTGTGGACAAAAAGCCAGATGGAGTTCTGTCCTTCACCATCTTGGTTCCTGGATTCACAGACTCCTATATTAGCTTTTGGATCTGACTATATCTTGGTTCTTGGCTTTTCTAAGGTTTGGCCATCACTCTCCTACTCATTTGCCTCCTGTGGCTCCGTTACCTCAAAGATCAAATAGAAAATCTCCCTCTTAGCAAGTCCCATCTCGGAGACTTTAAATTGATTGTCCCTTACACCTGGGATATTCTCCTTTCTCACTAGTATTGCTTGGATGCCCTGATTTCCTTCAACTCCTAGTTCCAGTGCCTTCATATTCAGGTCTTTCTAGTCTTTCTTTATACATGTTTCATCATATATATATATATATATATATATATATATATATATATATACACACACACACACACACACACACACACACATATATATATATGTGTGTGTATTTATGTATATTTATGTATATATATGTATATTTATGTATATATGTGTGTATATACATATACATATATATATATATATATATATATATATATATATATATATACACATACCCACACCTTTTCATATACCATGTCTGAACATTATCTTATCTATTAGAATATCAGCTTATAGAAAGCAGAGATTACAGAGATAATTTTACTTTGGTATCAGTAGCACCAGCTTCTACTTCAATGTCCATCACATGCTTAACAATTCATAAATGTTTGATGGATTTATTAACACGTTATTGTCAATTATTTTTATATCTGGATTTTAGAGATTACATTTTAAAAGCCAATGCCTTTTCCCATGGCTTCACTACAGACTTTCTCTTCACTCCCCCTTCTTCTCAGTCAGCCCTTGGCATTGGATCCCAATATCTCTCAGCTGCCAGCTACAAAAGGCCTTACTTCTGGTCTCAATTCTGAGAGAGGAACAGATTCAAATCAGGCTTCTCGGCACCAGGGTCCATTTCCCAAGAGAGGAAGTCATTCCATATCTGATATTTTCTCCCATCCTCTCGAAATCCCAGACCTTTCAAGAGAAGGTCATTACTTCCCTTTTAAAAAATAAAGTGTTTACTTTTTTAGGGAGTCAACTTACGTTTTCCTGTTCATTTTTAATTGATGTATTGTAATAATATATTTTTCCAAATCTCCAAATATACTCATCTTCCCAGAAAATGTTTTGAAACATTTTTGAAACAAAAATAAAATAACAGCTCAGCAAAACTAACCAACACATTGACCATATCTGTCAGCAAACAGCACTCTACACCCATAGTCCCCCGCTTCTTTACTAAAGTAAGAAAAATGTATTTTTCTCATCTCTTATCTATACCTAAGGCTTATTTTCCTAAATTCCTCAAAACAGTTGAATAAATGATTCCTTCTTGGCCAAAAGTGAAAACATGCAGATTTACTAGTTTACTATTTCTGAAGGTATATGATTTTTGCCACAGCTAGATCTGAAAAGTGTTGGCAGATTGAGGAAGTCATTACTTTAGGCTTTACATATTTTCTAATAATTTTTTGTATGTGCCAAAAGAATGAGAAATAACTGAGGAGAAGTCAGCATCCATCTTTGATATCCAAGTAATAACTAAGAGATCTGGTAGAAGTATGCAATATGGCAATTCCCTACCTCCATCTCCCTATCCTATGGTGGAACTACAGGAAACAAGGACAGCCATAGATGGCTGTGATGTGCATGGAAAAACTAATCACAACTATGAGATCACAAGGTTCCAAAGGATTTTTAAATCCTTTAACATAAATAACTTTAAATGTTATTGGAGAACATGAAAAGTTATCTGCATTTATTAGAGAATTCATTTACAACCATTTCATTTTCCTGTCTAGCTCAGAGATTCACTGCCTTTCTATTTGATTATTGCAAGTCTCCATAATGGACTCCTGATCTTGAATCTCTTCTTTCTCCAATCTGTGCTGCACCAGCTGGCAAAATCATATTCAGAAAGGACATCTGACCTGATCCTACAATTTTGAGACTTCTCTGATTTCTCCACCATGTTCCTGGAAGATCATTAATGGGATAACCATATCATCCTATGGGATCCCCTCAACTTTGGTCTTCAATCTCTTCACCATTCTTTGTGTCTGTGATTGAAGGGTGTGGCTATGAAAGCCATTTAAGGAGATAACCCAACTCAAATATCTCTCTTTCACTCAGCAGCTCTACTTTTGCACTTAGCTGACTGCCTTCTCTACCAAGCCCCCATATCAGCTGCCTCCTCGTACTTTCCAGTTTTCATCCTCCTTTTATATTTTTTTATTTTTTATTTTCCCATTAGATTGTAAGCTTCTTGAGGACAATGACTATCTTTTTCATGTTTGCATGCACAGCACTTCACACAGTACCTGGCACATAGTAGGTGCTTAACAAAAGTGGACTACTGTTATCATGCCCTTCCTGAAGAATCTTCAGTGCTTCCCAATTTCTTTCAAATAAAATACAAGCTTCTCAGTGGAAAATTAGACATTTTTCACAGACTCACTCCAGACTTGGATGCACATTATTGCCCACTATATCACAAGCTTGTCATTTGATCTCTCATTTCCATCTCTTTGCTTAGATGTTCTCCCATGGACTATCAGAGCTTCAATTGAGAGTAAGCTCATGTTTCATTTCCAATTGGAAATCTTTTCATCACCTTGAATAATTCTCTTTCCTTCCTCAAAATGCCATTTTATACCTTTGTTTTATACATCCCATATAAGCTTCAGGGCAAGAAATACTTTTTTTTTTTTTTTTTTTTTTTTACCATTTTTCTTCTTCTTCTTCTTTTTTTTTTTTTTTCCTTCAGTGCTTAAGACAATGTCTAGTATAGCAAGGGGGAGAGTAGAGGCAAAACCCAAACATTTATTAGTGACCTACTAATAAATGTTTGTGTTTTGCCTCTACTCTCCCCCTTGCTTTCTGAAATCTTCCATACCATTTTCTTCCCTACTCTGAATCTTTTGAGTCCCTTCTTTGCAAAACAACAGATTTTTCATCTCAGTATCTACCATGGTTCCCTCTTCTTGATAGAAAATAAGCTTCTTTCCCAGGCTTTGGTGTTCCCAGCAGAAAGAATATCCAGCAATTATTTCCAAATGCCATGACCTATACAGGTTAGTCATGCATTTATCCTTGGGAACCATATTCAGAGAACACATTTCAACATCATTCTGAACAACTAAATCCCAGGAAAATTCACTGGAGAAAATGCTCAGGGAAATGGAAGAAGAAAAAAAGAGCTAAGCAACAACATCTAAACAAATGAAGAAGTCATTAGTGACCTGGGGCCCCAAACCTGCTTATCCAGGCTAATGCCTACATTATGAAATATTCCTTTAAACTCTAAGGACAACTTTTGGGACATTCTACATTTAGGGAGTTGGGCTGGAAAGCTCATCAAGAAATGACTCTCTTGATAATGACCAGTGCCAAACTTTATTGAGGTTTTTTTGTTCATTTGTTTGTTGTTTTATTTATTTATTTTTTGACATTTTAGTGCTCTCCAGGATTCAAGTGAAACATAATTTGTAAATTAAAGTCATTTCCAAAAAATCTACTCAACCAAGATCTTCATTTTTAATTGTTTGCTATCCCTTCCTACTATTTTCAGGTGTGAAGCCTGATGGCAATATCCTTCCTTTGCCCCCCACTACATTAATAGATTTGAATCTAGGGGTTAATTGTTGGAAGAGAAATCGATAATTCTTATCCATTCCTTAAATAGGAGTATTCAAGGCTGAAGTTCAATGCAATTTGAAATTCAACAGAATTTCAATTAAAGTTTTATTCTCCCAGAGTCAAACCCCTCAAAAATAATTCATAGTCAATATAATGATATCTTTAGTGTTCTCCATGTTTTCAACAGGAGCATAATCATGAAACAGTGATCCGTTGGAGAATATAGTCCAGGAAATGTTTGTTTTCTTCTCATTCTTATGTGAAAGATACCCTGGATGTTTGCATAGGCCATGCTCACCAAGCTTTTGTAGAGAAAAGAAAGTAAATATACATGACAGTCATTACTAAAATTAATTCCTTGTGAAATGTAGCATTTGACATTGTCAATCAACCTTTTCTCTTTGATACTTTCTTCCTTCTGTTTTCATGTTTGACTTCTCTTCAGCCTTCTTTATTGGATCTTCCTCCATATCATTCTCACTAACAATGGAGCTTCCCCAACCTCAGTCCTTAGCTCCCTTCTCTTCTCTTCTCCTTCCGAGGCTATTTCCTTTGGATTCAACCACCATCTTTCATTAGATGACCCTCAGTTTTATTTATCCAGTCCTGACCTCTCTTCTGATTTTCAGTCTTACATCTCTAATTGCTTATTGAATATGTTGATCAGGATGTTACATAGACAGTTTAAACCTAACATGTATGAAAGTTTTCCATAAACTAGCCCTTTCCTACCTTACTAGTCTTCATATCCATCAATTATTTCTGTTAATCTGGGCAATCTATTTTTATAAGTATTTATCCATTTCATTAAAATTATCAGATTTATTTGAATACAGTGGGCAAAATAGCTTCTAATTATTATTGCTCTAATTTCCTCTTCATTGGTGGGAAGTTTATCCTTTTCATTTTTGATACTAGCAATTTGATTTTCTTCTTTTCTTTTTCTAATCAGATTAACTAAAGGTATATCTATTTTGTTTTGTTTTTTCATAAAACCAATGCGTAGTTTTGTTTATTAGTTCAATAGTTATCTTACTTTTCGTGTTTTTAATCTCTCCATTTATTTTTAGAATTTCAAATTTGTATTTAATTGGGGAGTTTGTTTTTTTTTCCAGCTTTTTTAGTTGCATGCCCAATTCCTTGTTCTTCTCTTTCACTATTTTACTCAAGTAAGTTTCTAGAGATATAAAATTTCCCCTATGGCTGCATCCCATTAATTTTGGTATGTTGTCTAATTATTGCCATTTTCTTTGTTGAAATTTTTGATTGTTTCTAAGATTTTTTGTATCACCGACTCATTCTTTAGGATTAGATTATTTAGTTTTCAGTTAATTTTTGGACTATTTTCCCTGGATCTTTATTACGTGTAATTTTTATTAGTGTTATCACTCCTTATCTCTATAACTTGTCCTTTCCACCCTCATTCAATTCCAGCTAAAATCCTATAACAGGAAAAGATAATGACAAATGTTAGAGGGGGAAACTGAAACACTAATGCATTGTCAGAGGAGATGTGAAGCATTCTGGAGGGCACTTTGGAACTATGTCCAAAGAATTATGAACTTTGATCCAGCAGTGTCACTAGTGGGTCTGTAGCCCAAAGAAATCATAAAAATGGGAAAAAGAACCACATGTACAACAATGCTTGAAGGAGCTTTTTTTGTGGTAGCAAGGAACTGGAAAATGAGCAGATGCCCATCATTTTAGGAATGACTGACTATATTATGGTATAAGTATGTAATGGGATATTATTATTCTGTAAAAATTGATGAACAGGCTAATTTTAGAAAGACCTGGAAAGATTTAAATGAACTGATGCTGAGTGAGGCAAGCAGAACCAAGAAAACTTTGTACATAGCAACATTAGGACTGTGTGATGATCAGTTATTATAGGCATTGTTCTTTTCAGCAATTCTGTGATCCAAGGCAATCCCAATAAACTTTGAATGAAAAATACCATCCGCATCCTGAGAGAGAATATGGACACTGAATGTAGATCAACACATACCATTTTCACCTTTTTTCCACATGTTTTTTTTTCCCTTTGTTCTGATTTTTCTTTCTTATAATGATACATATGGAAATTTTTTTTTTCATTTTTTTTTCATTTTTTTTCCCCTGAGGCTGGGGTTAAGTGACTTGCCCAGGGTCACATAGCTAGGAAGTATTAAGTGTCTGAGACCAGATATGAACTCCGGTCCTCCTGAATTCAGGGCTGGTGCTCTATCCACTGTGCCACCTCGCTGCTCCCTACATATGGAAATATATAAAAAATAAGTATACATATACAAAAAATGTTTTATATGCAAATGAAAAAGATGAAAATAACAATAAAAAAGAAAATAAATAAAATAAAAACCCACATTTTGCAGAAAGATTTTCTGGATTGCTTTGATGATAATGCCTTTGTTGATTCTCATTAATTATTCATTCTATCTATAGCTTATTTGTGTAGTTTTTGGTATGGTGACATTTCCATTTAAGGTCCTTGAGAACAGAGTCTGTCTCTTTTTTTTTCCTTTTTTAATTTTTTTTTTCTTTTTTTGGATCTCCGGTACATAGCATAGTTCTTGACATACCACAGGTTATTGACTGACTGACTAGAGTGAGGTAGAGTGGACATAAGTAGAACATAGCATGTTATAAAGCATATGCCCTGTTTTTTCTAGATTAATTTCACATAGAACAACATGGAGCTTTATGCTCCAGACAAATTGGCCAACATGTTCTTTCTCAGAGACTTGATCCCCTATCTCTATTGTTTTGCAAAAGCTGTCCCCATATCTGTATGTTCTTTCTTCTTCCTTAAAGTGATTTCAAATTGTGACTCAAATGCCACCTCTAGTGGAAGGCCTCTCTTGATATCACTAGTAATTAATGCTATCTTATTTTGTGATTCCTCTGCCTGATATAAGCATTATATATATATATATATATATATATATATATATATATGCAAATATATATATGCAAATATATATATTAAATATATGATAGAGAGATGAATGGATGGATGGATGGATAGATAGATGAATGGATGGATAGACAGATAGATGGATGTATAGATGAATAGATGAATGGATGAATGGATAGATAGAACTATTATTTTTTTTTTCTGCTTGGTTTCCTTTGTAATGCTATGATTATTAGAATATTATTCATTGAAAACATTATTTTGAGAATGGGTCCATAGGTTTCCACAGATTGCTCAAATATACATGCATATGCACATACACACACAAATACACCCCACTGGTTATCATTTATCTAAATTTATCTGTGTGTCTTCTGCCTTCCACAAATACACACCCCACAATCACCACTACTAGCAGTAGGATGAAAGCTTTTAGAGGGCTGGGACTGTTTCTTATCTTTGAATTTCCATGCTCACCACAATTCCCAGATTAAAATAAGTGCTTAATAATTGCTGGTTGAATTAAAAGACCACATGACACTGAGGAAGGAGGGATGCATTTGAATTCTAGAGAATCAGGAGCTAAATCCTAGGCCTTTAACTTAATTCCTATAGGACCTTGGAAAATCATTGATTTTTATGGGTTCCTTTATAAAATAAGAGGGGGGGGCAGCCTCATCTTGATGGCCACTAAAGTCGCCTCTTGCTTTAAACCTTTATCCAGTTTACTGGATGCAGTAATTGAACTAAACTCTAATTTTCATACAAGACGTAAGAACAAAGGTCCTCATAGAAAGGAAGGATCAGAAGGGACTTCACATAGAAGGTCTTGATCTGCATCTTGAACAAAGGAAGATTCTCTGAGGATGTGTAGAAGGAGTTCCTTCCAGGAATGAGAGATGGCCAGTGCAAGAAGATCATGAGCATAGCTGATTCTAGAATCACAGTTTACAAGATCCCAGCAGAAACTTAACAATTATCTACCTTTTGAAGTGATTTTACTTGAAAGGATGTTTGACATCAATCCTCTATTTAGAAATGCTGAAGCTCAGAACAGTCTTCTTTTATGGTGAATTTAAGTCCCGTAAAGTCCCTTAAGTCCCTTAAATTTAAGTCCTTTAAAGTCCCTTCAATTCAGCTATCAAATATAGAGGACTTTGTTTTTCCTGGTAGTGAGAAGAAATTTAACAAAACAAAATCTCATGAGGTAGTGAGTGCCCAGTTACAGCCGTCTCAAAGCAGATGCTAGAAGTTTATATTTTCAGAACTCTCCTGCATGGATTAAACTAGAGGCGCTACAACTTCCTTCTAGCTCTTCAGAGATCAATTCTAAGAGTCTTCATTTGAACATGAACAAATGGAGGCCCAGAGAATGGGAATCACTGACCTACATAAGACACCCAATGAGTGGTAGGTTTGCTGAGTCAGTACTCTTCATATTTCTCTACACTAATATGCTTCCATCTGATAACTTTTCCACAAAGCCCATGTGTGGTGATCTATATATTGATGATTATTCCTCTTTAACTCTTACTTTTTCTTCTCTTTTGAAAACTCAATCACTCTTCTTTTAACACTTTTAGGTCTGAACATTTTCTTCCTGATAGGTTATGGTTAAATTATCTCATCTGAGTTTTCCTGGTTGTTGTTAAGTTTTATTTTTTTTTTTTTAAGAGAAAAAGAAAGAGAGAAACAGACACACACCACCAAATAACCAGATGTTGTCTTCTCCTATTTCAGTTCCTAACATACAATAAGTTGCAGGTTTCTTGCAGTTCCTCAGGCTAAATTGCAAACAAGAATTAGCACATCACCAGCCTAACTGTTTCTTCCCAGAATGTCTGTTTAAAGTTAAAATGAACAATGGACTCAGATATCAAAGGGACATTGCTCCCAAATTATCCAATCAACTCTGAGGACAGCTGGAGAGAACAGTGGACTAAAGTTTTTTCAATCAATGGGTAATGCTTGCAAAGTTTAATTGTTGTCGGTCACAGTTTATTTCAGGGTAAATGAGTCTTCACAGAATCACAGAAGGCCATGGCTGGAAAGGATTGATGGAACCCTCTTAGTCCAGACAGTACCTGGCTGAGAATCCTTTCTACCAGTGAACCTTTGTTTCAAGGTATACCAACTCTGATGGCCGAAAGTGAAAAATTTAGAAGCATCATAATCATGAGAGTGGTATCATCTGTACAACTGAGACTCTTGATATTTTTCCTGGAAATCTTAATTACAGCTTTTGATTCATCCAGAATGGCATGTTGCATATAGTACTATGCATATAAGTTAAATAATGTAACAATATATAGCATTGTCACACACTTGTCCCATTCTTATATCAATCGATTCCAAATTCAGTTCCAACTGTTGCTTTTTTATTAGCATACAGGTTCTTCAGGTGACAAGTACGATGATCTGGTACTCCCATGTCTTCAAGAACTTGCCACATTTATTGTGATCTTCAAAGCCAAAGTTTTGATATAGTTATGGAAGCAGAAGTAGCTGTTTCTCTTTCTATAATAATAATAGCTTTTTGTTTTTTTCCAAATACATGCAAAAATAGTTTTCAACATTCACCTTTGCAAAGTCTTGTCTTCCAAATTTTTTTCTCTCCCTTTCTTACATAAATTAAACTTTTTTCTTTCTTTTTTTTTTTTTTTTGCTTCAAAGTAGATACTCAAACTTATTTCATTATTGAACATCTGATGACATCCATGTGTAAAGTCACTTTTTCCTTCTGTGAAAAAGAATGTTTGCTCTAATCAGTGAATTATCTTGACAAAACTCCATTTGTCTTTACTCTGCTTCAATTTGTATTCTAAGGGCAAATTTACCTGTTATTCCAATTATGTTTTGAATTCCAGCTTAAGCGTTTCAATCCCCTATGATGAACAGGACATTGTTTTTTTTATTGTTTTGTTTTGCTGTTATTTCTAGATGTTTAAGTCTTCAGAATTGAGCAACTGTGGCTGCTTTGACATTTGTAGTTGAAACACAGACTTGTATTACTGTGGTACTGAATGATTTTCCTTAGATTCAAACAGATAGCATTCAATAATTTTTGAAATTATAATCCAGTACTGATTTTCTCATGCTTTTATTGACTATGAGGGCTACTCCATTTCTTCTAAGGGATTCTTATCCACAGGAGTCTATGCAGTTATCATCTGAATTAAATTCTTCCATTCCCATCCATTTCAATTCACGGATACCCAAGGTGTTAATATTGGACATTCCATCTCCTATTTGACCACATCCAACTTATTTTGGTTCATAGATTTTTACATTCCAGATTTCTATGCAGTATTGTTCTTTACAGCATTGATTCTCCCTTTTGTCACCAGACATACCTACAGTTGAGCTTCCTTCTGGCATTGACTCAGACATTTTATCCTTTCTGGAGCTACTTGTAATTGGATTCAGTTCTTCAGTAATATGTTAGACACTCTTGGACCTAAGGGGCTCACCTCCCAATTACATCATTTTTATCATTTTAATATGGTACATGGGATTTTTGTGGCAAAGAAACTGCAGTGGTTTGCTATTTCCTTCTCCAGTGGATCACCTTTTGTCTGTACTCTCCACTATGTTGTATCCAGTAGTTTTGTTTTTTGTTTTTGTTTTTGTTTTTGTTTTTGTTTTTGTTTTTTTTTCTCTGATGCTGGGGTTAAGTGACTTGCCCAGGGTCACACAGCTAGGAAGTGTTAAGTGTCTGAGACCAGATTTGAACTTGGGTCCTCCTGAATTCAGGGCTCATGCTCTATACACTGCACCAGCTAGCTGCCCCCATGTGTCCAGTAGTTTTAATGAGCAACAAAAGTTCTTCTGACACAACAAGATAGTGATCCAGGAAGGGAAGATTGTATTAGCCTTTTTAATTATCCTATCATTTTTATTATTCATTACTTTCAATGCAATACACCCAAATCTTATTTTGAAGACTGACTAATGCCAGCTTTTTCCTTGCTTTTTGTTTCTTTCCACTTTTATCTATTGAATTTCATCATATTATAACTAACTAGATGTTATATAACATCATGTTTTGTTTTGTTTTGGTTTGTTTTTTTATGGATACCAAGTTTTCTGATTGTGTGTCTGACATCTACCATTGGGTTTTTGGGTGTAGAAAAACATGTCTATTAGAAATATATGTCCATATTTAACATGTATTGGTCAAATAAAAAAAAAAAAAAACAGTGTGAAAAATATGCAAAGAATATATCCTGTAAGCTTCTATCTCTGCCCTCTGAGGAAGTGTGAGATCTACATTTCCCCCCTTACCTTCTTTAATCAATTTCCTAACTCAACTCCATCTGTAACACTATTTCCTTGATGCACATGAGCCCCAATAAAAGATTATATATATGTGTGGCCATTTCTCAATGTTTGTGTTTCACTTTGAGCCTTTGAGACCATCTGAAAAGTACATGGAAATTATAGAACCTTAGAACCATCTTCTCTTTGTGTATTTGTTTCCCTTCTTTTCCCTTATGTATAAGATTTCTGTTTCTAGATAATGTAGTTTGTAAACTTTAAAGTGATGCATAGATTAATTATTATTACTACTAATAATATTATTCGTGTCAGTTTTTAAAGGTTAGGATCGTGTGTGTATGTGTGTGTGTGTGTGTGTGTGTGTGTGTGTGTGTATGTGTGTGTGTGTGTGTATGTGTGTTTATGTTGTTGTTCAGTCATGTCCAACTCTTCAATATCCTATTTGGGGTTTTCTTTGTAAAAATACTAGAATGTTTTGCCATTTCCTTCTCCAGATAATTTTACAGATGAGGAATTAAAACAGAGTTAAGTGATTTGTTCAGGATCACATGGCTAGTAAGTGTGTGACTCAAGATTTGAATTCAAAAAGATGAATATTAATGACTTCAATTCTGGACGGCACAACCTATTTGGTTAAATTTTCTTTTTACAAATAGAATACCTAATTTGTTTACTCATTCTTTGTTTTGTTTGTTTTATTTTTACCCTGTATGTGTATGTAGAAATTACAGGGAAACTGTGAATTCATCCATTAATCTGGGAAAACAATTTAGAGCAAATATCCTTTGACTTAGCTGTATCTTTTCTATGCCTAGATTCCTCAAGTTTTCAAAATATTTTAAAACTCTTTTTGTAATTACAAAGAATAAGAAATTAAGTCAGTATCAATCATCATTGTCAGTCAACAAGTAGCTAAGAATATTGTAGTTCAAGCTAAAATGTAAGGGATGGTTTCAGAGAAACCTAGAAAGTTATTTAAGATGATGGAAAGTGAAGAAAGAAGTCAAGATACCAATTTGTATAGGAGGCAAGGACATTGTAGAGACAGACAAATTTGAAAGAGTTGGGTACTCTGATAAATCAACAAAAATGATTCCAGAGACCAAGTGATGAATTACTCTACCTATCTCCTGAACATAGAAGTGATGGATTATGGATGTAGAATGTCATGTGCATTTTTGGACACAGCCAATGTAGGAATTTGTTTTCTTTCACTATGTGTGTTAGTTAAAGGTGTTTTTTTCCCCTTTATAAATGGAGGTAGGAAGGAGTGAAAATAAATGCTTGTCAACTGAAAAATTAACAAAGGAAACAGTCTATAAAATAGGAGTTAATCTTTCATTAAAGGTTTGGCAGATTTTCTTATAAATTCATCTGAGTCTGGGGACATTGTACAGTGCAGCTTTTTAATGGGCTTTCTGATTTATCATTCTGACATAGGGCTATTAAAGTTTTCCACATCTTAATTTGCTAATTTTGTTACTTTATGTTTCGTGGCTAGTTATCCATTTCCTTCAACTTTCTATTTTTTTTTTTTTTTTTTTTTTAAGAAAATAACTGTGTGGAATAACTGATAATATTTTCCTTTCTTACATTGCCCTGATAGTGAGTTTCCCTTTGCAATTAAGTGTTAATCATATAAATCTCTGTACCCTTCTCTTTAAAAGAAAAATCAAATTTTTTTTTGACTCAACTATTTTCCTATCCTTAATATTTTCAAATGTTTTCTCACTATTAATTATTTCAATCTCTGCTATGACTTTCGTGGTTTTCTTTTTTTTTTACTGTATTTCTCTGCTTCTAATTTTAAGTGCAATCATCTTGTGCTTATTCTCTCTTTTAGCATATGTGTTTGCATCAAAATCTTGTTTTCATTGAATCCCACATTTTGTTATGGAGTCATCACTATATGGTACATAATAAGTCAGTTGAGAAGCATTTATCAAGTCCTTATTATAAGCAAACTCTTCTACAAAGTAATTAGCACACAAGAAAACAAAGAGAAGGTTTTCATTCTAATAAAGATGAGATGCAAACAAGTATGCACTAATCTGCATATAATATGTTATGTTATATGTAATAATATAAAAATGTTATATGCTGAAATAATTATTTAATAAATTAAGTTTAGTTTTCAAATAATCTTATAATTTTTTACAAAAACAGAGATTTGGAGGTTTGTTTGTTTTTTTTAATTTATTTTATAGCCCATTTCCTTTTAATTGGAGATTTAAGTCCATTTACATTTACTATTGAAATACTTAGGTGTTTTTTTTTTAACTTTAATCATTCTATTGGAATAAACAATGTCTTATCTCTAATACTTTTGTATTTAATTTGAATTTACCAAAACCACAAAGTAAATATTAATTTTTTTTAAATTGTAGTTCTCTCATAAAATGTAGCCATTTTTACTTTGGGCTTATTCTTCCCTTCTACTTCCCTTTTCCTGTCCCCCACTTATCTTTTTCCCCTTTGTTTCTCTAAAGCATCCATCTTAAATATTTACAGATTTAGCCGATATAAGTAACCTTTCTTATCCTGGTTCACCTGGATTTGAGAAGTGTGAATTGATTAAATAATTATCTATTTTGGCTTAGAGACATGGCCATTTTTCAAAGACTTTCTTGAAGTACATATATATTTTTGCAAACTTTTCCACATCTTACCAAATCTTATATGTTTATTCATTGCCTACAATTGGCATGCTGAGTTTGCATAATTCAGAATTCATAGATCATGCTTCTTAATATTGTATGCAATGTAATTCAATTTCCTCAGTTGCTCCTTGACTTCCTTGAGTTATTCACTATGGTCTTGATTAATATTCTTTAGGTACGTATTTCTGTCTTTTTTGAATTTAGAGTGTTTTTCCATATGGTTTTAATGTTAATTAAATGTTATAATATACTACAATAATACACAAATACTGGAATAATATATAGCTAAGTAACTATAATATGTGCATAGTGACTCTTTCCAAGTTCTTTATCAGTGTCCTATAAAGTTCTGAATAAGCATAATTTTCAATTCTTTGGATGATTGAGTGTTTTCTTTGAGCCATTTTGCTATTACTCTTAGGCACTTTCCATTTCTGTTTTCTGTTGCAATAAACTGATCAATGTTAATAATGTTTCTATGTATTTAGTGATTTTTTTCATATGGTTCATTTATAAATTACATCTTCCTAAACTTTTCTAACATCTTTGAGTTCTACTTTCAGTTTCTCTTGTTTTTTTTTAATAATAAAAAAAAAACACCCTACCCCTTCTTTTATTTAAACTTATGCTTTTCTAAATAATATTTCTTTCTGCTTAATTTCTTTAAATGTATAATCCATGCATTAAAGGACCTTCCAATTGAAATTTGGAATAGGGACTTTTCTAGTAGTATTGTGTCTTGTACTTAAGCTGTTTTAATGTTTATTTTTAATTGTACTTGTCTTTATTTTGCTTATCCCCTAATGTAATTGAAGTGTTTGATTGTATGGCATTTTTTTTTCCTTTGCTATTTCTCTTTGTTGTTGTTGCTTTTGAGAAGTAAATATAAATTTTATCCTGTCTCTTTTCTATTTAAGAAGGGGAAAAACATAACAGCCTTGTAAAAACCTAATATACACAATTTTGTGCTGTTGTCTTTATTGAAGATTTAGTTTGTCCTTGAGTAAATTTCTATGTGCTTCTGTCTGACAAAACATAGGCTATTATATATGAGCAGCAGTCTTTTAAGGAGGTATTATGAAATATTGATTTCATCTTGCAAAATGAATAGAGATTTTGAGAGAAAAACCTCCATTATGAATGCATTTATTTCTTTAAATGTTATTTATGTAGTCCATTTGTCAATTTAGCTTAAGTCCCTGACACAATGAACTAAGTTCACCAAGAGGGTTTCTCTCTAATAATAATCTCTATGTATTGCTTTGCCATCATGTAAGAACTCCTCTAGGAATATATGAATTTGTCACATGTTTTTCCATAAATGGGCTCTCAGTTCCCCGAAAGTATTGGTATCAATAATATACCTGATACAGGACAGGTTTTATTTAATGGGACACAGAATTGGCTCATATGATCTCCCTCAAAAACTCTCTTCTATTTTTTTTTTTCTTTTTTTTCAGGGACTTCTGCAGTAGTAAAATGATATGATTCAAAAGTTTCAAAACACCAGCAAAGCAATCATGAGTTATTTCTTAGTAGTCATGGTACCTTAATGCATTATTCTATCTTCCCTCTGGGAAGCAATGCAGAGAATGTAATCTAAAAGCCTTTATCTCTGCATTCTAAGGAAGAGGCACATTTGCATTTTCTGTTAACTTCCCTCATTAATTTCCCAACTCCTCTCCATCTGTTACCACTCACTGGCTGCACATAATCCCCAGTAAAAACTGATGTCTAGGTATGGCACCGTTTCTCCATGTTTGTGTTGCCCTTTAAGTCTTTGGGTCCATCTGAGGAGTATATAGAGAATACAGAACTTTGTTCTGTCTGAATCTGTTTCACTTTTTTTTTTCTCATGTATAAGGCCTATTACTTTCTAGGAAAAGCAATTTGTAAACCCAAAAGTTCTGTATTAATAAGAATAATAACATCAGTGTCACTTTTTAAAAGTCAGGGTCACGGGACAGTTCAACAGTTCCAAAAACAATGGGGGTTAGAGGTATGAACAAGAAAACACAGAAGGAAGAGAAAGTACTTCCTGTTAGGACCAGAGAAAAGAGGCTCCAATTAATTAGGCTGATGGGAAGATGGTCCTGGGTACCAGAAAGGTGTCAGTGGATTTCAAAGTCTTCAAGAAGTTCCAACAAGATAGAAAGACCATATACAGGCTCAGGGATGGATTGTATCACCACAGAGATTGATTTGGAGACCTTCTTTTCAGTTAGGGTATAGTACAATGACTTCCTCAGTCATAACAACAACAAAACCCTCAAAATGTAAACATTATATAATAATAATTTTGGATTTTCTAGTATGACACAATTATTACTGTCACCAACACTGCTGCTGCTGCTATTATTACTGTTAACTAGTTTCAGAATCTCTTCTCAAAAGGCAAGAATTGAGCCCCATGAGTATATTGTTTAAACATCTAACATTGAGATAAGAGTATAAAGATTATAATTGAAAAAGAGTAATTTTTACAGTAAAATTATCAATCAATCAGCAAATATTTGTTAAACTTCTGTGTGTCAGGCACTGAGTAAACAAAGACAACAGTAATATGATCAAGAGCTTCAGTTCTAAAGGCCTTTGTAATATTACTTGAAATCACAAATGTTAGTTCTAATGTCAATTCTCAAATGCAACTTTGAGGCATTATCTCAAACCTATCAGATTGGCTAATATAAGAGAAAAGAAAAATTATATACATATATATGTATGTATATATATGTACATATACACACACACATATACATATACACACATACACACAGGCATATACATATATATGTATGTATATATATGTGTGTGTATATATATATTATGTATATATATAATATATATATATAATATAATGTGTATATATATATATATACATATATATATATATATATATAATTAGAGAGAATATGGGAAAATTAGAACACTAATGCATTGTTCTTGCAATTGTAAATAGATCCAATTATTCTGAAGAGCAATTGGTAACTATGTCCAAAAGGCTATTGAACTGTGTATACCCATTGATCCAGCAACTACAACTAGGTGTATATCCTTTAGAAATTAAAAAAAAAAAAAAAAAAAAAAGCAAAAAGGCTCTATTTATATACAAATATTTATAGCAGTTCCTTTTGTAGTAGCTAAGACTCTGACATTAAGGGGCATCTGGGTGGTGCAGTATGTAGAGCACCAGTCCTAAAGCAGGAGACCTGAGTTCAAATCTGCCTCAGATACTTAACACTTGTAGCTTTGTGACCCTAAGCAATTCACTTAACTTCAATTGCCTCAGGAAAAAAAAAAAAAACAAAAACAAAAAAACAAAAAAACATTTGGGGAGTTCATCAATTGAACAATGGCTGAACAAGTTGTAGTATATGATTATAGTGCTGTGAAACAAAGGAGATCAAGACCCCATGATTTATTATCAGTAAATGTTTGCATTATATGTCTATTTTGCATATCTATTTACTTAGGATCATATAAACAATTTTGAGCAAAAAGAGGTCATGAGTAGAAAAAAGTTTAAGAAGCCTTGGGATAAGAAATGATAAGCAGGCTGATTTCCAAAAAACCTGGGAAGATTTACATAAACTGATTTTACAAAGTGAAGTGAGCAGAAACAGGAGACCACAGTACACAGTAATAGTGATTTTATACAATGATCAACTGTGAATGACTGGGCTATTCTCAATGATACAATACTCCAAGACAATCCCAAAGGACGCCTAGAGGAAAATGTTCTCCACTTCCAAAGAAAGAAGTGGTGCAGTCTGAATGCAGATTGAAACATACTATTTTTTACTTTTTTTTTTCATTTTTTTGGTTTGTTCTTTCACAACATGACTAATATAGAAATATGATTTACATAATTGCACATATATAACCTGTATCAAATTGCCTCCCATTTTAGTGAGAGGGGAAATGAGAGGGTGAGAAAATTTGAAACTTAACTTTTTAAAAAATGAATGTTTAAAACTGCTTTTATATGCAATTGGGAAAAATAAAATACAATTTCAAAATAAAACAAACACAAATGTCAGCTCCGCCACTTACTAACCTCTATGCCTTTGAGCAAGCCATTTCAGGTTTCTGACCTCCAGGGCTTCATTTACAAAATATGGAGGCTGGGCTAGAAGACCTGCTATGTCTCTTCCTCCATGATCTTGCACTCCCAGTTGGTTTGACAATGAAGGATATTGAAAATTCACTCTGTGGTCATTTTGACTATTTTTTTTTAATGAGATGAGCTATCATATTCTAAAGCTTACAGTCCCCAAGCAGTGGGAATCCCTTCCAAAAATTTACTCAGAATGAGCTGGGGAATTCTGGCAAAATCTTTCCAAACAAACTGCTTTTCAAACCCATTTTTCCAGTGAATGTTTTCCAACACATACCAGCCTTTCCTTGTTTATCATCAGCCATTGGAATGAAGCAAACTCAGATTTGTTTTCCAGCTCCTTCTGGCTCCTGCTTTTCAAAAGAAATATGAGTTTGTTGACTTTTTTTTTTTTTTTTTAATGTGGCACTCATCTCTAGATTAGCAAAAGAGACCTATATGGCATGAGTTCCAGTCAAAGGGGGAATGTCCACCCCCTCCAAAGTCAAAAGTTTTCTTTTTAGTCAAGGTCTGAGTAGAAAAGCTAGGGAGAACATCCATGGCGTGAAGATAGAATTTCTATGTCAACATAAAATTTTGTGCATGTGAAGTTTTTCCATGAGTGGTCAGATGCTTCAGGAAACACACACACACACACACACACACACACACACACACACACACGATAACTTTGCTGAAGGAGTCTGTTTAGAATGGATTGTGTAATTTAAAACTTGCCACCTAGCCAGTCAGCCATTCTGAAAACCTCCGCATGAAATTCATAATTAAAAATGTCTTTGGTTTACTCAAGGATGTTCTAACTAGATTTGAAGAAGCTCCTGTAAATGTGGTCAGCAGTGGTTTTACTCCCCAGTGTTTGAGGACACTAACAGGTGAAACAATAGATGCTTGAGTGCTAGATTTAGAATCAGGAAGACCTGAGTTCTAATCCTGAATAAGGCAAATCACTTATCTTAAATGATAAAGGCTCATAACCTCAGTTTCCTCAGACATGAAATGGGGCTAATAATAATAATAATAATAACTCTTTACCTTAAAGTACTTTTAAAAAAATTAACCATTGTTAATATTGTTAGCCATTATGATGTACCTTCAGACTTGGGGATTTTTGGCATTCAAAATAGTAAACTATACCTTTAGATTTTTTTTTTTAATTTAAGATATGTGGTTTTCCTTCATAGAAGACATTGTAGGTACAATAACTATTTCCATTGATACAGAAATGTAGCTAATTTTAGTAGCACTTAAAGTAGCACTTTTAAAGCATTTAAAATAAAATAAAAAATAGCAGGAGTGTGCTCCTTTTAGGGATACAATGTAGTGTACCATCTGAGAACAGCAACTGAATCTATAAGCTTGTAACAGTGGGGCTCGGCCATCATATTCCCAGGAAGAAACCTCAAGCAATGAAACCCATGAAACACTATAAGTTAGGTACCCCACAAAATGAGAACAAGTATGTGTTTGGCAGAGATTACACAATATGGCCAGTGTGGACAAGGCCCAATAGGTTTAATCAAATAACATCCCATAAACCATTAGTGACCCTTGCATGCTTTGGGACATGGCTTGCCCTTTGATGAATAAGACATATCTACTGGAATTCCTCTCCATGGGCACACCTGCCTACATCGTCTCTGGGTGCCTGAACATCCTACATATGTTCTTTTCTGGGCATCCTACGTATGTTCTTTCACACATTTTCCTAACACATCTTCACTCTTCCTTCTGATTGTATGTATATTTGGGGGAGACTGTGCAACCAGGTTGTGGGTACTTTTTTCTATTGCTAATTTTCTTCTTCTTTTTTTTTTTTTAGTTAGAATTTTATTTATTTATAATTTTTTTTGACAGTACATATGCATGAGCAATTTTTTAAAAAACATTATCCCTTGTATTCATTTTTCCAAATTATCCCCTCCCTCCCTCTACTCCCTCCCTTTGATGACAGGCAATCCCATACATTTTACATATGTTACAGTATAACCTAGATACAATATATGTGTGTAAATACCATTTTATTATTGCACATTAAATATTAGATTCCAAAGGTATAAGTAACCTGGGTAGATAGACAGTAGTGCTAACAATTTACATTCACTTCCCAGTGTTCCTTCTCTGGGTGTAGCTGTTTCAGTCCATCATTGATCAACTGGAAGTGAGTTGGATCTTCTTTATGTTGAAGATATTCACTTCCATCAGAATACATCTTCATACAACATTGAAGTGTACAGAGATCTTCTGGTTCTATTCATTTCACTCACTATTGCTAATTTTCTAACTAAGCTGTTCATTTGAATATCTTTAATTGGAACTAGTTGTGTTGTCTGATTAATAAAAAGTAAAAGCATCAGTGGGGGCTTGCGAGCTATGTGAGAATTTGGATCGATAGAAGATTTTGAACCTGAAATAGATTTGGGGGAGCATGTATGGAGTGGGGAATGTCCCAGGTACCACATTACATGGGGATAGCTAAGTATAAGTAACTCAAATTAGAAAAATAGAATCACAGGATTGGAGGTTATGGAATTAGAAGCCAGACAGAGATGATAAGGTTAGAAGATAGTTGATTCAAACCCTTTCTACCACAGAGACCTTGAGATTCCTGAGTTTCCAAATCAACACCAAATGTGATCTGTCTTCCATGGGATATTAAATTTATCTAGCACAATTTCCAAGATTAGCAATGGGTTCTAATCATATATTTGACTTTTATTTCAGGAAGGGTTGGAGACAGAATCTTTAATAACTGAGAGAAGTAGTGATTTCTAGGTTTTGTTCCAAGGAACCATGATTGAAACTTCCAGTGGAAAGGAGAAAATGAAAGGAGACTGTCAAAGCTATTGCAACAGGTTCCTGAATCCAGACTCTCGGCAAAATTGTTCATTTTGGTTTTTAGTTCCAACAAAATACTCAGTGTGATACAGGGTAAGAAATAAGCAAGTACATTTTTTATAGACTGAGGTTACTCTGTTTCATGAACAAATAAATGTAGATGTAATTAATGATATACAAAATCATTTAAAAGCTTAACTATACCCATGTCCCTTGTTATAAGGGGATTTTCTCAATCCATGAATCTTATTGCAATTTCTTTGATACATCCATAAACTTTGATACAATACATAAACTTTGTTGATATTAAAAAGTGACCTTCATAGTGGAAAAAGTTGAAAACTCGTGGCATAGAAATGATATTTGAGCTTTGAATCACCTTTGCAAAGAGACAAAAATGCTGAGATATGTCGAGGGAATGTTCCTGGGCTTCCCTACTACCTAGCCCAGAAAACTCTGAGAAATTAGAGTCACTTGCAATGATAAGGCATTTAGGATTAGGGGAGGGGCAGACTGATGAGTGATCTTTGTGTAATACTCCACAGGGACTTAAGGGTGTCACTGGGAAACAGTATGGGAATCACTCACCTGATCCTGCCATTGCTCATGCTTTTATAAAAAGGTGCAGCCCTCCCCAGATCAGGAAGGTTAGACCTCGAGAATTCTTTTTCAAAACTGAATTTCAATTCAATTCAAATTGAACTTCAAAATTCAAAAATTAGTCATTTGACAGAAACCCATTAAGAAACATTTATGAATCAGGTACCCAGAACTGTACTAGGGGCTAGAGATGCAACAGGTCATTCCTTCCATGAATTTGTGGGGCCATAGTATTAGAGCCATGAAACTCAGGGGCTACCATCATTTCTTCCAGCACATCATAGTTGGTGGTAAAGATATTGACACAAATTTCAATTATCCCTAGCTTCCTTTAAGACAACTCAAATACAAGCCTTCTAAAGAAGACTGGATAGTGTCCTAATGGATAGAAAACTGGCCAGGGAGTCAGGAAGCCTCATCTTCCTGAGTTCAAACCCAGCCTCAGACATATAGCAGCTGCATGATCTTGGGCAAATCATATAACCCTGGTCATTTCAGTTTTCTCATCTGTAAAATGACCTAGAGAGAAAATGACAAATCACTCTATTATTTTTACCAAGCAAACTCCCACTGGAGTCACAAGGAGTCAGACACAACTAAAAAATGGCTGAAGAATAGCAATAGAAGACCTTTCACAGTCCTTGACTACTAGAACGTTCCCTTTGAAAATGACCTCTAATTTACTCTGCATGTTTCCTATGTGTACCTATTTATTTATATTTTTCCCTTTCTCATTAGTTCCTTACTAATATAAAATATATGTGGGAGTCTACCTGCCAAGACAAAGCCAGGAACTGTGTGAACACAATTACAAAATGCCTTTCACATAAATAAAGTTAGATGGAAATAGTTGGAAGAATATAAAGTATTCAGGCCTAGGCCAAGCTAATATAATGAAAATGACAATTCCACCTAAATTAATCTACTTATTTAGTGCCATGTCAATTAAACTGCCAAAATTGTTTTATAAAGCTAGACAAAATTCATCTGGAAGAACAAAAGGTCAAGAATATTAAGGGAATTAATGATAAAAAAATTAAAAGGAAGGTGACCTAGCTATACCAGAAATGGTCATGAAAATCATTTGATAATGGTTAAGAAATAGAGTAGTTGATCAATGGAATAAATTAGGTACCCCAGATATGACAAAGACTCTAACTTCTGCAATAAATACTCACTATTTGACAAAAATCGCTTTGAAAATTGGAAAATAGTATGGTAGAAACTAAAAATGGATCAACATCTAATACCTAATATCAAGATATGGTAAAAATGGGCTCATGGTTTACATAAACAGCAAATTAGGAGAGCAAGGGATAGTCTACTGTCAGATCTTCCTGGAAAAGGAAGATATTTATGGCCAAAGAAGAACTAGAGATATTATAACATGCAAAATGGATAATTTTGATAACATTAAATTAAAAGGTTTTTATATCAAAAAACCCAATGCAGCCAAGATTAGAAAGGAAACAGAAAGCACTTCTGAGGAAAGCCTCACTTTGAAAATATATAGAGAATTGATTCAAAAATTGATTTCCAAAAAGCTTGAAAAAGACTTAAGTGAACTTATGCTGAGTGAAGTGAGCAGAACAAGGAAAAACTGTTCACAGTAACAACATGTGGTTATCAATTGTGATGGGCTTGGCTCTTTTAAACAATTTGGTGATTCAAGGCAATTTTAATAAACTTGGGATGGAAAATAAACCTTCATGCAGAGAGAGAGAACTATGGAGAGAGAATGTGGATCAAAGCATAATATTTTCACTTTTTTGTTTGTTTTTTATTTATCATTTTCCCCTTTGGTCTGATTTTCTTTCTTATTTCTTTTCTTTGTTTTTGACAATATAAAAGTATGTTTAAAATAATTGCATATATTTAACCTATGTCATATTGTTTGCTGTAACGTGCTGTCGTCTCCAGAAGCTGCTGATTGCTCTCTGGGAGGAGATCTGCTGTGTCAACTCAAATCTCTGGGACAGATTCTTCTTCCTGTAGAGAACCGTTGTCTCCAGGCAGTTGCCCTTAACTCTTGTCCAGAGAAGTGACTTCCCTTCCCGCAGAGAGCCCCGTCAAGCCTGATGTAGTGCAGAGACTTCTTCCTGTAGTGCTGTCCTCTTTTATCCTCCCAGAGAATGGGTGTGGGATAATGCAAGGGCTTCTGGGAAGAACCACTTCAACTAATGAGCTTGCTCCTCCCAAGCACACAAGCTCTTCCTTAGGAATTCACAAGTCAAACTACCAGGAAAGGCCGGAACTAGAGAATTGTCAATACTGACTTAGCACTTAGTAAAAACCCAATATCTCATTATCTCATTAGTACTTAGTAAGAACCTAACAGTTTGCTATCTTGGGGAGGGGAGAGGAAGGGAAGATGGGAGAAAAAATGATACAAAGTCTTACAAAAATGAATGCTGAAACTATCTTCAATTTGAAAAAAAAAGAAAATACTATTGAAAAAAAAATTGTAAGCTCCTTGTGAAGAGGCATAATTTTGTCTCTTCCTTGTGTACCTGATGTTTAGCAAAATCCTTCGGCATATAGTAACTGATTAATGAATGCTTATTGTCTGCTTGATTTTTGAGACACTAGTACATCCCATGAAAATTAAGTCTTCACATGTGAAAAAACAATTCAATTAAATGCACTTAGAATTAATTAATCATGGTCATATTCTACAGAAAGGAAAATGAAAGTCCAAGCATAATAGGGTCCTTGACCCCAAGGAGTTTACATTCTAGAAGATTTGTTCAGGAGAGGAAAGGGTGGGAGCAGACATACAAAAGTGTATTACTGACCAAGTAATGACCAAGGAGACTTCTTGGAGAAGATAAAATTAGAGGTGTGCTTTATAGGGACACAGGGATTTTAAAAAGAGGGAAGGGATATCTAGTTGATATCGATTTTTAAAATAAACAAGTCTTTTTAAAAGTTTAATTTTGAAACTTGCTATACTAGCAGTCCCTTGGAGAAGTCACTCACTTAATTCTACAGCTTTTTAGAAAGTTGCTTTGAAAATCTCCATGACAAGAACTTCTATTTTGAAAGGGTAGATAAGATGGGATTCCCAAGACAGCAGAGATGTGCTAACCCTCATTTTCTTTCTTTTATTAAATTTGTTAATATTTTTATTTCTTTAAAATTTCTAGTTCCAGATTCTATCCTTTCTCCCTCCTCCATGAAACAGCCAGAAAACAGATATAGGTTATACATGTTCAATTATGTAAAATAATTCCATATTTGTCATTTTGTACAAGAATATTTAAAAAGAAAAAAGGGAAACAAAGTTAAACAGAAAGAAAAAAGTCATAGACAGAAATATGAACAGATACAAAGAAAAGAGGAAAGGAAGAAAAAGAAAAAAGAAAAAGAAAGTGAAAAAAAAGCATTCTTTATTCTGAATAATATGCTTCATCATTAACCTTTGGGGTGGTCTTGGGACATTATATTGCTGAGAATAGCTAAGACAGGTCTTAATTAAACAATATTGCTGTTACTGTATACAATGTTCTCTTGATTCTGTTCATTTCCCTATATATCCATTCATGTAAATCTTTCCACATTTTTATGAAATCATTCTGTTTGTCATTTCTTACAGCACAGTAATACTCCATTACAATCATAAACCACAGCTTGTTTAACCATTCCCCATGTGATGGAAATCCCTTTGACTTCCAATTCCTAGCCACCACAAAAAGCTGTTACAAATATTTTTGTACAAACAGGTCCTTTCCTCTGCCCTCTTTTTAGAGTATCTTTGGTAGAAAGACTTGAAATGGTATAACTCTATCAAATGGCATGCAGTTAGATAGACTTTTGGACATAGTTCCAAATTGTTCTCCAGAATGGTGGATCAGTTCACAATACCAACAGTGCATTGGTCCAACATTTTCCTTCTCTTTCATATTAGCCACTCTGATAAGTGTGAGATTATACCACAGAGTTGTTTTAATTTGCATTGCTCTGATCAATAGTGATTTAAAGCATATTTTCATGTGACTATAGATGGCTTTGATTTCTTTATCCAAAAACTGCCTGTTCATATTCTTTGACCTTTTATCAATCAAGGAACAACTTATAGTTCTCTAAATTTGACTCAGTTCTCTATGTGTTTGAGAAATGAGGCTTTTATCAGAAATACTTGTTGCAATTTTTTTTCTGTTTTCTTTTTTATAATTTTGATTGCATTGGTTTAGTTTGTGGAGTTTTTAATTTAATATAATCAAAATTATCAATTTTGTATTTTGTAATGCTCTTTATAGATACTTTGGTATTAAAATCTTCCCTTATCTATTATTCTGACAGATAAATTCTCCCTTAGATTCATGCTCCATTAACTTAATTATGCTATCAGAATTTATGTGTAAATATTGTATTCATTTTGTCCTTATCTTGTATATGGTGTGAAGTGTTGGTTGCACCTACTTTCTGTCATACTATTGTCTAATTTTCCTATCAGTTTTTCTCAAATAATGAATTTTTGTTCTAAAAACTTGGATCTTTAGGCTTATTATATATTAAATTACTATGGTCATTTACCATAATATAATCTGTAACTAATCAAATCCACTGATCCATCAGATTCACTTGATTTTTTTTTCTTAGCCAGTACCAAAATGTTTTCATAATTACTGCTTTATAGTATAGTATAAGATATTGTACAGCTAGACCTCCTCCTTTCACATTTTTTGTTCCTTGATTCCCTTAACATCCTTGAACTTTTTTTTCTTCCAGATGAATTTTGATATTGTTTTTTTTTTTTTTTTCTAGCTCTATAAAATAGTTTTTGAATAGTTGGATTGGCGTGGCAATGAATAAATAGATTAATTTAGGTAGAATTATTATTTTTATTATATTATTTCTGCCTATCTATGAACAGTTGATATTTTTCTAATTGCTTATATCTGACTTTATTTGTGTGAAAAAATGTTCATATTTGTATTCACATAGTATCTGCTTTTGTCTTGGCAGAGAGACACTGAAATATTTTGCTTTATCTCCAGTTGTTTTAAAAGAAATTTCTCTCTTTTGCTGCTGGACTTTGTTGATAATATTAGAAATACTTCAGTTCTATGTGGGTTTATCTTATATCCTGCAACTTCACAAAAGTTAATAATTTCAATTAGATTTCAGTTGATTCTCTAGGGTTTTCTAAGTGTAATATCACATCATCTGCAAAGAGTGATAGTTTTGTTTCCTCATTGCCCTTCTAATCCTTTTAACTTATTTTTCTTTCTTATTCCTACAGCTAACATTTCTAGTACAATATTAAATAACAGAGGTGATAAGGGCCATCGTTGCTTCATCCCTCATCTTATTGGAAAGTCTTCTAGCTTATCCCCATTACAGATGATGCTTGCTGACGATTTTAGGTAAATATTATTTATCATATTAAGGTAAGCTAGATTTATCTTTATACTCTTTAGTGTTTTTAATTGGAAAGAATGCTGTATTTTGTCAAATCTTTTCTCAATATTTATTGAGATAATCATATGATTATAATTGATTTGGTGAATTGTGCTAATAATTTTCCTAATATTGAACCAACCTCTTATTGCTAGTTTAAGTCCCACTTGGTCAAAGTGTATGATCCTTCTGATATGCTGCTGTAATCTCTTTGCAAGTATTTTATTTAAAGAATTTTTAATCAAAATTCATTAGGGAAATTGATCTATAATTTCATTTCTTTGTTTTGCCTCTTCCTGGTTTGGGCATCAGCATATTTGTGTCATAAAATGAATTTGGTAAGACTCTTTCACCTATTTTTCCAAATAATATTGGAGTTAATTGTGCTTTAAATATTTGATAGAATTTTCTTGTGAATTTGATTCTGAAGATTATTTTTCTGAGGGAGTTTATTGATGGTTTGTTCTATTTGTTTTTCCAAGAATGGATTATTTAAGTAATTTATTTATTCTTCTGTTAATCCTACTAATTTATATTTTTGTAGATATTTATTTATTTTGTTTAGATTATCAAATTTATTTGCATTTAATTAGGCAAAATAGCTCCTAAAATTGTTTTAATTTCCTTATCACTGGTAGTGAGTTTTTCTCTTTCATTTTTGATATTAGTAATTTGGTTTTATTTTTTTCCTTTTGATGCAAATTAATCAATAGTTTATGTACTCTATTGTTGGTTTTTGTGTTTCCCTCCCCCCATAAAACCAGCTTCCAGTTTTACTTAATAGTTCAATAGTTGACTTAATTTTAGTTTAGGCTAATCTCTCCTTTGATTTTCAGGATTTACAACTTGGTGTTTAATTGAGAATTTGAAATTTGTTCTTTTTTTCAGTTTTATTTTAGTTTTATTCCCAATTTTTTCTCTATTTTATTGAAGTAAGCAATTAGAGATTTAAATTCACCTCAAGTTCCATTTTGGCTTTATCCCCAAAATTTTGATGCATTGTCTCATCTTTACTTTTTTTTTTTTTTTTTAAGGAGTTATTATTTCTATGATTTTTTTCTTTGAACAATTTGTGGAGTTTTTTTTTTTTAATTAAAATATTTTCTAAGTGATATATAATCATAGTTTCCTTTGCTCATTATTGAATGTAAATTTTATATGCATTTTGTTCTGAAAAAGATGTTAACTATTTTTGGTTTTCTGCATTTGCATATGATGTTTTTATGTTCTAATATATGGTCAATTTGGGGTAGGTGCCTGTACTGCTAAGAAATAAGGTATTCTTTTCAATCCCTATTGAGTCCTATCATATCTAACTTTTCCAGAATTTTATTCAATACTCCTCATAAACGAGCAAGTTCATTGGTAGAAGTAATTTTCCCACAAGCCCTTGCATTATCCAAAGCCCATTCTCTGGGAGGATAAAAGAGGGCGGCACTCAGGAGTCTACTCTGGGTCAGAGTTGGCAGCTCTCTACAGGAAGAAGAATCTGGCCGAGAGATTGAGTTGGGACAGCAGATCTCCTCCCAGAGAGCGATCGGCAGTTTCTGGAGACAACAGGACTTTACAGTCTCCCTGGTAACTTGTACTAGGTCTGAATTCTCTGGGGCATAGACTTTTCCCTTGCCCATGGATCTTCTAGTTTTCAGAAGTGCAGGACCCCCCTGGTGGATTGCCCCAGGCTTAGAATCCAGCTCCCAAATACCACTGTGAGATGGGGGGAATAATGCTGCTCTTGGGCCTCCCTCCCCTGCCATCCCATTGAGGCAGACCTTTCCTGATGGGTTCCTTTCTTACTCCACTATCTTGGAGTATCCTTTGATTTTCTGACTATTTAAAGGCAGGTTTTTTGTTAAGCATTCCGGGAGATATCAAGAAAATCCTCAAATAGTCAAATAATCAGAAAAGGGGAAGGTTGAGCAAGGGAGAACCAGTTGAGGCAGCCAGTCAAGCATAGAACATCAAGAGTATGAGGAGAGATCCCAAAAAGTCAGGGTAGAGCTCCAGCAAGTGATTTATGCAAGGTCACCAGAAATATGGCGGCAGCTCAGTGATGCAGTATTTAGAGTACCAGGTGTGACTGAGAAAGCTATTCTCTCTGAAGTCAAATCCTACCTTAGATACCCAGGAGCTGTGTGAGCTTAAACAAGTCTTTTAACTCCACACTTTTCTCATGTGTAAAATGAACTGGAACAGGAAATGGCAAACTGCTGAGAAACTTTGCCAAGAAAATCCCAAATGAGGTCGACAACCCAAAAGGTGAATCCCCCAAATACAAAGGTATAGATGGAATACAATCTACACTACTGGCCCTGGTATCCAAATCAAAAAGATCACAAATCACAAAATGCATACTCCCATCCACAAACTCAACACACAACACAAGAAAGATTAAAAGCTAGACTTGAAATTAGGAAGAAATAAGTTCAAAATCTTTTGCAGTCTTCTACTAGCAAGCCAATCTTGAGCAAATCACTTTTGTTATCAACCTCAGCTTTGCCAACTCTAAAATAAGGATAATATTATCACTCATGTCCCTGGATTTTGTGGGGATCAAATAAGTCCTTTTTTATTGACATTCCTTTTTTTTTAAATAAAATTTTATTTTTCCCAATTACATGAAAAAAATTTAATATTCCTTTTTTTTTTTTAAGTTTTGAGTCCCAAATTTAATTTTTCTCTCCACTTCTTTCCTGAGAGAGTAAACAATCTGATTTAGCTTATACATCTGCATTCTTATAAAGCATATTTCCATATTTGTCATTTGGTGGAAACTGTAAAAAAATTTCAAATCAAAAAACAAACAAATAAACAAAGAGCAAGAAGAGAAAGGAAAATAAAATGAAAATAGTATCCTTTGATCTTCGGTCAGATGCCATCTGTTCTTTGGAGGTGAGTAACATTTTTCATCATAAATCCTCAGAATTGTCTTGGGTCAGAGTATTTCTGCAAATAGCTAAGTCATTCATTATTTATCATTAAACAGCATTGCTATTGCTGGATATACTGATTCTAATCATTTTCCTCTGCATCAGTACATGTAAGTCATTTCAGGTTTTGTTTTGTTTTTTCTTCTGAAATTGTCCTGCTCATTTCTTATAGCATGATGCTATTGCTTCACAATCATAGACCACAACTTGTTAAGCCATTTCACCATTGATCGGCAGGCTCACAATTTCCAATTTTGGGGCACCACAAAAAAAAAGCTGTTATAAATATTTTTAATAGATGGATATTTTTCTTTGTGGGGGCAGAGATAACTGCAATACAGATCTAGTAGTGCTACTGTTAGATCAAATGGAGTAAAGGGTTTTATGGCCCTTTGGACATAGTTCCACATGACTCTGAAATCATTGGATCAGTTCACAACTGCCCCTATTGTGTTTTAATATTCCAATTTTCTCACATCTCCTCCAACATAAAAGATTTTCCTTTTCTGTCTGATAGATGTCAAATAGTATCTCAGAGTCATTTTAATTTGCATTTCTCTAACCAATAGTGATTTAGAAATTTGGTCATATGACTAAAGATAGCTATTTTTGTCTAAAACTGTCTCTTCATATATATATTGACCACTTAATTAATAAATGGCTCATGTTCTTATAAGTTTGATATTTCATTAGGAGCCTCAGACACACTCACCTAAACTCCCAATTGAACTCACTGTCCACATTGCTCCATTTTCTCACAAGTAGCTTTGTCCCAGCTTTCCAACACTTTTTATGTTTCCTCTTCTGTATTATTATGTAAACTCCTTAAGGGTAGAAAGATAAATTTGTGTCACTAGCACACTTAGCACAGTGTCTGGATGGAATATAGTAAGTGCTTAATAAGCAATCAATCTCTCTCTTTCTGTCTCTCTTTCTCTGTCTCTCTCTCTTTCTTACACACACACACGCGCACACACACACACACACACACACACACACACACACACACACACACACAAAAGAAGTGTCTTATACAAGACCATCCCAATAGATGAATCAAAAGCACCACCAATAGCTACCCAAAATTAAAGACTTGTTACCAGCATCCTCCATGGTGGATCTCTGAATATCTGCAGTTCAACCCTGAGGCCTGTATAGAGCTGCTGTGAAAGGATTTCCAGGCTGACAATTTCCATCTGGGTCTCTCTGTGGATCCTTCAAGTAAACATCTTAAACTCTTTAAATACATTAACTTGATTCCAGTATTTTACAATTTTAACTAAGACCCTCATCAAAAAGACCACCTAGCAAACACACCTATTTTATCAAACATGGGACATCCATTTCCCTTGGAATTATTATACTTCAGGGCTCAATCTAGTCTGCCAGGGGAACTTTAAAAAAACTGTGGCCTGTCTGTGTATTTGTTGTCTCATATGCCTTCTTCACATCTATTGCATCCATGACATAAGTGTTTATTGAACTCCTGTTGGGTTAGAGCAGGATTTTATGAGAGAACAAAACAGCTAGCATCTTTATGGAGATGTATCACTGCACATCACTGTAATTGTTATTATCTCACTAGACCACCCTCACAACAATTTTAAGAGTTAGGTGCTATTAGTCACTCAGTTTTACTGAATAAGAAACTGAGGAAAGATAAATTTAAGAAGTTTTTTGAGGATGACATAATTCATAAGTTTCTGAGGCCTGATCTGAACTCAGGTGTTCCTAACTTTAACTCTAATGTTCTATAGACTTCACTTCAAAGTTACTTCCAATGAGTGCATTACCAAAAAAATAAAAGGTATTTTATTTAATATTAATAAGAGATATAGAGTATTAAGACGTTTTCTGAGTATCTTCCATATATTTTCTCACTTGCACCTCAACATAAACCACATAGGGTTCTTGCGGGCAGTTAAGTTCTGAAATGCATAGATAGCTAGGCTTGCAGTCAGGAAGATTCATCTTCCTGACTTCAAACCTGATCTTAGATACTTATTGGGCAAAGCACATCACTTTGCAGGTCTGTTTCCTCATCTGTAAAATGAGCTGGAGAAGGAAATGGCAAACCATTCTAGTATCTTTGCCAAGAAAACCTCAAATGGGGTCACAAGGAGTCAGACATGACTGAACAGCAACAAGAGTTCTTATATTGATTCGATTTTGGAAAGTGAAACCAGTGCCAGTGAGGTATTTAAATGGAGGACTGCACTATCATAACTTCTATGTATATATTTGGTCTCACATCACACAACGTAAGATCCTTGATGGAAGGACAGACTCTTTTTTTTCTTTATACTTCTCAGTTCTAATATGATGTTTGGCATATAGTAGGAGTTTAAGAAATGCTTGTTAATTCTATAATAAATATCATAACCTGACTCACTATCATGTTAGTTTGGGGGTGATAAATTTTTATGCAAGGCAACTCCTTTTTTTTCTTTTAAATTTATTTTTATGCTTACACATGTTTATTCATTAAAACAACACATTTCCTTATGAACTATATTGGAGGAGAAAAATCAGAACAAAAGGGAAAAACCACAAGAAGAAAAAAAAAAAGTGAACATAGCCTATGTTGGTTTACATTCAGTGCCCATAGTTCTCTCTCTCTAGATGCAGATGGTGTTTTCCATCCAAAATTTATTGGAATTGCCTAGGATCACTGAACCCCTGAGAAGAACCAAGTCTTTTATAATTGATCATTGCACAATCTTGCTGCTACTATATTCGGTGTATTCTTGATTTGGCTCATTTTGCTTAGCATTACTTCATGCAAATCTTTCCAGGCTGTGCAAGGCAACTTTTTAATACCACTTTATAATGCGTAATTCTCTTGGTTTGAGTGGGAAAAAATCCTAATACCAATAAAAGCCTTTAATCTGTGAAATAATTTTATTCTAATTTCAACAACTCAAGGAAACATGGATTGGAAGAATTTTAACATGATACATGGACTTCTTTACTAGCAAGTGAAATGATTTGTGATCATAATAAACAATAAAGACTTTTGAAAAATATTATCCTTGGGGCAGCTAGGTGGTTCAGTGGACAGAGCACCAGCCCTGAAGTCAGGAAGACCTGAGTTCAAATCTGGCCTCAGACACTTAACACTTCCTAGCCATATGATCCTGGGCGAGTCACTTCACCCTGATTGCCTCAGAAAAAAAAAAAAAAAGAAAAGAAAAAGTCCTAGAAATGTATAACTGGAAGGATAATCAGACAGTGGGTGAAAAAGAACAATGAATACCTTTAATTATGTCCTGATAATAATGTGATATTAGCAGATCTAAAAGAATTAGTCCCTTACTTATATTTGATTGGAGCTCCAATAAAGAATTTATGAGAAGAGACAATTGACAATTATACAGTGTTCGAAGTCAGGGTTTCTAGTGTCGTGTTTTTGGAACAGTCAGGAGGCTAATGTCACTAGATTAGAGTACATAGAAGAGTATAAAATGTAAAAAGATGGGAACAGTGATGGAAAGTGAAAAGGAAAGTTTATGAAGAGCTTTAAATGTCAAGCACAAGATTTTACATTTGATATGACCATCTAAAAGTGATATTTTTGTTAAAAATATTAATCGATAATTGACTGATAGAAAATATTAGTGATGCATATTAAGCCTAACAATTTGCTTTATATACATTTTTAAAAATTCTGGAGAGCCGAGTGCCAAGCACTTATGAGTACATCCCTAGCTATTATTTTCTAAAGTATCTTCAACTTAGGCAAACATTATTCTTTTTATGAATGAGAGTTTTAAATAAAATTTTCAATTAACAAATTATTTTCAATTAAATTTTTCTTTCTGGTTCCTAGCTCTGATCTCCCCAAAATAAAAAGAAAATCATTGTAGCAATCATGAAAAGGAAAGCAAAATCTGTTTGTTAGAAGGTAGATAATATTGTTCACTTTCAACCCTCTGGAAACATGGTTAGTCATTGTGTCAGTAAGACTTTCTTAAGTCTTTGAATGCTGTATATTTTTCCAATGCCATTGTTATAATATTAATTATTTTCCTAATTCTCCTTATTTCACTCTACATTATTTTTAAATACACGTGTCTCCAGGATTTTCTGAAACCATCCCTTTTATTATTTCTTACAAAACAGTAATATTTCATCACTATCACCTGCTATAATCTGTTCAGTATTTCTTCATCATATCTCATCAGTTTCCAGTCCTTTGCCACCTCAAGAAAGAACTGGTGAGAATATGTTGGTGCATTTCCCTTTCTATTTGTTCCCTTTAGGGCAAAGACCTAGTGTTATTGCTGAGTGATATTGCTGTCATATTTTAGTGACTTTTGGGGTACATTTTAAAATTGCTTTCCAAAATGGCTAACAGCCAAAAGTTCCTCAAGCAGTACATTAATGCTCCTATTTTCACATAGCCCTACCAACATTCAACATGTTCACTTTGCTCTTTTATCAATCTGATCAGTATATTAGGGGCAGTTGGTGGCACAGTGGATAGAGTACCAGTCCTGAAGTCAGGAGGACCTGAGTTCAAATGTGACCTCAGACACTTAACTACTTCCTAGCTGTGTGACCCTGGGCAAGTCACTTAACCCCAATTGCCTCTCTGATTGGTGTGAAATAGAAACTTGGAGTTACTGCAATGTACCTTTCTCCTGTTTTTAGTAGTGTAGAGCATTTTCCATAGATCCCCCTTCCTTAGACTTCTGAGCAAAGGTATGGAATTCGGAAAAGAGATTTTAATTGGGTCATTATTAACATAGGAGTCGCATTAGACTAGTCACTTGATGAGCAGATTATGAGAACTTCCCTTCCTGGTTACCACGATGCATTTACAAGCATAATGATTTCAGTAAATACTCAATATTTCAGGCTTCTGGATGAAGAGATCATCACACAAAGCTGTATTCATGGGACTTTTGAACAGACATTCCTGCCACAGCATCAGAAAAGGAATGGTCCTGCCAAATTATGTGACGCTGGATTGTAGGTATGCAGTTGTCTCGCTTCTCCATCGCTCCCTAGCTCCTGTAATTTTGCCACTGAGCCAACGGATGACTACTGTTTACAAATATTAAATCCTATCCCTTCCAAAGTCAACATGAAACTCTCACAGAGATATCCTCAATGACTCAAGAAGAATGAAGAGGTGAATCAAATCTAGAAAATACAAAGCTCCTAATTGTTAGCTTTCATTGACATGTTGGCAAGGAACTGCCTTCAGGAATCTAACTCCATTTCGATTCCCTCTTACTTAATCTGAGCCAGCCTTTTGTGGTGTTCGAATACCAAGATCCAAGATGACCCAGGTAATCCATCAACTCCCAAAGAGAAGCACTAATTGTACCCTGAACATTAGGGTTCCTTCACGCTCACTAGGCCACCAACCTCAAGATGCATGTCCCAAAACAATGAGTCATTCAGTTTCTCACCTTGGCCCTCCCCAACTCAAAGCTTTAGTGTCTTCTCTTGGTAAAGAGAGCATGCGATCTGCCGCATTGCTCCTTGGGTCCAAGAGAAGAGTGCCTCATCACTAAGCTTGAGCCCTAATTGGAAAAGGTTTATTTGTCCTCTGGGCTCGATAATCAATCATCAGATTTCACCACTTGTTTTGTGGGAATCCATTTCATCACTTGGTATAGTATATGTTATTATTCATTACCTAAGTTTGTTAACTGTGTATTTATTTGAGTGAGTCTCCCCCTAAATAAAGGCGCTTTATAATTTTTTTTAAATAAAAGGTTTATTTTTACACCAGCTCTTTGCTTTCCTATGCTAACCCTCCGTTGAAGATTTGAAGCAGCATGCAAACGAAATTCCTGCTTACCTAGCCTTCCAGGCCCAGGGATGGGGTTGTGGGAAGGGAAATAAATGCAGCTGCGTTGGCCACTCCAGCACAACTTGCTTTTTTCAGCCCTGTCAGTCATTTGCCCTTTGAGAAAGGAGAAAGAAGGCTGGTATAGATTAGGAATGGTAATGCAAAAGGCTCTACCTACTGCATTCAATTCTTTCCGAGTCATACCAGCATTCAATTGTCAATGATTCTTCATATAAAGCAGATATTAAACTGTGCGTGCCCGCTGGGGTTCAGCGAGAATTTTGTCAACATTTTTGGCACACTGGCTTGGCGCCTGGGGTCACCTTTTCCCTTTTTTCTACACTGAATTTTGTTGTTTCAGTTGTTTTTTTACACTCATACATTGTAACTCAAACGGGGATTCTTTTTCCAAAAATGAAATTTGGCAGACCATTAGTCCATAATGTGGTCGAATGCCTTTGGGGACTTTTTAAAAATGTAAATGGCCAAGATATTTAAATTTTTGAGGTTGAAAAACTGTGCACGCACTTCGAACAAGTCCTTCTCCAAAGATATTTCGTATGCATATTTACTGCCCATGTGTATTATATGGCACACAGACGACACTACAGATTACTTGGGAAAATATACAAACTCCCGTTCGCAGGCTAAGTAACTTGGATTTGATATGACTTCTTAATTCACTGAAAGGAAAGTCGAGGCAGCAGATGACTGAGTCAATTTGGAACTCTGGAAGCATGTCAAAAAAAAAAAAAGAGGACTACTGTCTAATCTCTTATTTTGTTAGCTACTCACCCCACTGTGACTGAGAACAATATGGGCAACATGGTACCCAAGACATGACAACATTACACCCATTTCCAAGTTCTGCTCTCTGCTTTTTTCTTTCTTTCTTTCTTTCTTTCTCTTTGTATATATCTGTTTCTGTGTCCTTCTGTTTTTCTCTTCACAATGCCCTCCCCCCTCCAGTTACTTCCTTTGTATTTCTCTCTGTCACTCTCTGTTTAGATCTTTTTTTTTTTTCTATATTTCTCCGTATCTTTGTATTTCCTTCTCTCTCTCTGCATACATATGAACACAGCACATAGACCTGGACTTAAACACAAATCAATCTATACACATTACTTTATGAATCATGTTGGGAGAGAAAAATCAGAGCAAAAAGCTAAAACCATGGGAGAAATTAAAAACAAAACAGAAAAAAGAAGTAGCATGGGATGATTTACAATCATTATCCTTAGTTCTTTTTCTGGATACAGATGACATTTTCTGTCCAAAATCTATTGGGAATCACTGGATCTCTGAGAAGAACCAAGTCTTTCATACTCAATTATTGCACATTCTTACTGTTATTAACACAAATCAGTATATAAAAGGATGAGTGACAACCTAACATGGTAGACAGAGAGATAGTGGTATTACTATCAGGAGAGAAAAATTGGAGTCTATGCCCTAGGGGTCCTCCAACTTTTGAAATAAGGGGCCAGTTCACTGTCCCTCAGATTGTGGGAGGGCCGGACTATAGTAAAAACAAAAACTCACACTCTGTCTCTGCCCCTCAGCCCATTTGCCATAACCCGGTGGGCCGCATCTGGCCCGTGGGCCATAGTTTGAGAACCCCTGCCCTAGACTATGTATCCCAGTATATAATCTTAAACAAGTCATTTAGTCAATCAGTATCTAGGGAAAATCTTCATGATGATAAGTTACAGGTAAGTTATTCTTCATCTATAGATTAAATGTCCATGATACTCCTATACTGGATACTATATGTGTGTCACACACATATATGCATACACACATCTATACATACACACATATAGTATCCAGTATAGGAGTATCTAGTTATATATATATATATATATATATATATATATATATTTATGTGTATGTATATATATATATGTACATATATATACATATATATATTTATGTGTATGTATATATATATGTACATATATATACATATATATATATTTATGTGTATGTATATATATATACACACACATAAATGTGTATATAATATATATATGTATGTGTGTGATGTATATATGTTATATACACACATATCTTCTCTCTATATATATATTTACATATACAAATATACATATATTCACACAGATATGTGTGACCTATGTGGAACAAAAAGTAAACATTGTATTATAGTATATTTAATGATGGAATGATCTGGTTACAATTATAGTATAGTTTCAGGCACATGATAAGAACTTTATAAATACATTATCAACTGTATACGCATATATGCCTAGTATATATTTAGATGGATACAGAGATACTTAACTTATGGGGTAAATTCAATAAATGTAAAGGTTTAATCCTTTGGCATCTTTTTATACAAAACTCTATCTGTGGTATCTAGGATGTGGCCAGGTCTGGTGGACCTTAAATGCCAATCAATACTCAGTCACTTGGGTCTTTTCCTAAGGCATAGTTACATTTCTATGCTACCCCCAGTGCCTAGTCTCTTGAGATTCACTGTTATGATCCCGTTCGAGGTCATTCAATGCTCACTGTTATTACTTTATCCGAAAGCAAATTTAAACAATTAGCTTCAGAAAGTATTTTACAATTTTCGTTAGCCTTCCCCAAACTGAAATTTTCATGTAATCAATTAAGGCCGGCCATGGCACAGCAGGCCCTCATTAAGGCAGGGCTGCTCGAGAGTCATGTCCAATCTCTCCCTTATGGTGATTTGCAGGAACCTTCCGATGAATGCTGAGATGCTGGCAACATCCCCCAAACATCTCAGACATATTGTCTCTCTGAACCTGAACCTTTTAATAGTGGTTAAACATGTTGTCTGCTTTCGTTTCCTGTCTATCTTCATCATAAGCCAGCACCTGTTTCCAATAAATTAGACCCCGGGCTGTATCAGCAACACCTTGGCAGCAGCTGCCACCCCTAAAAGCCAAACGCCCTGGAGGACGATACACCTGTGAACACATACACTGTTTATTTAGCTGAAAGCCAAAACTTTCAGTTACATAAAGCAATTATCTAAAGCCCAGTGCATGCCCATTATTAACACAGAATAACCTTGTTCTTAAAAACCAATAAAAATCTATTTAAAGGATTTTTCCAAATCCCACTGAAACTCATACTAGGACTGGAGTCCTGTTCTTAGCCCCTGACATAAAAGCCTAATGACGGGCAAGGGCAGAGAGGGGGCGGCGGTAGGTTATGGGTGAGTTGGGTTACAAGGTCTTAGCTCATGTTCAGAATTCAGGTCACTGGCCTGCAGATATAAGATGTGGCCAAAATTTTTTCAAGGACTGGCAAGGAAGAATTATTTGATTTTATATGATTTTCGTCAAGAAATTGTTTTTTTTTTTTTTTTTTTTTTTGCAGGTTTTGAGAATGTAGAGGTTAAAAAGTTAGTTTCCCTTAGTTTCCCTTAAAATATAGGAACAGTTCATTTAAGGATAACTTTTCTTTTTTATATATCTTAATTTATGGTTCCTCGCTTTCATAAGAAAAGACAAAGCAATAAAATGTAAAATGGTACATTGTAATACTTGCAGGATATAACCATAACGAAGATAAGATGACCTGAAAGAATCTTTCACATTTCTATTTTACAAAGTAAAAGATACTAATGACCAAAAATCCAATCACATATGCAATGCTTATTATTATTACCATATTCCTCTTAGAATTTTATTTATGGCTACATTTTAAAAATAAATGGAGAAAAGGATAGGGAGACATCATTGCATCTCCAAAAGCCTAATGGTTTCTTCTTAGAGCTGATGATATGATAATCATTATGATAAAACTTGTCATTTGTATAGCGTTTTAATGCAATGTTCATTAAATGTGATATTTCTTTTAGAACTTTGTTTATGGCTGCATTTCTGTTTTTAATAGCTTTTTATTTTCAAAATATTTGCAAAGGTAGTTTTCGACATTCACCCTTGCAAAACCTTGTGTCCAAATTTTTCTCCCTCCCTTTCCCCTATCCCCTCCCTAGACAATACCAATATGTTAAACACGTGCAATTCTTTATGTATGTGTGTGTGTGTGTGTGTGTATGTATATGCATGTATATTTCCACAATTATCTTGCTGCACAAGAAAAATCAGATAAAAAAGGAAAAAAAAATGAGAAAAGAAAACAAAAAGCAAGCAAACAACAAAAAGGTGAAAATACTATGTTGTGACCCACATTTAGTCCCCTTAGTCCCTTTCTAGGTACAGATGGCTCTCTTCATCACAAGACCATTGCAACTTGCCTAAATCACCTCTTTGTTGCAAAGATATGGCTGCATTTCTAAATCGATGAATCATTGCATTCCCCAAAGCCTAATGGTTTCTTCTTGAAAATAATGATGATGATGATGATGATGATGATGATGATGATGATGATGATGATGATAATGATGACAATAATTATGATCAAACATAAATATATGTGCATATACATATTATATATATACATAAGATACATATATACATGTTACATGTGTACATATGTGTGTAATCAAAATTATTGCAAAATAACCTTGGGGAGAAGATATTATTCACTTCAGGGATCAGAAAATGTTTCCTTGTGGTAGCACTTGAGCTTGTGAGTCTTGAAGGAAAACAAGCATTCCAAGAATGGAATAGAGAAAGAATTACATATTCCAGACATTGGAAACATCAAATGCAAAATAACAAAGATGAGAGATTTTCATTTATAAAAAAATTAGTAAGCCACTTGGGCTGGATTTTATAATTTGAAGACAGGATTAAAGTGTTGGACTGGAATAGGTCAAAAGGTCAGAATGAAAAGAAATGTATATGTCAAACAAAGGAGCTTGATCTTAAAGATAATTGGCAAAGCTTAGAGTTAATTGAATGGGAATTGGGAATGATACAACCACACCCACAATCAGGGGGATTTTTCCTTGGAAACTTCATTTGGATTTCTTTGTACTTATCTCATTTTCCCCATATCTTAAGTCTGTACATATATGCTACCTACATCCAATCCTTCCTATAATCTCTATAAAGGTAGAGTCCATGTTGTATCTCTCTGTATTTATCCCAGTGCCTACCTGACACATTTGAACATATTGGACAGTTATTTAAAGTTTCTTGAATTGAATTAAGATTAACTGAATGGAATGCCAGAATCTTCAAAACGGTGATGATCTCAGAAGCCAACACCTCCTTATAAGCATGAATCCATTTCCATCCATTGTCACCAGACGCCATTAATAGAACTCTAGTGATGGGATAGCTAGCTGGTTAAACCTCCAGATTAGCCATTATCATTCCTTTTCTAGCCAGTTCATCATAGGTAAGTTTGATTATTTTCAGCTATTTTTTCCTTAAAAATTATCACAATAAAACATAAAACAAATGGTACTTACTAGTTCTGAACTCTTAAATCAACAGAAATATATTTAATCTTTCTTTAAATAAAAGCTTTGCAAAAATTGAAGACAAATGTCTTATCTATTCTAAGATAAACATCCTTAATTCCTCTAGATATTAACATTAACTATAGTCCTTTCATTAAAGTGTGTAATGTTGTATGGATGCTCTTGTCAAACTCTTCCTAAAATAGAACACCCTGAATTAAAGACAATAGTCCAAATGGAAAGGGTTTGTTTTGGATGCTATATTTCTGTTCATTCATTTTATCAGCTGATGATATTATCAAGACATAAAACAATGGAGTCCCTGCCTTCAAGAGGCTTAAATTCTCCTTACACTGATTAGGATCCACAGGAATCAGGAAAGTCTCATTTAGGAGATGGCACTCATTTAGGAGCTGTACTTTGAGAAAAACAAACCTAGGCATTCTGTAAGGAAGGAGGGCATGTCGGGCAGAGATGATATAGTCTGTAGAAGTGTAGAGAGTCATGACAGAATGAGCATATAGTTGAGCTTATTTATTTATTTATTTTTACCTTCCTGACATATTTGGAATATGTAGAAAAAACGAACTGAAACTTAGGAGAATTAATAATTTAATAATTAATAATTTTGTCAGTAAAATGTCACATCTTCCCCTCCGAACCAGCAAGGTTGCTTGGTTCAAGCTGGACACAGCAAAAGACAGAGTGAAAAGTCCTTAATAAACTTGAATATTTGAAGCCGCACAGAAATAAATAAATAAGGCACAATTGGAAACAATCTGGGAAGCAGCTTGGGGCAATAGGATTAACACAGAACTTGTAGTTCATAGGAACTGGGTTCAAATGTTAGATCCATTATTTACCACATATATGACATTGAGTTACTCAGTGAATCTCTCTGATCTTTAGTTTTCTCATCTATAAAACTGAAGCAGGTGGTACCCAATGATTGGGAAATAGCTGTATATACTATTGTGATATATGATTGCAATGAATCATTATTTTGCTCTAAGAAACAATGAATAAGAAGCATCAGGGAAACTTAGGAAGATGTGTTTGACCTGATACAAAATGAATGAGGAGAGCTATATTATCATATTACAATATTATAAGGTAATATAATATATCATCATAATCTAATATTATAAAAATGTAAACAAAATCAGCACTACAAGGAAGAAAAAAATTGAAGTTATTCCAAAAACTCACATGGTCCCATGGAATAGGTAGAAGTGTATTGGTCTCATAGCACATATATTACTCCTCCTAGTAGGATGGTATGGAACTATGAGAGCAGAATATTATATAGGTCATCATTCTTTCCATTGGTTTTGCTTAGATTCTGCTCTTTTTATTAGAAAGGATAGCAAAAAGGGAGAAGATGGCAGGAAGTCACTGTATGAAACATCAATAAAATATTTTATTGAATCCATATAACACTGACTGATTCTCCTATTCTATAGCAGATTTTTTTTTCCCTATAATGAAAGAGCTGTTCATCAGTTCATACTAGAATCTTCATCATATTGTGACTTCGTCAATAGGCCTTCACAAGATCTGTGATTCCACTTGGTTCGGAACTGGTGGCACCAATACAAATTTCAATCCCTTCATATTAGTTTTTTGTTTTGTTTTGTTTTGTTTTGTTTTGTTTTGTTTTGTTTTGTTTTATATTAGTTGTTTTATGAGTTGCAGTGGGTAAAAGCAATGATCCATCAATGGCCTGCATGCTGAGGGTGTCAGATCCTTTTGCACTTAACTGAACTGATTCTCAAATGACAGTCCCATAATTCATCTATATGGTTCCCTTAGAACTTCATAGGATCTTCCAGAACTTGAGCTCTACAAACACAGCCTCCAAGAACACAGCCTCCTACAAATCCAGCCTGGACAAACCCAGCCTTCAAGAACACAGGATCACCTATTGTAATGTAAAGAGGCATGGGAAGAGGTTTTCAAGGGAGAGCTGATTTAAGAGGAAAATGCAACTGAGAAAACCATTGTGGGAACCATCCGTTAAAAGAATCGGAGTAGAAAATAAATTCAAAATCCCTGCCAAAGGAATGCATTCTACAAGAGTACCATGTTCTTATCAACCAAAGACACTTATTAGAGCTGATGACCCTACATCAGTCAGTTTATGTCAGTCAGATAACCTTTTGTCAGTCAGCTGACTATGAGCATTTTTGGTTTTACTCAAGTAAGGCAACATGTAAGAAAATGGACTCCCAATCTCACACCATGAGAGTGTGTCTCAAACTCCACTGAGAACCTTCATGGGACCAAATTCCCCTCTGAAGGAATGTGGAAAGAGATATTTTTTTGCTAGGTTTCCCTGGGAGGAGAGTATAATGAAAGGAGAACAATTACAGGAAATTCTTTTTTTTTTCTTTATGGGCAACACGTTATGATAATTTGAGGCTCTCTCCACACAGATATAAGACTTCCTTCTTTGATTTCACTTCCTGATTAAGGAACCTCCCAAAGAAGCACATGTTAATGTGAGAAGCTCTCAGTGAGAATTCCAAACGAGGAGGCCTTCCAGTAATGGAGGTAAAATGAGAGCTAGTTATTTTCCCCTGGAGTGTTTACCTTTAGCAGAGGTCAGAAAATTTAGAAACATGCTTTGCTCATTTACAAAATGTATGGGAAATAAGATGCAAGTACAAGTTAGCACAGATAAGGTTTGCTATTTTTTAGATAAAGTCGTTTGTGAATAGTGAAAGTGTATTTGAAAAAATGTCCTATTGCTTCATTTTAATCTTTGTCAGATTTCCCATTGGTGATGAAACTCTGCCAAGTGTAGATTAGGGGCTGTTAATGAAATGAGAACAGGACCTGTACCTCTTTGATAATAACTGTGATAATGAATTCATCCATTAATTTCTTTTTTTTTTTTTTTTTTTTTGCTTCTTTACAAATGTAATATTAAACTAAGATGTTATGTTATTGGATGGAGACTTCCTTTTTTTATATGTGCATATATAAGTGAGTTTTTGAAATAAATTATGACTCCAAGATTTAAAATCAAGTTATTCCAACAAGCCTTCATTGCATATACACTGCAAATCACTAAGTATAGTAATCAATCAATCAACAAGTATTTATTGTATGCCTTCATTATATCAAACACTGGGCTTGACCCCAGGAATATAAAGACAAAATAATTCCCCATCTAGTAGCTAACCTCTGATTATAAGCCAATTCTTTTCATTTGGATTTGTGATATATTAGATAGGAAAAAAAAATTCTAAATAAAAAAAAAATTCTAAATAAATAAAAAATAAATAAATAGAGATATATTAGATAGGAGGAACTCATTGTTCTAATACTCAAAGCTTTTTCCACTTCGTATGAACATTCTAAAACCCAGTGGAAAACCAAATAATGAAAACAGCCTTCAAAGATGCAGAATTAATTCCCCGACATGACAACATTTTAAAGTAAGATATCTGTGGTGAAATCTGTGCACCAATATGCATATATGTATGTGTTAGATATACATATGTGTATATATTTGAAAATAACATGTATAAATATATGCAAATATTATACATATATCTATACACTGTGCACATATACAAAAATCTGTTTAAAATATATATCATATACCATGTCATATAAATCATATAGCATGCCTCCTAATAGATAAACAGAGCTTTATATATGTGTGCATGTTTATATGTATATACCTATATATACACACATATATGTATATATACATATATGTGTGTGTTTATGCAAATATGAAAATAGATACATCTATACTGAATCTATAATCTATAGAGATTGGTATTATGGTTGTTTAATGGGATCTAAAGCTATGTTAAAAGAAACATAGTGTTTAAGACAAAAAGTCCCACCTCACTCTTTCCTGGTCAGAGCACATCTGGAGGACTATGTTTAGGCCTAGATGCCAGTGGATGGAAAGAATATTGACAAACTTGAGATGGACCTTGGGAGATGGACCAGTGTGGGTAAGGAAGACAAGATTTTTCAAGACTTTTCCATTTGAAGACTGCTTAAAATAATTGGGGAAGCTTAATCTAAAGATGAGAATATGTGAAGGGCTAATGATAGCTCACTTAAAATATTGAAAAAGCTTTAAATTAGAAAAATGAATTCAACTTATTTAACTTGACCTTAAAGTAAGCTGTAAGAATATTTATCCATAGACATTGAAAAATATATAAATTGAGTCTTTGTATCTAAATTCTTCCCCTAAAATTAGACGTGTCCCAAAGCAGGATAAATGTGGAGAAGTAGGAAGGACCCTCTTGCTAAATGGCTTCAAACAGAGTTTGGATCAAGACTTGTTAAGTATATCTTAAAGGGTATTTTTGTTCAGGTATAACTGCATTTAGAAAACCTCTGATCTGCCATTCATTTCTGAGGTTCTATCTTTTTAAGAATCTTTCAATTAGTTGACCAAATTAGCATATACAAAGAGAGAAGTAAACATTTTTTGTAAACATGTGTGTGTGCATATATAGACATATTTACATATAAGTGTATATACAGATATATGTAGTATATAAACACACATATAGTATTATTGTGGCTTGTACGTGTATACATATATGAATATATAAATATATATGTTTCCTTGGAAACCTTATATATACTATTTCATTTACAAAGCCAACTAACTTTGTTTGCTCAGTGAATTCCATAATAAGAAACCATGATCAAAAAACTCACTGGATTACTGCAAATCAATGAACACAATGATATTTTTTTTATCTAAAAAATAAGGGGGATATAATAATAGCTAGCATTTATATAGCCTTTTAAGGTTTGAAAAGTGCTTTAGAAATATCCTTTTCATTTGATCCTCACAACAATGAATATATGTAGTAGAGTGTGCTCAGCATTTTATCAATATTATGTTATTTGATCATAATTCTGGAAATATAGATGCTAGTTTACAATTGAGGAAACCGAGGCAAATAGAAGGCAAGTGATTGACCGAGGATCACATAGTCAATAAGTATCTGAGATGGGATTTGAATTTGATGCTTTCTGACTCTGGTTCTAGCACTCTATCCAGTTTACCATCTAGGTATAGATTAAAAAAAAAACCAGATAAAAAATGTAACATTATAGACTATATTGTCTAAAATTTCCCAAGTCAGTCAGTAAAGTATATTAAATGTTTACTATACAGTAGGCACTGTGCAAAGTACTGGAGATATAAAGAAGGACAAAAAGCATCCCTCATTTCAAGGCACTCACAGCATGACTACTTCACACTAAAAAAAGAAAGAATGGTCTATTATATGATATCTTAGAAGGAAGGTGTACTACAATGGAAAAAGTAATGAATCTAGACTCATTGGAACCAAGTTCAAATTCCAACTTTGCCTTGGACTACCTGTGTAATGTTGGACAAATCACAATCTCTTGAACATCAGTTTATCTTCACCAACGTGAGAAGGCAACACAAAAAGATCAAAACAGAGGAAAAGGATTTATGTGTGCTCAAATCCTGATGGCAGCTCTTTTTTGCTAGAGTCAAGATTTGAATACTTAGAGAGGGGCCAACATCAAAGATGGACTGATTAAGAAAATTCAAATGATTTTTGTTTCATTAAGCACATCTCTAACTCAGTAAGTCTCTCAGGATTACACAATTTCAGAAATGGAAAGAAGTCCTGAGCCCATCTAGATTATGGGACCCATATCTGAACCTGATTCCTCTCTATAGCATTCCCCACATCTACCCCATTATGCATGTCAAATGGTTGACAAAACCTTTATTTGACAACCCCTAATAGCAAAAAAAGCTGAAAGAAAATCCAGGAGAAAACCCCATTTCTGAAGAATCTTACCTCACATCAAGGCTAAATTTAACTGGTTTCAGCTACCATTATTCCTAGCTCATTCATCTAAGGCCCAGTAGAAATTCAATCCCTTTTTCACATGGCCAGATGCCATCCTCATTGGTACCTACACAGATTTAAACATGCCAACCTAGATTTGCTCATATCTCATGTATATTATTAAGTTGAATTTCTCCTTTTTATAACCAAGGCTAGAAATAGACCAATAAATCAATAATGATTTGAATTTCCCTGTCATTCAAGGGCAAGTTTAATATGAACTCAGCCAAGGTGATCTGGAGTGATTTCTTATTAAGTCTGTGTAAATTTAGAGAAAGATCATTCATTTGAAAAACTATAAAGACATATTACAGAGATCTTCTCCCTCCACTCCCCCACTCTCCTCCCCCCCAAAAAAAACTAGATAGGGGAAAGGTAAGATCTTGGAATCCAAAAGATTTGTTGCTTCTATAGATTTCTTTCCACATTAAACTGCCCTACTGCTCTTTAAAGTCACACACCTGCTTAGCTCCAGCTATAGTAAAGACATGTATTAGCAAAGGAATGGGATGCTAGCCAGTTCCTGGAAATATTAAAAAGAGCTCTTTTAAAGAGTTTCCCTAAAGTTCTAATCCTCTGTTTAACATTCTACTATGGGGAAGAGAAAATTTAGAACAAAAGGATTATGAAAAACTTCCAAGAAAGAGATTGAATGTCAATTCATTAAGTCATGGAAATAACCTATGGAAATTGGAAAGACCATGATGTCTTGAGTCATTACCCTGTGGCTTTCAAAATTACAGAGGCTTATGGGGGGAAGTATTTTGGAGCATCCTCATGCCTATCCATGAGCTTGACCTGCTAAGCAATGTTTGTTGTATGTTTTGATTAGGTCATTAAAATATTACCATGCAATATTGAATAAAATACCAATATTCTCTCTGTTTTCCTTAAGGCACTATTTATACTATTCATTTTAAAAATGTATTTTATTTTTAATTCATGGAAAAAACAAGTATTTCCATAGCATAACATAAGAATTGCACATGAAAATTGTAATTTTACTATGTATACCTTGCATTTCTTTTAAATATGTAAGAAAGCTATCATGCAAATTTCATTTTTTTTTCCTTCTCTCCTCTCCCCTCTTCATTAGACACAAATGGAGATATAAACTGATAGATTAGATAAATAGATAGATAGATAGACAGATAGATGATAGATAGATTGATAGATAGATAGATAGATAGATAGATAGATAGATAGATAGATAGATAGATGATATACATATAGACACACAAGTAAAATTATTCTATACAAGTTTCTATTTGTCAGTTTTTTATCTGGATGCAGATCATGTCTTTTTTTCATACATCCTTTATAGTTAATTTGGATATTTATAACAGTCAAAATAAATTATGTGCCTAAAGTAATTCTTAAAACAATATTGCTGTCACTGAATATAATATTCTCTTAATTCTACTCATTTCACTCATTATTCTTTTATGGGATTGTTTCCATGTTTTTCTAAGATCAATGAGCATATGACAGTAGTATTCCATCACAATCACATGCCATAACTTCTTTATTCATTCCCTGATTGAAGGACATCCATGCAGTTTCTAGTTATTTGATGCTACAAAGAGAGCGCGTATAAATATTTAGAATATATAGGTTATTTTATATATTCCCTGATTACCTTTGGAAATAGACAAAGTAGTGGTATTACTGGGTCAAGAGATACAGATGGGACATGTTTAATAGTATTTTGAGCACAATTCCCCTTCTGCAAATAGCTTATTTTTCCTTCTTTTTCTCCTCCTCTTCATTCTCCCCTTCTTCCTTCTCCATTTCCTCCTTCTTCTTACTCTCAATTAGAATTAAATTACTTGTCCAGAATCATGAAACTAGTCATTGTCAAGTGTCTGAAGCTAGATTTGAACTCAGGTCCTCTTGTCTCCAAGGCTAGTGCTATTTCGTTGTACCACAAATGGGAGACACTGGTATAGGACCACCCAGCATGGTGTGTGTTGTGCTATATGAGCAAAACAGACCTGAAATAGGTCAAAAGAAATGTGAGATGCATAGAGTTGGAGAATCCACCCTAAATGTTTATATGAATTATTTGTGCCTGACCTGTGACAAAGTACTTTGAGCTTGTAATAGTCTGATCAACCACAGTTGGACACATTATAACTGTACTTTAAGGTAATAAAGTCATTTAACTCCTCTTTGAGAAAGGACAACAACAACCAACCATAATTCTGAATTACTCTCCAAAATTAGATCAGTTCACAATTCCATCAAGAATGAATCATTGTCCCAATTTTTCCACACCCCCTCCAACATTTTACTCTTTATCCTTCCATAATTTTAGCCAATCTGGTAGATATAAAATATCTTAACGTTGTTTTAATTTACATTTCTGTAATCAATAATGATTAAGAGCATTTTTTCTTATGACAACAAATGGTTTTGATCTCTTCATTGGAAAAGCATCTGTTAATATCTGTTGACAATTTATCAAACAGGAATGACTCATTCTTACAGATTTGACTTAGTTCTTTATATATTGAGACATGAGACCTTTATCTGAGAAACTTTATATTTCCCAATTTTCTGATTTCCTTTTGATCTTTTCTACATTTTTTATTTGCACAAACCTTTTAATTTAATGTAATTGAAATAATCAGTTTTATATCTAACTTTGCTTTCTATATCTTGTTTATTCATAAACTGTTTTCCTGCCCCTAATTCTGATAAGTAATATTTTCCATATTCTCTAATTTTCTCTATATATCTTTCTAATTTCTCTATATCTAGGTAACCTTATTTTAGTAAATGGTGCTCATTTAATTGGTCGATCATTTTTATGTGATTTTTGGAATGGATAAGTGAATGTATTTTTTTTTTTTGCAGAAGTGATTTTTGGATGAAAATTTTTGAAAACAATTCTAATCTATGAGTTGGGAATTTATGTCATGACATATTTGTCATTGTATGACATTTGGACATAATTTGCATGACATCAGGACATAATCCATCTGGATACTTCTTCCAATGAGGTAAATCATAATTCACCCATCTCTCACCTTTTTGAGTGATTTTATCGGTATTTATCCACAATACTCTGTATCAGGTACACTTAAGGGAATAGGTATGGGAATAGATTTCAAGGGCTGTATAAACTAAAGACTATATATATATATATATATATATATATATATATATATATATGTATATATATATATATATATATATATATATATATATATATATATATATATATATATATGTATATGTATATAGGATTAGTCTCAGTTTTCTGGGGCCTGAGTTAAATTCTCTCAATATTGTATGAAATGTGATATTTGTAAAGAACTTTGAAAACCATAAAGTATTACATAAATCCTACTTGTGATGATAAAAATCTTTATGATGATAATAATGATGAATAAAAATTAAACAAATGAACTCTGCCTGTTGGCTAAGCTTCACTTTTACCTACATGACTAATCCTCCTTCTTTCCCAGTCATGCATCTTTCTGATGGTAACTTTTAAAAATATTTTATTGCTTTATTTTAAAAATATTTATTTATTTTTCCATTATTTTTTTAAATTTTGAGTCACATATTTTCTCCCTCCCCCCCCTCCATTTCTTTCCTACCTACTGAGAAAGCAAGCCATGTGATATCAATTATATATGGGAAATTATACAAAGCATATTTCTATCTTAGCCAAAGATATCACCCCAAAAAAGAAAGAAAAATAAATAAAGCAAGAAAACTATACTTTAATTTTCTTTTTAAAATTAAAACCTTTTATTTTCAAAACATATGCATGGATAATTTTCAACATTTACCATTTGCAAAACCTTTTGTTCCAAATTTTTCCCTCCCTTTCCCTCCACCCCCTTCCCTAGATGGCAAGTAACCAATATATGTTAAACATGTGCAATTCTTCTATACATATTTTTACAATTACCATACTGCATAAGAAAAATCAGATTAAAAAGGAAAAAAATGAGAAAGAAAACAATATGCAAGCAAACAACAAAAAGAGTGAAAATATTATGTTATGATCCACACTCAGTTCTCATAATCCTCTCTCTAAATATAGATGGCTCTCTTCATCACAAAACTATTGGAATTGGCCTTAATCATTTCATTATTGAAGAGAGACATGTCCATCAGAATTGATGAACATATAGTCTTTTTTTTATTAATTTTTATAATTATAACATTTTCTTTGACAGTACATATGCATAGGTTGTTTTTTTTTTTGTTTTTTTTTTACAACATTATCCCTTGTACTCCCTTCTGTTCAGAAATTTTCCCCTCCTTCCCTCCATTCCCTCCCCTAGATGGCAGGCATTCCCATACATATTAAATATCTTATAATATATCTTAGGTACAATATATAGTGCAGAACCGAATTTTGTTGTTGTTGTTGCAAAGGAAGGATCATATTCAGAAGGTAAAAATAATCTGGGAAGAAAACAAAACAAAATAAAACAAAAAATGCTCACAGTTTACACTCATTTCCCAGTGTTCCTTTTCTGGATGTAGCTGATTCTGTCCATCATTGGTCAATTGGAATTGGATTAGCTCTTCTCTACATTGAAGATATCCACTTCCATCAGAATACATCCTCATACAGTATCATTGTTGAAGTGTATAATGATCCCCTAGTTCTGTTCATTTCACTCAGAATCAGTTGATAAAAGTCTCTCCAAACCTCTCTGTATTCCTCCTGCTGGTCATTTCTTACAGAACAATAATATTCCCTAGCCTTCATATACCATAATTTACCCAACCATTCTCCAATTGATGGACATCCATTCATTGTCCAGTTTCTAGCCACTATGAAAAAGGCTCCCACAAACATTTTGGCACATACAGTTCCCTTTCCCTTTTTTAGTATTTCCTTGGGATGTAAGCCCAGTAGTAGCACTGCTGGGTCAAAGGGTATGCACATTTTGATAACTTTTTGGGCATAATTCCAGATTGCTCTCCAGAATGGTTGGATTCTTTCACAACTCCACCAACAATGCCTCAGTGTCCCAGTTTTCCCACAGCCCCTCCAACATTTATCATTATTTGTTCTTGTCATCTTAGCCAATCTGACAGGTATGTAATGATATCTCAGAGTTGTCTTAATTTGCATTTCTCTGATCAATAGTGATTTGGAACACTCTTTCATATGAGTGGAAATAGTTTTAATTTCATCATCTGAAAATTGTCTGTTCATATCCTTTGACTATTTGTCAATTGGAGAATGGCTTGATTTCTTATAAATTAAAGTCAATTCTCTGTATATTTTGGAGATGAGGCCTTTATCAGAACCTTTAACTGTAAAAATGTTTTCCCAATTTGTTACTTCCCTTCTAATCTTGTTTGCATTAGTTTTGTTTGTGCAGAAACTTTTTAATTTGGTGTAATCAAAATATTCTATTTTGTGATCAATAATGGTCTCTAGTTCTCCCTTGGACACAAACTCCTTCCTCCTCAAGTCTGAGAGGTAAACCATCCCATGTTCCTCCAATTTATTTATGATTTCGTTCTACATATAGTCTTGGTATTGCCATGTATAATGATCTCCAGGTTCTCATTTCACTTAGAATCATATAATTCAATTTTCTCTTGGAGTTCATCAGTGATTTCTCTGAAAGCTAGATTTGAACTCAGTTTCTCCTGTCTCCAAGGCTAGTGCTATTTCATTGTACACAAATGGGAGACACTGGTATAGGACCACCCAGCATGGTGTGCCCTCATCAGAGAAGGTGTTGTGCTATATGAGCAAAACAGACTTGAACTAGGTCAAAATAAATGTGAGATACATAGAGTTGGAGAATCCACCCTAAATGTTTATATGAACTATTTGTGCCTGACCTGTGGCAAAGTACTGTGAGCTTGTAATAGTCTGATCAACTACAGTTAGACACACTATAACTGGACTTTAAGTTAATAAAGTCATTTTGCTCCTCTTTGAGAAAGGACAGAGCATTTTCATCATGAGACCTTTGGATTTTTTTTTTTTTTTTGGATCATTATATTGATCAGAGTAGCTAAATCTTTCATAGCTCATCATCATTACAATATTGATGTTACTGTATACCATGATCTCATGGTTCTGCTTTTTTTCATTCTTTTGACTATGTTTTATTTTTATTTTTTTGATGTATCATGGAGACATTAGCTTTCAACTTGACCAAGTTCTAATTTTTAAGGAGTTATTTTTTTCAGTCAGATTTTGTACCTCTTTTTCCATTTGGTCAATTCTGCTTTTAAAGTTCTCTTTTTTGTAGTGACTTTTTGTACTTCTTTTTCTATTTGGCCTATTCTACTTTTTTAAGGAATTATTTCCTTAAGTGAATATTTATGCCTTCTTGCCATTAGACCGAATTCTGGTGTTCATTATTTCAGTATTTTATGTCTTTCACCAATCTTTTAATTCTCTTTTCATAATTTCTTTGCATCATTTTCATTTCTTTTCTCACATTTTCTCTACCATTCATCTCTTTTTTAACTCTTCCAGGAATTCTTCATGAACTTATGTCCAATTACAATATTTCTTTAAGAATTTCCTTATAACTGTTTTTACATTGGTGTCTTTTTCTGTATTTATGTCTTGGTTATCCCTGCCACCATAGTAATTTTTTATACTCAAGTTCTTCTTTTGTTTGTTCATTTCCCAATATCTTGGCTTTGAACTTTGTTAAAATTGGGCTCTGCTCACCTAAGCATGGGGAGCATTGTTGCAAGCTTTAGGTTTGTGCTACTGTTTTCAGATGTTGGTTCCGGGAGTATGTGACTTTGGAGTTTCTCTAAGGTTGTGTGATCTAGCATGAAATGTGGTTATTGTTCTCCTGGCCTACAATCTGGTCCTTACTCAGGAAGGATTCCTGCTCTCCTGCAGTCATGAACACATGCTTCTTTCTTCTTTAGAACTATGGCCAGAGTCTCTGCTCTCTTTGTCCAGTCACAAGTGTTCCACTCTGTACGGAACAGTGACCAGAAGGGCTTGTGGTCAATAGAGTTGCCAATCAATACTAACTGTAAATTGCTAGCAAAGGGTCTCCTATAATAGTTTTCTGATAAGTTGTCTGACCTTTTACTTTATTGAAGTTGAAAGCTCCAGAAAGTGCTATTGCTGCTATCAGTGTTGCAGTGATGAACCTCTGCTGGTGATGATGGCTACCACTGTCATTGCCTATGCTTCTGGCCTCTTACCAACCTCTACTTTTGACATTTAAGTTGTCTTTGGCTAAAAAAAGTCTTACTCTGATCACTTGTTTACTTTGCTGCTCCAAAATATGATTTAAGAAATTAATATTTTAAAGTTGTTTGGGGAAGTGTTGGGAAAGTTTGGTTGTTACTCCAATCTATCATATTGACTCCACTGATAATAAGATTTATATAGCTTCTCCTACAGAATTCTATGGTGATAGTGTATGGAAGAGAATGTATACCTACTGTGAGCTTTTCCATTGGTTACTGCTGTTGTTACCCTAGAATATTCCTATATTTCTCTGTAATGTCTACCTTTATCCCATTGGAAAGTTTTTTCTTCAAGTTTTGATTTTATGGTAGTTCCCAAACTGACCTATCTTCATTTTTTCCCTAGTCTTATTTCTGACTTTCTGGATTTCTAATGGGCATCTTCCCCCTTTCTGCACTCTCTCCTCTTTAGCTCCCATTGTGTCTTGCTTACCTCTATTAAAATATAGCTCCTTAAAGTTACTTTTGCTTGCATTGTATCCATTGTATCCATTTGTATCCATAGTACTTGGCACATAGTATACATTCAAGGAACAATTGGTTCTTTCCTTGTTATTCATTGTCCTTTTTTTTTTTTAATGGCGGAGTTTTCTTAACCTCACAGATCCATGACACTTCCTTGTAGATTTTAGAATTCTGATTTTTATCAAAGATGCTTGACACAAAACTTTGTTCCCAAATATCAATTTTGTATTCTTGATTTAACTGATTTTTTAAGCTTACACTCCAATGGAAAGACTGCATATAACTATGTAAAAGCAAAATCTACCTTTTGTGCAAAAGCTTTGATTTTTTAAAAATTAAAATGACCTTTTATTTATTTTTATATTCTTCAGTTTATTGTTGATATGTGCTATTTCCCAACTTACAATTTTGTGGGAAAAAAACAAAAACATAACCTTCCATTTTTCTCAAATATATTTATGGAATGATTTTTATATTTAATTCATTTTTTTCTCATTTGGATTTTTCAGTACATAGTTTAGGTTTCTGACCAAATTGTCTTCGAAATATTCTGTTTATCATTATAACATTTTCAGTTTGGGTTCATGGATACATTGATCACTAAGCTTTTGTACCTGTATGCTGCTATTATTTTTGTAGCCTATTGCAATGAATTGTTTATTCATCTAATTTTAACCTATATCAAGTAAAATTACAATGTATTTATGAAGCGCTCATCACCATCCAAAAGGGGAAGCTTTGGAAGCAACTTGGTGAAGAGTGGCCATGAAAATGCCAAAATGGGGGAATGTGGGTTATTGAAAAGTCAGAATCCACCAAGCCATTGAGCTTCTTTTTTAGTATGTGAAGTGGCAGCTGTTAGTAGCTTATTCCAGACTACTTCCAAAACCATTAATCTTCTCTCAACACAAGTTCATTCTCAAAAATGTACCTTACTGTAATGGACTCTGAGACTCAAGAATAATAAAGAGGTTTTAAGCAAACATCTATTTATTTTCAATGAATTTTGTTTCTGTAGTGTACAATTCATTTAATATCTATTGCTAAGTTAACTCTTCTTGGAGTTCTAAAAGAACCCGTTTACTGAATTTTAGTTGCTATCTAAGAGAGTTTTAATAACAGTAATAACTATTATGTTTTGAATGTAACAAGCTTTTATAAACTTGGGAAATATGGACTACAAAATACTCAATAATTATGGGACCACTGTATTTTATCTAATGGTCATCTAAAGAAAGACAAATGAAAGAACAGATCTGTATCAGATAAAGTGGAAACTAGAAATGGTGAATTGAAAAGTTGCTTTTCAGAAGCCCATTTTTCATTACTAGGGCAGTTAGAAGGGAATTAGAAGTTAAAGGAAATGCATGGGAGATTAATATTATCTAATGAAAATTAAGGGGTAAGGAAGAGGAAGGCACTGGGAGAAGGGGAAAGAGAAAAAGTACAGTGGAATAGGTATCTCATATAAGGCACAAAGAGATGGAGAGCAAGATGTGGGAAGTAAGGAGGGGTGAATGAATCTTATTCATATTAAAATTAGTTCAAAAGGACATAATGGGGCAGCTAGGTGGCGCAGTGGATAGAGTACCAGCCTTAAAGTCAGGAGGACCTGAATTCAAATGTAGCCTCAAACACTTAACACTTCCCAGCTGTGTGACCCTGGACAAGTCACTTAACACCAATTGCCTCAGCAAAAAAAAAAAAAAATATATATATATATATATATATATATATATATATATATATACACATACACACATACTCAGTTGGTATAGAAATCTATATATCTATATTATCCTATAGAGAATTAGAAAAGGAAAGAAATAAGAAACAGGAGAAATGACAGAAGAGAGGAATCTATTGGTAAAAGATGAGAAAGCAAAACACTTTTGAGAAAGGACAAGATGAAGGGGGGAGGAAGAAGAGGGAGTAACAAGGAGAATTTGAAATTCAAAATTAATAAAACAGAAAACAAATGTTAAATTGTTTTTACATATAATTGGGGGAAAATAAAATATTAAATCACAGAAAAAGGAGGTGAAGTTCAGCAAAGGAAGAGATTGGAAACAGAAATTTAAAGAAATCATTAAGCAGATCAAGTAGTTTGGCCTAGAGTCACATGTAGTGAGTGAAGTACACATTTAGCCATTCAGCATAGCAGAGAAAGCATTTAATCAACACCAAAGTTAGCAAGGAACTTTTATAAAAAATTCCTGAAAAAGAGAAAATAAAAAATTTACAATTCCAGAGATGAGAATTACTCTACATATGTTTTCCCTCACATTTCTGCCTCCTATGCATGTTCCTATAAGTTGTACATATTTTTGTCCCTCAAACTTCCACAGATACCAAATTCATGGTGAAAGACTGTGGTCTTGGTTAATGTATGGATTGTTTATTTATTTATATTATATTTATATATGAGCACCCGTTATTATGAAAAGAAACATTTTTTAAGTCAATAATTATATCTAAGATCTGAAGTGTCATTATTGTGTGTAAATAGAGACATATTTTGGGGGGCTCAAAATAGAGTTATAATCAGGTAGAATATACTTTTCCTCAGCAGGATTACCCTTAAACCTGGAGATAAGTTGAATGTAAGCACTTTGTAGTGGCTTTTCTCAGGGAAGCTAAATCAAACGAGTGAGCAATTTGTAATGAGTAAGCTAATCCTGAAACTGAGTTGGTGTTCAAACACGTAAGAAATGTGATGTATTAGCAGTAGGAATAGCCATCCCCATGAGCTAAATTTTATATTGCTCCACACAGACAAACTATGTCCCATGGTAAAGAATAAAATAAATAATTGTCTTGTTATAATTTTTCCTGCTCAGTCTGGAGGAATGAGATCAATGCTAGACATCATCCTTAGGAAAGATATTGATAAGCCAGTGCAAATTCAGAGGAATTACCAGTATGATAACACGCCTCAAAACCATGGCCACCATATCACCACATCTCATCTTACATTGACATAACTCTATAGAGTACTTAAGAGCTTTCCACTTGAGGGTCAGGTAAAAGAATAGGGAATAGTTAACCTGAGGTAGATAAAACTAACAGAGAATAAATATTTGATAAGCTGTCAAGTAGCAGAGATATTAGAATTGTTTTTGCTTGACCCCTTCAGAATTAGATTGGGTAGAATTTGATGGAAGTCTCAGAGAGAGAAATTTCATTCTAATTAACAATTAATTGTCTAATGGAGAATGAGTTGTCTTATCTGGTAGTGAGTTCCCCACTGCTAGAATTCTTCAAACATAAACAAGATAATTATTTATTTTGGATCTTGTAAAGAGAATTTACGTTTCAATTCAAGTTCATCTTGGATCAGATTTTCTCTGAGGTCCCTTCAAACTTAGAAAATTTTAGATTCTAAATCTTTATATAAAACTAAATTCCTACAACATTTAAGCTCTTGAAAAAACTGTCAAATGCCCTGAGGAAATCATTCCATAGAGTCCTGGACTTTCAGAACTAAAGACTCAATAGGGATCACATGGATGATGTTCCTGCCACAGATCAATTAAAAACAAATAGAAACTGTGCAGATGAGAAAACTGAGATTCAACAAAGTGCATTTGCACAGGGTCACCGAGACTTTCTATTCTGCAACTGACAGCTGGCCCAGACACAAATGAAAATTTTGCTCCTTCTCATTATAACCAAACAAGGAAATAGTGAATGTTTGCTACTGTCTTGAATAGGTGAGACACTGTGCTAGATGTTGGCAATACAAAGACAAATGTAAAGTAGTGCTTATCCTCCAAGAGTTTAGGGGAGAAAACTTTAAAGTGTGGCAGTATATGCAAGGTGCGTAAACAATACAAGACAATTTTGTGGGATGAGGCATTATTATTATTAATAATAATAGCAAAAATAATCATAAATAATACCTTACTCTATGCTGAGAGGAGAATGATAACAATAATTGAGGAAAACAATAATAAATGATAGCCTAGTATATACTGAGAGTAGAATAATAATAATGATTAAGGGGAAGAAGAAGAGTAACAATAATAATGCTCTATGCTGTGCTTTATAATCATTTTATTTAATCCTCACAACAACCCTGGGTTGTAAGAAATATTATTATCTCCATCTTATAAGTATGGAAACTGAGGTAAAAATGGATCAAGTGGTTTACTTATGGTTATACAGCTAGTATCAGATTTTGACTCAGATATTTCTATTGCTCTGCCCAGATGCTGCTCCTAAGGACTAGGAAAGGCTGCATGGAGAAGCTCATATTTAGGCTGAATGTTGAATGAAGTTTGGGATTCCAAAGTGTCTAGTGGCCACTTGACAGCCTTCAGTCTCACTGGGTCAATTACCTAGTCTTACTAGGACCCTGAGATAGTTTTCAGTCTAATACTCTAATACTACTGAAGAGAAAACTGAAACCCAGAGACCTAAAGTCAACTGATCAAGAAGCATGTTATTAAATTACACTAAGTATTGAAAATTCAAAGCCAAAAAAAAGGAAGGAAGGAAGGAAGGAAGGAAGGAAGGAAGGAAGGAAGGAAGGAAGGAAGGAAGGAAGGAAGGAAGGAAGGAAGGAAGGAAGGAAGGAAGGAAGGAAGGAAGGAAGGAAGGAAGGAAGGAAGGAAGGAAGGAAGGAAGGAAGGAAGGAAGGAAGGAAGGGAAGGGAAGGAAGGAAGGAAGGAAGGGAAGGAGGGAGGGAGGGAGAGAAGGAGGGAGGGAGGGAGAGAGGGAGGAGGAGGGAGAGAGGGAGGGAAGAAAGGGAGAGAGGGAGGGAGGGAGGGAGGGAAGGAGGGAAGGAGGAAGGAAGGGAGAGAGAGAGAAAGAAAAGAAGAAAGAATGAAAGAAAGAAGAAAGAAAAAAGAAAGATGGCTTCAGTCCTCAAGTAACTTATACATTAAGGAGAGAGATGACATGTACATAAATACATTAGGGTTGGGGCAGCTAGGTAGTACAGTGGATGGAGCACCAGCCCTGTTCAGTTTGGCCTAGACACTTAACACTTCCTAGCTGTGTGACCCTGGGCAAGTCACTTAACCTGAATTGCCTCAGGAAAAAAAAATACATTAGGATTTGGGTTAAGAATAGGCCAAAGGTAAATTAAGACTAAGATTGAAATCTGGCTCTTCTTACTTCAAATCCCTAAATTCTTTCTATTGAGATAACATAAGCAAAGCACTTGGTAAATATTCTTATGTTATATGAGACAGTATCATCATCATCATCATCATCATCAAACTTCTTCCAATAGAGACCAACTCCATGTGGTAATTTAGGGAAGACAAAAAGGGCACAAGTGCTTGCCACTGGCATGGTCAATGTTTTCTTGCATGAACATCTTGGCTGCTTTCTGCCATCTACCTACCCACTAGTGAATGGCAACATTCTAATGGATGTTCTCATTAGCAAAAGAAAATAAAAGAAGGTGGGGTGTATTATTTTAGGAGTGTAGCACAGCAGCGCAGGCCAATTCTCAATTTTACAGTGTTCTCCTTTTTACCTCATTTTTTCCCACAGCATCTTACCTCGTGTGCCATTCCAGCAGGCACACTGATGTCAGGCACCAGGGCGGCCATGTTGAGTGTGAATCATGCTTTAAAGTGGAAAGTGTCCCATGTATGACTTCAGAAGCCAGGTCAGTTTTTAAAAGCTTCTAGGTGCCCCCCAACAGCAAAGAAAGAGTGTGAAAAAAGAATGAGATTGAATTTCTACCGATTGACACTAAAGCTGGTTGACACTGCCAATCTTAGTGCTTTCTTCTCTTTGGGGAGTGTCGAATGAGGTGCTAGAGAAAAAACGTGAGGGAAATGATTAATGACAAGAGATGGTCACTTTACTCACCTTGGGGGAGAAGAAGCAGGAGGGGGAGAGTATTCCCTAAGCAATATGGGAGATTCCAATATGAAAATCATACAGATCAGCAATTCATATGCAAATGATATTCAGAGTTGCCTGGTCTCCTGAGACCCTGTAACTTTGCCCTTATTTCTAGACATCATATATACCAAAGGAAGGACTTGATTAAACCCAGGCCTTTCTGACTTTGAATTCAGCCCTATATTTCCTCTCACAATACCGCCTCTCTTATTTGAGTCAATACTGTATTGTCACCAGTGTAAGCATGAACAAGTCAGAAATTCAGAACTGAATGAGGCCTTAAAAATCATCTGGCCCAACCATCTTCATTTTACAGAAAAAGAAATTGAGGTTTATTTGCTTGCCCTAAATTACACAGGGTTTATAGGTGGCTAAATTGAGATCTGAATTCCAATCCTTGGATCCAAATCCAGCACAAGTTCTTCCCCTCTTTGAATCTCAGTTTCTTTACCTTGAAAGGGAAGGGGTTAGATTGGATGGTCTCCAATTCTCCTTCTACTCTCAATTTCTATGATCCTCTATACAAAGCCCACTTGAACTAAAGGCTTCCACTTTCTGCTGGTTCTGGAGTTTGCTCATACTTCACTATTGCTTAAATCACTTATTCACTTGGCCCTTAGCTTGCAAGGTCATAAAATGAGGTTTCTTTTCCATTAGTTTCTCTTGATTGTGAAAAATCTTCCAAGGTTATAGAAATATAAGTTGTGATTCATGATTCTGGAAATTCAACAAGAATTCTTTTCCTGACACTATTATAGAACTTAGTGATCCAAAGACCAAGTGAAATGGTTCTTCCTCTTTAGATTCTTGCATATTACTGGGAAAAAATAAATATCTTTTATGCAGATGAGTTGATGATACAGAATCTTTTTTTTAATTAATACAAAATAATTTCAAAGACAGGACTTCCAGATAAGATACTTATGAAGGGTCTAATCCCGCAATGAGTATCACTTGAGCTAATCTTTTAACAGAACCAGGAATTTGAAAAGGAAGAAGTGAGAAGGAAGAATAGAGAAAATATCTTTGCAAAGGCACAGAAGTTGGAGAATTATCAGAGAATAGCAAGTAAAAAATGGGATTGGGCTGGTTTGCTTGGGAGGGAGAGTACTTGTAGGTAAAGTCAATCTGGAAAAAATAGATTAGGAGCAAAAGTTAAATTCTAGTCTTCTCTCACATACTCTTGTATAGTAGGCCATGCAAATAGAAACATCTTTTTTTTTTTTTTTTAACAAATAAGGAAACTGAAATACAGACCTATGGTGCAACTTCCACAGAGACATACATTTGATATCCAAGCTGGGATTTGAATTCATATATTTACTGAATTTTTTTCTACTGTTCCTGCCTTTGATTACTATTTATTTATCGAGTAACTTGGGGAGAAATAAATTTATAAAATAAATCAATTGAACAAATGTCAAATATTTGTTTTAATTTAAATCAAAAAGTTACACAAATCGATATTTTGATAGCTTTATGATTCCATCTATGTATGTATTCTTTTCAAACTGTAGAGCCCAATATCCACCTAGATTTTTTTCATCAATGGATTTATGGTCTATAAATTTTCTATAAGCTAAGGGTCTTCCTTTATATCATTTGATTTTGGAAAGTTACCACTGCCGTTGTTTAACTTGGTTTTCCTTATGCTCTTCCATTCTCAGCCTTTTGAATCATATATTTTGCAATATTTGTCCTGTCTAATTCTTCACTGGTGATATCTTGGATCTGAGTCATGTCCGTGTCTCTCTCTATTAGACTTTGGATTTTTCAGAATTTGGATTCTTTGGACACTATAGTATTTAATGACTTTGGTCCATATAACATTCCTGAAAGAAGACTGATGTCAAAGACATGAGCTTTTATTTTCAGTAGAACATTTAGAAAAGCCAGAATTTTAGAAATGTTGATACCTGGAGTAAATTCCCCTGGGAGTGGCAGAGTGAGGCCCTCTCCAGTCTTGTACAAACCCAGTGAGAGGAGGGCAGACCAATCTCTTAAGCAGCAGCCTCATGCAGCAGCAGTCATGTTCCTTGCAATAAATTGCAAGCAGGAATAAATATTCCCTTATCTTTCCACTACCTAGATTTATGGGTAAAATATCAAGTAGGAAAAGAGTGTGGAAATGAGGAACAAGGTAGAGTCTTTGAGAGTGGTATAATAGGGCTAGAACAGAAATTCACTATTGGAAGAACATGCATTTCCTCCAGGTTGTCACCCTTTCAAAAAGCCCCAGTAGTCCCACCTGAGTTATGACTATGATTTGGAGGTCATTTAAAACACTATAGTGTTTGATCACATGATCAGTCTATTTTCATCAATCCTGGTCATAGCTCAATATTTATCTGCAATGTCTCCACTATCAGTTTATGTTGGTAGGTCAAAGTTGTGGGATTTCCATCCAGCTAAGTTTGTATGCCATGGCCAGGACAACAGATGTTCTTGATCTTTTTGGTGATGGTTTTTGGCTTACTTTGTTTTGTTTTGTTTTAATATATATGTGGTTAGGCCAAAAAACTCTTGAACTATGGCACATTTTCATCCACAAAACAGTCCTTATTCAGAGGACTTTACCATCTCTTTCTCTAGGGAAGCCTTTTGTTCATCTGGACTTTGCACTGGCCACCCTCCATAAGCACCCAACAGCTTTTGTAAACATACATTTGGATCTCTGTTTTATGGCTTCCTTGATAATAATGATGGTGTGGTCAAGCAAAGTTATCTCTATTATGTCTTTCAAGAAATCTTTTTATGATATTGACATATTTGTGGCAGATATTTTGGTGGAGAATAACCTTTAAGCAGCATCTTTCTCTCCTAAATCTAATGCTATTTACCTCCACAGCAGTCAGCAAAGAAGAAATACAACGGGATCTAGTATGTTCTGTGTCTTTCAGTTCTATTGTGAAAGTTCAAATGTGGTCTTTTGAAGTCCATTATTGAAGAAAAGCTATCTATTTTGTTTCAAAGATTAAACAAGGACGTTCTTAATATATGCATAACATTTTCCTAAAGAGTATTTAGTCATGTGAAAGTAACCATATGAATCTTTGGTTATTAAGATAGGCTTAATCACCATGTTATGCTTAATCATTATTATCTATAAATCATAAATATTTATTCTCACATACGCAGTGATTCAAGACAGAATTCATTATTCATTATGAAAAAAACCTGTCTGCAGAAAAAGAACTGATATTGTTTGAATATGGACCAAAGATGATTCATTCATTCTCTTTTTCCTTTTCTTCCTCTCTCCCTCATTCATTTTCTTCATTCTTCTCTCTCTCTCTCTCTCTCTCTCTCTCTCTCTCTCTCTCTCTCTCTCTCTCTCTCTCTCTCTCTCTCCCTTCCTTCCTTCCTTCCTTCTCTTTCTTTCTTTCTTTCTTTCTTTCTTTCTTTCTTTCTTTCTTTCTTTCTTTCTTTCTCTCTTTCTTTCTTTCTTTCTCTCTCTCTCTTTCTTTCTTTCTTTCTCTCTTCCTTTCTTTCTCTCTTCCTTTCTTTCTCTCTCTCTTTCTTTTTCTTTCTTTCTTTCTTTCTTTCTTTCTTTCTTTCTTTCTTTCTTTCTTTCTTTCTTTCTTTCTTTCTTTCTTTCTTTCTTTCTTTCTTTCTTTCTTTCTTTCTTTCTTTCTTTCTTTCTTTCTTTCTTTCTTTCTTTCTTTCTTTCTTTCTTTCTTTCTTTCTTTCTTTTTCTTCTTTCCTTCCTTTTTCTTCCTTCCTTCCTTCCTTTCTTTTCTTTTTCTTTCTTTTTTTGTTTTCTTGCACAAAATGACTAATATGGAATTGTTTTGTATGATTGGACATGTATATTGGATTATCAAATTGCTTACTATCTGAGGAAGGAGGGAGGAAAGGGAGGGAAGGATATAATTTGGAACTCAACACTATTAAAAATTAATGTTAAAATTTTATGAGTAATTGGGGAAATAAAATATTATTTAAAATTTACAGTGATAAATCATAGCTGTTCCATTGCAAGTCTAAGGTCCATTCTTCACTCTACAACCTCCCAAACATTTGGTGTTTTTTCCCTTTTACAGATAACTCAAATTTATATGAGGGAGCTTTTAGACTCAAAAGATCATAGTTTTAGAGCTGGAAGGAACATTAGCTGTCTCATTTGACAGAGAGGAAATTGAGACAGCACAGTGTCGGGCACAGAAGAGTTGATTAATAAATGATTACTGAATGACTGAGGCAGACAGAGGTTAACTGATTTGCTCAGGATCATAAAAGTAGAAAAAATGTTAAGACTAGATTAGAAACCAGGCCATTCTGAGCTGGAAGTTGTGTTCCAGCTCTAAAAAATGCTGCCTTCTCCATCCATTCTGGGCCATGTTTATCTCTTCTTCCTTTCCATATTTTCTGTTATGTCATTGTGGTTTCTAATACAGAATAATGATGCCTGATATGCTAGAGTCTGAATTCATTAAAAAAATCCAGTTTATATTAAAAATGTTTGCACATCTTATTGACTTTTTATCTCCCCCCTCCCCATCCTATTTCAGGTCTAAATACCATTAGGCTGACTTGGATTTGTTGAGTTCCTTACTAAGTTCTCAGTAAGCTTCTTTCTCACCTTCCCTGTTGTTCATTATTACATCTAATAATACTTTTTGTTCATTTTTTTATATATAAAAAACGCAACATGGGGTAATGAAAAAGCCATCAAACACACCTTCCCTGGCCTGTAACCTTCCCCAGTGAAGCCTGAACCACATTCACATGCCATTGGGAAATATTTTTTAAATAAATTAAAAAACAATAGAATCCTAGTAATATAAATATGTGGTTTTCTGAGTCAACATCAAGGATCTTGGCATGGAGTTTAGTATTTGAGTCTAAACATGATGTGATTCAAGCACCTTTTTCCAATCTTTCCCAGCAGTCTGTCATCATCACCGAAGAGGGATACACAGGACTGAGGATCATTCTGTTTCTTAGCCTTATAAGTTGTCATGACTAAAGAATTCACCACCAAGTGGTCAATCTATTGGAGATAAGCCTTAGTGAGGCTGGTCCTGGGGAAGCAGACACAGATCATTGCCGGAAGCATACCAGAAGCTTGAGAGAAATGGACACAGCTGACTTTGTCCAGAAGCAGCAATTTGAGTAGCCAGGGTTATGTCCACATCATGAAGAGGAAGATTCTGTCGACGGGGTAATGTTTACCTCACAATCAACGGTACCCTCTTTAGGACGAGTCACATCAGTTAAGTCAAAATAGTGCAAATTAGAATAGATAGCAGTAGGCAAAGAACTATGGCTCCACCCTTCTGCCTTCTATTTTCTTGCTCCCCAATCTGGACCCAAGATTTTCTAATTTTACTATATGAGATAATTCATGCAAAAGCACATTCTATAATTTTCTAACATGGCATCCATTCATTCATTTAGAATATTAACTGCTTGTAATTTAAAGCTTGGGGAAAGGTCTCAAGGTGGGACATTTCACTGTAGCACAGCCCTATTTTTTGAATCTTCATCAATCTTCCCCCCAAAACAGGAGGATTCTGAGATTTCTCTGAAGAAAGTCTGGATTTTCATGTACTGATTTTTGCCTATTCAATCAATCAGCCTATCAACAAATACTTATTAAGTACATATAGCTGGATTCTGTACATTGAGAGGCAAAAATATGGTAGTCACTGCCTTCATCGAGTTTACATTCTCTAGGAGGTTTTAACCCTTACCTGGGAACCTACAAGCTTTTTTGCCCTTCCTCTCTCTTTCTCTCTGTCTGTTTTTCTGTGTCTCTCTCTGTTTTTCTCTCTCTTCTCTCTTTCTCTCCCTAACTCTTGCTCTTGCTCTCTGTTCTCCTGTTTTCTCAGGGTCTATGTCTTTCTTTCTGTCTCTGTCTCTGTATCTTTCTTTCTCTGTCTCTGACTCTCCATTTGTCTCTATATTTCTCTCTGTCTTTCTGTGTATCTTGTGTCATTCTATGTTTCTGTGTCTCTTTGTCTCTGTCTCATGCTCTCTCTGTTTCTGTCTGTCTCTGTCTCTCAGTCTGCCTCTGTGTGTGTGTGTATATGTGTGTGTGTGTCTACTACACATATTGTTCACTTGAAGTTGTTGAGTTCTCACTAAGTCCAAATCCAGTCGATTGGACATTTGGACAGATCTAAATGGATTAGAGTATTTTGTGGTTGATGATGATAATGGTGGTAGTGTGGATTTTCCTTATGTTAACTAAAGTCTGCCTCTCTAAAACTTGCAATTATTGTTCCCAATTCTTTCTTTTTGTGACCTAATCATAAAAATCTAATTGTTTATCTATGCAGATTTATATTTCTTAAGATGAGAAGGTTATCAATGAAAGTTTCCTATCCACATCTGGGGAGATTTCCATTTTCTGTGTAATTTCTCTATTGTCATTGTATTTTTGTTTTGTTTTGTTTTTTGTTTTTGGTTTTTTGTTTTTGGTTTGTTTGTTAGTTTGTTTGTTTTTTCCATGTAGCTAGGAAATATAATGAGAAAAAATATATGATGACTCCAGTTCACAGTTTATTCCTTCAATTAGTGCATCCTCAAGCCCAAGAATTTTAGCTTGATGCTTTTGTATCCAACTTTTTTGTCTATTATAACCTTAACTACAAGACCTTCTCAAAGAAAGCACACAAAAACTGTCAATTTGGTTTGACATCAGAAATGATATATTGATTAAATTGTTACAGCAATTAAATGAAATACCTATAAAGTATTTGGGTATATTATTTTCAGTCAGCACTGCGTCAATTTGTTGTGTGATTAGGACATCATCTCATTGATGTGTACTCTCTATAAATGTCAGAATCTGTATTTTATCCTGTGCATTTCCTGTCTGTTTTTTTTTTTTTTTTTCTCAGAAAATCTCCCAGAAAAACTCCATTTTTTTTTCAGTAGCTCTGCTTGGATTTAATTCCATAGAAGACCATGTTCCTATACCAAGTACTCTATCTCATCTCTCCCTTTTAGTTTTTTGTATGGGGCTGTCTCTTTTTTATTTTTATCCTTAGTCTTTAAGAATATTCCTGTCGCAAAGTAACTATTAAATAAATGTTCATTGAATTGAAAGGAAAGACAAACTTTGGGAGGTATTGTGTTTTCCATCACTAGAGGTCTTCAAGAAAAGGATGAATGCTCTCATTCAAATATAATTCTGATGACATTAATGAGAACTCATGTTTACTTAGCACTTTCTAGTATACAAAAGGTTTTCTATAATTTCACTTACTGATGGCGTAAAAGTAACTTTTCTTAAGGTCTATATTTTATTAAATAGCCTTTGAGGAACTTTGGAGTTCTGAAATTCTGTAGTTCTGCGGCTTACTTCAACCATCAGAAGTCTAATTTGTGTTCTGTTACTATCTTGGAGGTACAGTGGACTACTTGAACCATCATTGGTCATCTCTCAATCTCACTATATGATAAATGCACCTTTTGCTGATCACATTATCTCTGATAATATCCTTTTCTGAACATCTTTTCTCTCCCATTTTATGTTTCAACTTTGTCTTCTGAAAAATTATGAGGTTGGACTGGATAATATCTAAGATCATTTTGATTAAAATCTATGACCTAACCAGGTATGTACAACTATCAACTCAGTTACAAAAACTTCATTTTGCAAATGAAGGAAGAATCTAATCAGAAGGCAATCAGAGCTAAATCTTTTGTTTTAGTTTTTTTAAGGGGAAAAAAAAAAACTAACCTAATCTTGACTCAAATTCATCCACTTCTCCCTTCAGAGACTCATGTGACCGATCTTTACTCCCCAAACTGGCATTCAAAGATACCAAATGGATTTGTCACTGTCTCTCCAAAGAGGAAATTCTATTTCAAATCCATCTTTAGCCCAGAGCAGCTAAGTTGGTTTTATCAGTCATCAGCAAAGACCTTACATTAAATGATTTATGCATTTTAGCTCCAACCCTAAAGGGGATTATTCAGGACTTAATAGAAACCATCACACCACTGAAATCGCAGCACACATTGACCCTGTTGGCTTGACAAAGGCCCACATCTGAACTCTCAAGGCGGCCACCTTGAAAATGTTTATTTGGTTTCACAGGCACTGACGAGGAATGCAGTGGTAAAATATGGAGCAAGCCAGTGGGGAAATTACCAATGGGCATGTGTTACTCTCAGAATATGTGACCTAGATCTAAGAACTGGGAACAGGCATTGCCATAGTGGGAAAGGGACAATCCAAGACAATTGCTCAAGGCAGCCTCCCCTTAAATGGGAAAAGTTTCGGATAACTTTGGTTTACAATCAGTCAATAAGCATTTCCCTTGCTGCAGAGCCATTCCCCTGAATGAAGAACCCTCTCCTCTGAAGCTGTTGCCATCTGGAACAGCCTTTAGATGTCTGTTCTTCATCAACCCAACCTCATTTCAGGTCTTATCTTAAAAATGTCGTTCCTCTTCCCTGGTGCATGCCCCCTCCCTCCTCTTTTCCTTCTGTTTCTGGCATTAGAAGGGGCTTTAATTTGCTCATCACAAAAGACCTTTTCATCACTTGATTTCTTGTGAAGTTTAGATTTCCCTGACAAATAAGTTCCAAGGATGAATCAGCAGAGGCTTGTCAGGTGTCCTGAAAAATCCGAAGCCTCAAATTGGGAAAATGTTATGATTCATTGTGCTCAGTCAAGCTTCGCAGGATATGGCCTGAGTCAAGACGAGTATACCAAACATGGGCTTATATTTTTTCTCTTAAGGACCTCCTTGGATTAGCCATGGCTAGCTGTGAAAATATGTGCACACATAGTCCCAGCTCATCTTAGGAGAAGGAAAAAAGACTTGGGCAATGCAAGGAGGCACCTAAGGATTTGTATAAATCTTCAGTGAATAACTATCCATTAATAAGTAAATATTATTAAAGCACCTACTATGTGCTGGCTACTATTCTAGGCTCTATGAATACAAACACAGAAAAGAAACAGTTCTTACCTCCAAGTGGATTACATTCTATCAATGTAGACAGACAAAGCAATATATAATGTCTACAAATAGCAGCAACATAAATATAAGATTTTTTTTTTGAGAGGGAAGCACTAGCATTTACAAGGCTTGTGGGAAGCTTCTCAAGAAGCTAAGCTTTGAAGAAAAGTAAGACCCCCTCAAGATGGGGGTGAAGAGGGTAATTATGTTCTCAAAAAGAAAATTCCATTTATAGTCTGAGATCATGTATCAGCATTTGAAATTTTCTGAGTCCTCTTAACTATAGTAGTCTGATTGGGGCAGCTAGATGGCACAGTGGATAGGGCACTAGCCCTGGATTCAGAAGAACCTGAATTCAAATCCAGCCTCAAACATTGAACACAATAGTTACTAGCTGTATGACACTGGGCAAGTCACTTAACCCTAATTGCCACACACACACACACACACACACACACACACACACACACACACACACACACCACAGTATATGATTTCAGTATTCTGGGGGAATGTCTCAGCACAATGTCATAGGGTTTATTTGACTGCCTGGATTCATCTGAGTACACCAGTCCTAGTGAAACTTATGTTCTCATGCAATGCCATGATGCATTGCTGTTCTATAAAGTTTTGCTACTGGTCTTCGATAGAGAAGCATACAGCTGGATTTGTATTCACTGACTTTTAACATAGTAAAAAAGCAAAGGGAGGTAGTGAAGCCTGGTGGATAAAGTTCTGGTCTTAGACTCAGAAAAACCTAGATTCAAGCTCTGTCTATGACCCCTGAGTATAGGAACCATCCATCACATCACCTGCATGACCTTGAGTGAATCACTCCACCCTTCGGAACTTCAGGCAACTCCTTAGAATTTATCCTTTAAGTCATAAATGGGTTGGGCAGAGGCAGCTCCCTGTACTAGGAGCAACTGAATTCTTCTCCTGCTTGGGAAACAGATAATATGTCCTCCTGAGTCGGATCTTTCAAATAAGCTGAAATTTATATCTGCACTGCCCATATTCCTCAGACACTTAACTCCTTTTGCTGATCAAATAGATAATTGCCTATGTGTTGGGAAAATGGTCATAGAATATAGCTTCCTTGGTTGCTTAATTAGTATTTCTAGAAAGACAAGAAGGCATCATGGATTAAGTGCCAATTTTAGAATCAAGCAGACTAGGATTAGCTCCCCACCCCATTCACCCAGACATTTACTAACTATGACTCAGAAAGCCTCTTAAGCTCCCTGAGCTTCTGGTTTTTCATTTATAAAATGAGGCTAATAATAGCATTGATTTCATAGACTTATTGTTATTTCATATGGGAAAATATATACAAAGTATGTCACAAACTTCAAAGTACTGTGTGTGGCAGCCCCCGCTAAAGGAGGAAACAAAACTGAGGAATCTGAAGTCAGAGGGCTGCAGATTGAAATTCTTTCTTTCCTATTTATTGGTTTGTGACCTTCAACAAATCATCTGTGACTCCTATCTATAAATGCTCAAAAGACATGAACGGTCAATTTCCAAATATAGACATTCAAACTACCAACAAACTTACTATGAAAAAATATTCCAAAACGAAATGCAAAACAAAGTATCTCAATCTCCTCCTGTCAGTTTGGCAATTGTTCAATCATTTTTGTTGTGTCTGACAAAAGGTGACCCCATTTGGGGTATTCCGGCAAAGACACTGCTGTGGTTTGCCATTTTACAGATGAGAAAAGTGAGGCAAACAAGATTAAGTGATTTGTTCAGGGTCACATAGCTGTTAAGTTTCTGAGACTAGATTTGAACTCAAGAAGATGAATCTTCCTGATTCTAGACCTAGCACTCTATCTACTGCACCACCTAGCTGTCCCAGCAGATTGGCAAAGAAAACATAAGAAAAAAAAGAAAATGATAAAGGTTGTAAAAGCTGCAATAAAAGAAGTATACTGAGGTATTGTTGATGGCACATGTATATATCTAACTATATATACTATCTATCTATATAATACATATATACATATATGTATAATATATAGATACACATATGTATATATATATATATATATACACATAGATAGTATATATAGTATATATATAGATATACCCTCTATATATAGGATATATACATGTATATATATATATATATGTGTGTGTGTGTGTGTGTGTGTGTGTATACACACATATATATGAATATATATATGGATACACACACACACACATATATATATATATACTGATAAATGGTATAGATATAGATATAGATAGATAGATGTATACATACATACATACATATACTATTCTTCCACCTAATCTCCTCCTTCTAGCTTCTCTGGATTCCTCCAAATCTCACATCAATTCCCTTCTACCAGAAGTCCTTCCCTCCTTCATCTTGCTACCTTACCTTTCAGACTACCCCAATTTGTCTTATATGTATCTTGTTCATATTGTTGTTTGCATACTGTCCCCAACCACTGCTGAATTTTGTGCTCCTTGAGAGCAAGGACTCTTTTTAATTTATTTTTTTTTTTTTATCCTCACCACTTAATATTGTACGTGGCATATAATATAAAATTAATAAATGCTTTTGACCTCATAGATTTGTGAATTGTCCCAGGCATTATAGGAAGTCTTTTTAAACTCTGCCCCCCAAATTGGTAAGCTATATACAGACCATTTGACCCAATGATAGCACTACTATGCTTATACCAAAAATGAATTCAAAGAAGAAAAAGACTCAAATGTACAAAAATAGCAGCTGTTTTTAGTGGTAATAAAGAATTAGAAACTGAGTGAAATGAGCAGAACCAGAAGATCACTATACACTTCAACAACAATACTGTATGAGGATGTATTCTGATGGAAGTGGAAATCTTCAACATAAAGAAGAGCCAACTCACTTCCAGCTGATCAAGGATGGACAGAAATAACTACACCCAGAGAAGGAACACTGGGAAGTGAATGTAAATTGTTAGCACTACTGTCTATCTACCCAGGTTACTTATACCTTTGAAATCTAATACTTAATGTGCAACAAGAAAATGGTATTTACACACATATATTGTATCTAGGTTATATTGTAACACATGTAAAATGTATGGAATTGCCTGTCATTGGGGGGAGGGAGTGGAGGGAGGGAGGAGATAATTTGGAAAAATGAATAAAAAAAAAAAAAGAGTTATCATAAGAGACCTAATAAAGTTAAACAGTTTATATTCCCATAAAGGAAGATGACAAAAAAAAAAAAAAAAAAAAAAAAAAAAAAAAAAAAAATTAGAAACTAAGAGAATTCCCACTGACTGAAGAATGACTAGATGAACTATGCTATGTGAATGTCACAGAATATCATTATCCTCTAAGAAATGACAAAATGAACAGTTTCATAGAAACTTGGGAAGACTTGTATTGCAGAGTGAGTTAAGAGAACTAGAAAGAAGATCTATATAAATAGCAACACATTAACTGTTATTTCAAGGTCTAATTATAATGAATTTTACCACTTCTTAACAGAGATGCAGGATAAGACAATTACGTTCAAACACTGCCAACATGATTTTTTTTTTAACTTAATGACACCTATTTGTTACAAGGACTTATTTCCTTCTTTCCTTCATTTCTCCCTCTTTCTTTCCTTCCTTCCTTCCTTGTAAGGACTCCTTCTAAACATTTTTTTTTCAAATAATTTATAGTCATCAAGATTATTGTTCCTTAAATGTTTAGTAGAATTCACTTGTAAATCTGTCTATTACTGGGAATTTTTCCTGGGTAGCTCATTTATGGCTTGTACAATTTGATTTTCTGAAATAGGATAAAGTGTTCTATTTACTTTTCTGTTAATCTGGAAAATTTATATTTTTAAGTATTTGTCCATTTCAATTAGACTGTCATTATTAATTTCACATAATTGGACAAAGTAATTCCTAATGATTGTTCTAATTTCATCTATCTTGGTGATATATTTATTCTTTCCACTTTTGGTAATTTATGTTTTTTAATCAATTTAACTATTAGATTATCTACTCTATTGGATTTTTAATTAAAAAAAAACTTCTACGTTTACATTAATTTGATAACTTTTTCCTTTAAATTTTATTAATCTCTCCTTTGATTGTCAGGATTTCTATTTTGGTATTTAATTGAAGATTTTTCATTTACTTTTTCCCACCTAGTTTTTTTTTTTGTTTGTTTGTTTGTTTGTTTGTTTGTTTTTAGTTGCATTCAAATTCATTGATCTGCTTTTTCTTTGTTTTATTGATGGACATATTTAGAGACATATTTTTCTCTTCTAAATACTGTTTAGGCTGCATCTTATACATTTTGATATATTGACTCATTGTCATCAGTCTTTTTAATGAAATAATTTGCTGTTTCTTTTTGTTTTTTTACCCATTAATTTTAGAATTCAATTATATTGTTTCAAAGTAATTTTTAATTCTATAGGTATTTGATGAAATTGTATTGCCTTATAACCTGAAAAGTACATATTTAATATTTCAGTTTTTCTATATTTGGATGTAAGGTTTTTATGCCCGATTAATTCATGGCCAGTCTTTGCAAAGGTGACATGCAGGTGAGAAAAAGTTATACTCTTTTCTATTTCCATTCCATTTTCTCTAGAGCTTTATCTTCTCTAGCTTTTTAAAGATTCAATTCAACTCCTTAACTTTTTCTTATTTATTTTATGGTTAGATTAATTTAGCCTTGAGAGGGGGAAAGTTGAATTTCCTCAATAGTATTATTTTACTGTTTGTTTTCTCTTATAATTCATTTAAAATTTTTCTTTTAGAAGCTGAATGCTATGCCATTTGATGAATATATATTTAGTGACGACATACTTCATTGTCAATGTTACCTTTTAGCAAGATGTAGTTTCCCTGTTTATCCCTTTTAATTAGGTACATATCTTTTATTTTGCTTTGTCCAAAATCTTAATAACTATTCATGTGTTGTTGTTGTTTTTTACTTCAGCTAAAAAATAATATATCCTGTTGCAGCCCTGCTTTTTTTAACTCTGTGTTTCAACTGTGTTTATTGTAAACATATTATTGTATTTTGTTTTCTAATCCATTTTGCTATTTGCTTCTCTTTAATGGATGAGTTCTTACCATTTATGTTTACATTTGTGATTACTAATTGTGTATTTCCTTCTATCCTGTTGTTTTCTGTTTCTTCTTCTTTCTCTCTTTTTATCCTGTCTCTCCTCTAAAGACTATTTTACTTTGGCTATTGCCTTCTATAATCCATCCTCCTTTTTATTACTTCTCCTTTTTTGGTTCCTTGTTTCCTTTGCTTCCCTTTTGGATGAGATAGATTTCTAATACCAATTGAAGACACACCCATACACACACACACAAACACACTTGTGTGTATATGTATTTCCCTAATTTAGATGTAAATGAAGTTTAAGTGTTGTCCATCTCACCACCTTTTTTCCATACCCTGTAAAAACTCTTCCTTGCACATCTCTTTTTTGTGAAATAATTCTCTTCATTTTTTTCTTCCTTCTGCCATTTTCCAGGGCATCCCTTGCTCTCATATACCTATTGTTTCACCATTCCAAAATATCTGAATCAATCTCATTCTCTCTTTCCATGTAGAATTGTTTTAATTGCAATAATAATAAAAATTCTTAGAAATTACAGGTATTATCTTCTTATAGAGAAATGCAAATAGTTTAACTTGGTCCTTTATGAAATATTTCATCTTTACCTTTTGTATGCTTGTCTTGAGTCTTGTATTTGAAAATGAAATTTTCTATTCAGAAATTTTCATCAGAAATTCTTAAAATTCCTCTATTTCAATAAATATCCATTTCCCCCTGAAAAAAATTATACTCATTCTTGCTTAGTAGATTATTCTTGGCTGCAATACTAGGTGTTTTGCCTTCTGGAATATCATATTTTAAACCTGCTGTTTCACTTATTGGTAGCTACTAAATCTATGAAAACTGAAAGTGGATCGAAGTATTATTGAATGTGAAAATGAAATATTTTCACCTTTTTTATTTGCTTAATTTTTCTTTTGTGTTTTTTCTCCCTTTTTGGTCTTACTTCTTTTTCTTCTGCATGATATGACAAATATAGAAATATGTTTAAAAGGATTCCATATGTTTAAGCTGTATTTGATTGCTCACTGTCTTAGAAAAGGAAGAAGCAAGAGAGGGAGGGAGAAAAATCTGGACCACAAAGTCTTACAAAAATTAATGTTGAAAACTAGCTTTATGGTGTATTTGGAAAAATTAAATGCTATTGAGGAAACAAAAAGATGTTAGTTTCCTCAATATTTTTTTCCATTTCTTTTGCTAACCTATTGTCTTTTCATATTTTTCTTCTTTTTAACTTCCATTTATTTAATATTTCATCTACATTCTTAATTGAATTTGAAAATAATTTTAGCTCTTCCAAGAATGTTTGTTCTTGTGTTCAATTTACATTTGTGTTTTGTTTTGTTTTTTTTTTTTTTTTTTTGAGGCTGGGGTTAAGTGACTTGCCCAGGGTCACACAGCTAGGAAGTGTTAAGTGTCTGAGACCAGATTTGAACTCTGGTCCTCCTGAATTCAAGGCTGGTACTCTATCCACTGCGCCACCTAGCTGCCCCCACATTTGTGTTTAAGGCTTTGCTTACAACTGTTTAGACTTCATTGTCTTTCTCTGAGTCTATGTCATGATCTTCCCTATTGCCATAGAAGATTTTTTTTTTATGATTTGATTGTTGTTTTTGTTTTTGCATTACATCTATTTCTTGATTTTGAACTTCATATTAAAACTGGACTCTGTTCACAATTCACAAGTGTGAGGGCAGTGCCTTAAACTTCAGGCTTTTTTATACTGCTGTTTTCAAAGAAATTTCTGGGGATCTGAAAGATTTCATAGCTTCCAGGGTGATGTGATCTGGGAAGAGGTGTGGCCATTGCTCTTCTGGTTTGCACTCTGGTCCTTACCAGAGGAAGGATTCCTGATTTCTTGGGATTGCAATTAATATTGCTGCTCCTCCTGGACTTCTTGATTGAAACAAAAATAATACTTTTCTCAAAGTCTCCTTTCCCTAGTGATCAAAAAATATACTGCTCCTATAGGATCTTGGACTTTTGGACTAAAAATATTGCTCTCTGTCATTGAACTATGACCCAGATAATGGGTATAATTTAGAGTTGTTGAACATCTGCATCTAGAACTGTATCTACAGGGATGCTTTGTAACCTCTTTCTGACCTGTTATCCCTTGTTCTCTTTGGCTCAAACATTTCTGAAGCTGTCACTGTTTCTGTCACGATTACCTAGTCTTACCACTGGTACTTCATACACATAGGTTGCAGAACAGCTTTGAGACACATGTCATGGATCATTCTTCCCAAACCCACAAGTAGCTTTGGGCTGGAAGGTCCCACCCTGATGTCTTGTTGATTTCTCACTCTAGAATTTGATTTGAGGAGTTTGTAAAAATTGTTTGGAGGTGAATGTTGGGGAAACTTGGCTAAATGCTTCCTGTATTCCACCATCTTGATTCTGCCCCCAGAAGAATCTTTTTTTTTTTTTTTCCATTCTATTGTGCATATGGAAATCATATCTGATGTCTGTTAAGTTCAGATCTCTTCTCTGGCCTCCAGTTTCATCATCTATAAAATGAAGTAGCTGAACTGGATAGCTTCTAAATTCACTCCCTTGGAAGATGGGAGGAAATTAGAACACTAATGCATTATTGATGGAGCTACAAACCTCATCCACCATTCTGGAGAGCAATTTGAAAATATGTTCAATGGGCAATAAAATGGCATCCCTTTTGATGAAGCAATCAAGATCTGGATCTTAAAGAGAAGGGGAAAGACCTATATACAAAAAAAAAATCATAGAGCTCTTTTTGTAGTGGTAAAGACGTGGAAATTGAGGGAAAACTATATATTGGGGAATGACTAGAAAAGTTGTGACATAGAAATGTAATAAACTATTGTGCTATAATAAATAATGAGTGGGTAGATTTCAGAAAGATCTGGAAAGTCTTAATGAACTGATTGCTGAATGAAGTGAGCAGAGCCAAAAACCATTATGTGCTGCAATAGCAACATTTTTCAATGATCAACTAGGATAGACTTAACAATACAGTGCTTCTCAGTAATACAGTGATCCAAGTCAATCCCAAAAGACTCATGATGGAAGATGTTATACAAACAAAGAGAAAGAACTAAAGAGAGAAACATTTAAAACTCAACTCTTCTAAAAATGAATGTTAAAAATTATCTTTACATGTGTTCTGAAAAATAAAATAATATTTATCCACAAAAAAGATCACTTCCATCTTTAAATCTGTGATCTATGCTCTTTCACATTTCATTTTCCCTAGCCACCCTTGTTTCTCCTTGAAACTGACCAAAGTTGGTAGTTAACCTCTCCTGGATCCTATTTTTTAGATAGGTTGTTGCTGCTTTTTTATTTTGTTTCAATAGGATGGTGGCAAAGATAGACATCCAAAGATAAGAAATGTAGGGTAAAGTCAAAGAAGTAATCTGTAAGAATAGAGGGTTTCTAACATATATGGCTGTACTCTGTCTCAAAGAACTATTCATTACAGATGTGGTTTAAATAGCACTTTAATGCTCACAAAACAAATTTGATCTCATACCAATCTAGGGATGCTGGTACTAGAGACAATCTTTTCTCCATTTTACAAATGAGGCAATGAAAACTACAGGAGTTTTAGTGACTGGTCCATGCTTATTCAGCCAGTGTCAGGCAGGATTTGAATCTTGATCTTTCCAGATTCCAAATACTATAGACATATTGCTGTGCCATATTGTTATCCCTAGGCGTGTAGTTCAGAGGCACTTTGTTAGTGGAAAGTAACTCTCTTCTAACCCTGGCCATTGGATCCGTCATTGCTCCCTCCCCCATCTCTTGTGTTTTTTTGTCACTTTCCCTTTGGTTATGATGCTTGCCTAACTTCTTTTCCACCTTTGCTTTCCCTATTGACTTAAATTAAACTGGGTTAGTGTTTCTTTGAAAAGAAAACATCAGCTCTCTGGGTAGGTGGGTTTTTCCAAACCCTCATAGCTCTAGTAAAATCCTACCTGTATAGACCTTGCAAACCAACATTATTTTTGCTGTAAAAACACCTTGTGCATGTTCTAAGTTCTCTGCATAAGCTCTTTTCACACATGCCCACACAACTGCCATTTCATCAATTCTATAGAGCAAAACCAAAAGGATCCATCAGCAGAAAGGTCATACCTATTCAAGTACCCACCATCCTACCGCTCTGTTTCCTGCTGGATCAAGTACTAGCATGAGCAGCAAGGATATTCATGGGCAGGATTTCCTGCCTCATTGCCTAGAGATCAGTGAAGCACAAATGTCAAGCTGGCAGGAACTTCAGAGTTCATTGGATATGACTTTCTGAGCCATTTTACAGGTGAAGAAACTGGTGAAATGACTTCTAAGAGTTAAACAGCTATTGTCTGAATTGGGTTTTGAACCTCAGCTCTTCCTGAACTCCAGGATCTGTGATTTATCCACACTACCATGGAGTTATATTACATTAATCTTCTTCCTTCTCCTACTCATTCTTGTTAGGATTACAAGGTGATAACTCAGATTGTCTGGGCAATTCTCTAGCTCAGAATTCACACCTTTGGTTCGGGCCTTTAAGGGGAGTTTACACCTTTGGACTTCTGAAGAGGAGTTTACATATTTAAAGGAGTTTGCACCATTAGAGGGAGCAAGTTCAGAAAGTGTGAATGAGTTGTCCAAGGTCACAGAGGTGGTATAAAAGATTTGGAAACCCCATGCACTCACTCAGAAGGACAAACAATTCTTGATATAAAGGTAATCCAGTAAAAGGAAGACGTGAATTCTGAGCTAGAGAATTGCCCAGACAACCTGAGTTATCACCTTGTAATCCTAATATCATAAAAATCATGCAGATTAATAGACAGACTTATCCACTGTCATTTTAATATCTGATCTACTTAGTATCTGAGCTCAAATTTGAATTCTCACTTTCCTGATTCCAGATCTAGTATTCTTTTACTGCTCCCCTGACTCAACAGATACTTGAATAGCTCTATAACTAGATCATAAGGTCAAAAGAGGTAAGTATGGAATGCAATTATCAAGACACACCCTCACTTTATAGATCTTCTCTATTATAGCTGCTTCCATTGATTTGAAATGTTGAATTGCTTTCTAAATATTTGGTTCAGTTCATAACATCACTAAGTGTGAAGGTCCAGTCGTCTCTAAGTTATCCTTCCAGACTGTCATCTCAACTCAATCTACTAGATAGATTACTCTCCAGGCTCAATGCTGCCTCTTTTATCCTCCCAGAGAATGGGTTTGTGAGAACTTAACGGGGCCTGTGAGAACTTAACGGGGCCTGTGAGAACTCAACGGAGCCTGTGAGAATTGCCACAACCAATGAACTTGCTCCTTTTAAAGGTGCAAACTCCTCTAAATGTGTAAACTCCTCTTCAGAAGTCCAAAGGTGTCAACTCCCCTTAAAGGCCCGAACCAAAGGTGTGAATTCTGAGCTAGAGAATTGCCCAGATAATCTGAGTTATCACCTTGTAATCCTAACACATTCTGTCCCAAATATCAATGATTGTCTGAAGTTTCAATTTGCCAATGCTAGACTAGACAAGAACTAGTTTTTCTGTGGTGAAAAAAAAGGTATTATTTCTTTGGATTCCCAAAGTTTTTTTCAACTCTTTTCTTTAAGAAGAAGAAAAGAACCATTGAAGTTTACCACAAAGGATGCAGAACTAACAGCTGGGAAAGATCTGGGATAGATTTCTACCTGTGACCTTCATTAGCCTTAGTGAGGAAGAAATTACTTCACAACTCAGTTGATCACTTGTAGAGAACTGAGTGTGAAATTCATTATCTCACCTGGATTAAAATTTTCCCTGTGTATAGATCCTTGGAAAGTGACCAATCCTAATACATGCCCTCCATTAGAATGTGAACTCCTTGAAAAGAAGAATTGTATCCACCCTCTCTTTATATTTCTGGTTCTTGCCACAGAGTAAACATTTCATAAATTTGGCAAAAAACTTTTTTTTCATGTATTCAGCCTCATTCTCCTCATTTCTAAAACTGAGATGATAATAACACACAACTCACAGGATCATTGTAAACATCAAAGGCCATAATGCATAAAAAAGTACTTTGGAAATCTTAACATTATTACCATCATTAATAATAATAATAATCTAAAGTAGAGGCAATACTTAGTGAAAAATAAAAGCCTTGATCACACATGTAGAGCAAAGGAGGGGTGACAATGGGAATAAGTATGGTTAACATATTACCAATGAAAAATGTGCTGAAACAAAAGGAGATAATCAAATTTAAGACTAGAAGATAAAGTGCCCAAGATAAGCATCAGTTAAAGCTGGTAAAGTCATTTCTGCTTTTAGTCATCAATAGAGATGAAAAGAAGAAAAAGGAAAAAAAAAAACTTTTCATGTGCCCTTCTTTTTCTTCATTTTCTCTAAATGGCACTTTTAAGACATTGAGTTGACTTGTTGGCACCTGAAGAGTTTTGTCTTTATGTATTTATACCTTTGCCTAAATCTGTACAAAAATGAAGCTGATTTCAAGACAAAAGTTATTAATAACTCTCAACTCCATATCTGCTCAGTTTCCAAAGTTGGTCATTTCTCCCTCCAAAACTGGTCTCCACTCATGCAGCCAGCAGCCTCATTAATACTCTCCTCACCCCTCAATGGGACTATTTCAAGGACCTCCTCATTGTTTTCCCTGAACCAAGTCCCTTTGTTCTCTAATCCAGCCCTCACACCGTTGCCACTTTCCATAGGTCTGACCATGGCACATCCCTACTCACTAAATTCTAGCGATTCCTAATTATAGCTGATATATCTGATTGGTATTGCAAGCCTTCAAAGTTTAGCTCCCAAAGGGTTATCAAACTGTGCATCCCCTTTGACCCAGTAGTGTTTCTCTTGGGGTTACATCCCAAAGAGATCTTAAAGGAGGGAAAGGGACCCACATGTGCAAGAATGTTTGTGGCAGCCCTCTTTGCAGTGGCCAGAAACTGGAAACTGAGTGGATGTCCAAAGTTTTTTTTAACTCTTTTCTAGAAGAAGAAGGAGGAGGAGGAGGAAGAGGAGGAAGAGGAGGAAGAGGAGGAAGAGGAGGAAGAGGAGGAGGAGCATGAGGAGGAGGAGGAGGAAGAGGAGGAGGAGGAGGAGGAAGAGGAGGAGGAGGAGGAGGAGGAGGAGGAGGAAGAGGAGGAGGAGGAGGAGGAGGAAGAGGAGGAGGAGGAGGAGGAGGAAGAGGAGGAGGAGCATGAGAAGGAGGAGGAAAAGGAGGAGGAGGAGAAAGAGGAGGAGGAGGAGGAAGAGGAGGAGGAGAATGGCTGAATGAGTTATGATAGATGAATGCTATGGAATATGATTGTCCTATAAGAAATGAGAAGCAGGAGGATTTCAGAGCGGCCTGGAGAGACTTACAGGAACTGATGCTGAGGGAAGTGAGCAGCACCTGGAGATCATTGTGCTCAGCAACAGCGAGATCATACGATGATCAATTCCGATGGATGTCACACTCTTCAACAATGAGATGATTCAGACCAGTTCCAATGATCTCGTGATAAAGAAAGCCATTCTACACCTAGAGAAAGAACTGTGGGAATTGAGTGTGGATCACAACATAGCAATTTCACTCTTTTTGTTGTTGTTTGCTTGCATTTTATTTTCTCTCCTTTTTTGTCTATTTTTATTTGAATTTTCTTGTGCTACAAGATAATTGTATAAATATGTATGCACATATTGGCTTTAACATATATTTCTACCATGTTTAACATATTTGATTACTTGCTATCTAGGGGAGGGGGGAAATTGGAACACAAGGTTTTGCAATGTTGAAAATTTATCCATGAGAGTCCTTGAAGCCAGTCTGTGGCCATGGTTTCTCATACACGGTGCATGTGTAAAAGCTCCTGAATGTGCACCAGTACCAGCATTTGTTAGGGGCCTGTGAGTGTGTGTGTGTGCAGCCCCCCTCATCTCCCGAAGCCTCCCCTCCCTCCTCCAGTCTTGCCACTGCCCCTTTCAGGAGTGCCCCTCCCCCATTGCTGCTGGACCCCCGCTGCCTCCTCTCCTTGCCCTCTATCCCCTCCCCCACGTGGCATCCTGTTGTTGCTGCAGCTTTCATCTCCTGTCTTGGGGTCCCCCGCCCCCAATTCTTCTCTGGTCACTTCTGCATCCTTTGTACAGCACGGAAGCTTTCTACTGGCCCAGCCCGTGGCTCCTCCCTCCAAGAAGCATTGGCCGAGCCCCCTTGTAGGGTCATTGCTGGGCGAGGAGAAAAGAGGGAGACCTCACACCTCGGGGTCCCGGCAGATGGAAGGGCCAGAGGCCAAGGTGACATCAGTCTCTCTCAGGGGATGGTGCTGAGCCAGGTTGTGGGGCTACCCATTGTCCTGGGGCTTCACTGTCTGTGGCTGACCCCTCCCCCACAGGCTGCTGCCCTGCCAGTCACGGGGGAGGTTTGGGCTGCAAGGAGCCAGAGGCCCCGGGGATGCGGTTCTTCCTGGGCTCGGAGTCTCCCAGTGTGAGGTCAGCAGTGGGAAGTGTCTGGTAGCCCTGGCAGTGCTTTGAGGCCCCCCTCCTCAAGGGATACTGGGGGGATGACTTGTGGCCCAGGCTCAGGGCAGGGGTTTGACTTGCCTGGCTCCCTGGGTGCTTGTTGTTACTGATTACTGTGAAAGAGAAGGATCTATTCCCTCAAAACACTTGGGATCTTCCAACTAGATTTATCCCAGGTGGATGGTTCCAAGTTCTGGAGCCGGCCCTAAGCTGATGCCAAACAGACATTTCATCTACTTGTAATCGTTAGTTTGCAGAGGGCCTTAGAGAGTGAGGGAATTCTGGGTAAGGTATAAGAGCCTTCAGCCCAGAGGAACCTGCTGGCAATGTCTAGTTTAGTTCCCACCTCCCTTTGGTGTTCTCACCTTTCTTGAGAAGTCAAGGAGGGTGTTACCACCTGTGTTCTATTTACATATCAACAGCAGGGTGCTTATACTTAACACCTGTGTTAACACAGTGTGCTATGGGATGCACTGCTGCCAGTTACCACTTGCTCAGTGTGCTGTGGTGATGTCATCATACTGTGGTATTTAAGGGCTGAGAAGACTGGAAAGAGACACTCTATCTTTATCCATCCTGGTGGCTGTCCTGCCTCCTTCACTGATCCACGAAGACCAAGGCTGGTCCGAAGATCCTTCAAAGACCTAGTGGGGACACTACATTTTGGAGCTCAGTGTGGGCCTCTAGAAAGCCTAGTGTATTTTGTCACCCCAATTTGGGGGCTCAAGGAAGCACACTATATTTGGCACCCAAGTGAGGCTCTGGACTTGAAGCCCTACACTCAGCAGCTCAACTGACCAGAGTGCTGAGTTCAGTGAAGAAGTCTCCCAGACCTGTGAAGACTTTACTCATCCCCAGGCAGCAGATGGAGCCCAAGGAGGGTGTGACTTCTGGCTTTCTCATGGCCCCCATTCAGGAACCAGTGACCTTCCAGGATGTGGCTGTGGACTTCACCAGTGAGGAGTGGAGGCTTCTGGATCCTGCCCAGAGGGCCTTGCACAGGAATATGATGCTGGAGAACTACCAGAACCTGCTCTCTGTGGGGATTCCTGTTTCCAGAGTGGATCTGATATCTGTATTGGAGAAACAACAAGGAGGCCCAAGTCCCAAGAGCAGAGACTCCAGTGGGTCTCATCAAGATTTCCTTACTGAACATCAGAGAACTCACACTGGAGAGAAACCATTTATGTGTAAGGAATGTGGGAAATGTTACACTTGTAAGAGCAGTCTCACTATTCACCAGAGAGTTCATACTGGAGAGAAACCCTTTGTATGTAAGGAATGTGGAAGAGGCTTCATTAAGAGAGGAATCCTTACTGATCATCAGAGAACTCACACTGGAGAGAGACCATTTGTATGTAAGGAATGTGGGAAAGATTTTTCTCAGAAATGCCATCTCACTGTTCACCAGAGAGTTCATACTGGAGAGAAACCCTTTGTATGTAATGAATGTGGAAGAGCATTCAGTCGGAGAGAATACCTTACTATACATCAGAGAACTCACACCGAAGAGAAGCCATTTGTATGTAAGGAATGTGGGAAAGGTTTTTTTCAGAAACGCCTTCTCACTGTTCACCAGAGAGTTCATACTGGAGAGAAACCCTTTCTATGTGATGAATGTGGAAAAGCCTTCATCGAGAGAAGATACCTTACTGTACATCAGAGAACTCACACTGGAGAGAAACCCTTTGTATGTAAGCAATGTGGGAAAAGGTATGTTAACAGCCACTATGTCACTATTCACCAGAGAGTTCATACTGGAGAGAAACCCTTTGTATGTAAGGAATGTGGAAAAGCCTTCAGTAAGAGAGAATGCCTTACTGATCATCAGAGAACTCACACTGGAGAGAGACCCTTTGAATGTAAGCAATGTGGGAAAAGCTTTAGTTATAGGGGAAACCTTGTTTCCCATCGGAGAATTCATACTGGAGAGAAACCCTATGAATGTAAGCAATGTGGGAAAAGTTTTAGTCTGAAGGACAGTCTCACTATTCATCAGAGAACTCACACTGGAGAGAAACCCTTTGAATGTAAGCAATGTGGGAAAAGCTTTAGTTATAGGGGAAACCTTGTTTCCCATCGGAGAACTCACACTGGAGAGAAACCCTATGAATGTAAGCAATGTGGGAAAAGTTTTAGTCTGAAGGACAGTCTCACTATTCATCAGAGAACTCACACTGGAGAGAAACCCTATGAATGTAAGCAATGTGGGAAAAGTTTTAGTCTGAAGGACAGTCTCACTATTCATCAGAGAACTCACACTGGAGAGAAACCCTTTGAATGTAAGCAATGTGGGAAAAGCTTTAGTTATAGGGGAAACCTTGTTTCCCATCGGAGAATTCATACTGGAGAGAAACCCTATGAATGTAAGCAATGTGGGAAAAGTTTTAATCTGAAGGACAGTCTCACTATTCATCAGAGAACTCACACTGGAGAGAAACCCTTTGTATGTAATGAGTGTGGGAAAGCCTTTAAAACCAGGTCTAACCTTAAAAGTCATCACAAAATTCATACTAAAGAGAAACAAAATTTGATGAAATAGAGAGATTTCAGAGAGGGACTGTCCCTTCCCTATCACCAGAGAATTCATATGATTCTGGCAATTCAGTAGGAGGAACATCTATCCTTTCGAAAATAATTCATTGTGGCTCTTTTTGGTTAACATGCCACTTGCAATTCTCAACCTGGCCTTCTTTCTTCCCCTTCAAATCCACCACATGAAAAAAAAAACTGACATTGTATATATTTTTTTCACACTGAGTCCACCATACTTGGAAAAGAAAGGGAATGGAGTTTCATGACCTTCCCTCAGAAGTTGATTTGGTTTTTATAACTTCTTTAGTCTGATTCCTAATGTACTGATGTATTTCAAAAATATAATTCATGTATATAATGTATTTATGTGTTTAATAAATAATAATTCATGTATATAATGCATTTATGTATTTAATAAATAATAATTCATGTATATAATGTATTTATGTATTTAATAAATAATAATTCATGTATACAATGTATTTATGTATTTAATAAATAATAATTCATGTATATAATATATTTATGTATTTAATAAATAATAATTCATATATATAATGCATTTATGTATTTAATAAATAATAATTCATGTATATAATGTATTTATGTATTTAATAAATAATAATTCATGTATATAATGTATTTATGTATTTAATAAATAATAATTCATATACATGAATGCATCTATGTATTTAATAAATAATAATTCATGTATATAATATATGTATGTATTTAATAAATGATGTATTTATGTATTTAATAAACAATTCATGTATATAATATATTTATGTATTTAATAAATAATGTATTTATGTATTTAATAAATAACATTCTATTCATTAATTTTTTTACATATTAAAAAAAAGAAAAATATGTATGCATATCTTTTGAAAATTAAAAAGCTTTCATTAAAAAAAAAAAGTTTAGCTATACCCTACTTTTCCAGGCTTATTACCCATCAGTCTTCATGAATTATGTGGTCCCACCAACCAGACCTAGTGGCTGTTGCTCAAGGATGATGAGCTCAAGCTGCTGAGTCCTCCTGTGAAGAATTCTAGCATATACTTGGAATTCTGTCCCTTGTCCCCTGCACCTCTTAGAACCTTTAAAGTACTTGAAAGCTCACCTCAATCACCACCTCTTATAAAAAGCCTCCCTTGATACTCCCAACTGCTAGCGCCTTCCCAATCACAATCCAAATTAACTTCTATTTCTATGCATTTTATTTTGACTTATCTGTGTTCATATTGTCTCTAGCAGGGGTGGAAACTGTTTAGCTTTCTGTATCCACAGAAACTCTGTATCTCCAGAGAAAATGGGCACTTCATAAAGGCTGTTGATTGATTGATGCATTTCTAATTTAGTAATACCTCTCAGCCCTTGTGTGCCACTGGGAGAAGCACTTACATGTTGGGTAAACATTATGCACTTAATAAATCCTTGTTGACTTGACTCAATTTGACTGAGGCTTCCTGAGAAGACTTCAGTGGCCATGGAAATACCGCTTTCTGATGTCAACTGAGTGAAATAGAATCGTGAATTCGATGTGTTTTGTGGGAGGCATGGGGTGTCGCTGACAGGACTGATGGACATTAGTTCTATTTCCAGTAAACTCAGCACCCAGACGGTGCCTCTTGACCTGTCCAACCCAGTGCTTTGGGGAATTTCCATGGGCAGACATTCATCTGTCCCCTCCTCTTTATCATCAGCCTCAGATCTTTTGTTTATAGGGCTTTCTTATCTCTTGCCTCTTTCTCTTCAAGAACTATAATATTTGTTTTAAGCAATGAGACGGAGAAAATGTGCCAAGCTTTTTAAATGCAAAATATGAGGTTATTCAGGGTTACAATTATATCTTAATGACTATCAAAAGTTTGCCTTCAGAGAAATGGATTTCTGGGATGTATACCAAAGGGAAAAGGCTTTCCAACAGCTCTTTGAATATTACTATATTCAAATCATCATATATATATATATATGTATATAGTGTGTATATATATATATATATATATATATTAGTAAAAGAAGTGCTCCTTAAGAGCAGAAACTATTTTGTTTCTGTCAATATTGCTGGCACCCAGCACAGTCCCTGCACATAATAGGTGCTTAGAAAGTAGTTCTTAAATTGAATTCAACATTTTATATTAAACATTTATATGTTAAATATATAAATATATTTATATATATTTGCATTTTATATATGCATATATATATAAAACAAAACAATGACACAATAATGTAATAGGAGGCAACACAATATCAATAGTTGAGTAAATAAACATTTATTAAGCATCTACTACATGGCAAGCATTGTGCTAAGGACTGAGGTTACAAATAAGAAAAAGAAAGACCTTCCCTGACCTCAAGGAGCTTATATTGCTATGAGGGTGACAATACATTAAAGAAAGCTGAAAAGTTGTGAGGTGGGTGTGGGAATGAGTCACAATAGAGGATCAGGTACTGGGGCATGTATGATTTGAAGTCAAAAGGAAGCACAACTGCTGATAGAAAATGAGACTCTCTTGAAAGTGTTAAGCCTTTTCTTCTTCTTTTTTTTTTTTATTCCCCCCCCCCCCAGGCTGGGGTTAAGTGACTTGCCCAGGGTCACACAGCTAGGAAGTGTTAAGTGTCGAGAACAGATTTGAACTCCTTCTGAATTCAAGGCTGGTGCTCTATCCACTGTGCCACTTTGGTGCCCCAAGCCTTCTCTAAATGAAGGCTTTAGGAGGAGTTTATTTCTCTGTCCTCTAGGCCTCCATTGAGAGGGTGAGACAATTTAGAAGGCTGAGGTTTTGAGTATCAAACCAGGGTGATGAGATCTCGGGTGATGGGCTTATCTTGGAGAAGTGTGCTCCTGAAATTGCAAATAAACAAAAAAGCTGATAGAAAATAAGTGCTGTAGAGAGCCAACTTTATAATTAAGAAAAAGTAGGTTCAAGTCCTACCACCTGACACATACTGGCTCTTTAACTCTGGCTAGGTCTCTAAATTCTCATTCCCTTAAGTGATTCTGTAATCCTCTAAGTGACAGAGAAGACTGGGGCCTTCTTTGGAAGTTTCTTCATTGGGAAATACCTTCACCAATGAAGTCACAACTCAGATGATTCATAATGAGGGATGAGCAATGTCCTTCTTAAACCTGGTCACTCAGAATTGAGTTGATGGCCTACCCTGGAGTCAAGTGTAGATAATCTTAGTGATTATCTTAGATGAGAATGAATAATGAAAATGAGTCAGAAGCTAGTGGAGAAGGGAGTAAAGTTGCCAAGCAAGCCAAATGTGGAGTGACGTTGATGCCTAAATCCTGGCTACAAAAGATTTTCTACCAAGCCTGTTAGGATTACAAGGTGATAACTCAGGTTGTCTGGGCAATTCTCTAGCTCAGAACTCACACCTTTGGTTCGGGCCTTTAAAGGGGAGTTTACACCTTTAGACTTCTGAAAGGGAGTTTACACATTTGAAGGAGTTTTCACCTTTAAAGGGAGCAAGTTCATTGGCCGTAGGAGTTCCCACAAGTGCCTCTCATATGCCCATTCTCTGGGGGGATAAAATAAGACAACACTGGGCCTGGAGGAGCAGTCTGGATTGGGGAAGGACAAGAGCTGGAGGAGATTCAGAGCCAGGATTCAGGTAGAAGAAGAGGCTGGCTGGAGGTTCCAGAAGCCTCTCAAGAAATCTGTCACAGAGGAAAAGATTATACAGAGAAGAGATCTCCTCCCAGAGAAGGATTATAACTTAGAGATGATCAAGAACTTTACACAAGCCGAAATCAGTCTCTCACTAATTTCTACCCATTGATTGTAGTTCTGTCTCCTGGGACAGAGCACAACAAAACTAGTTTTGTCTTCTACTTGCTAGTACTTTAAATACTGAAAGACAATGGTCCTACCCATTTTGTCTCTTAAGTCTGCTCTTCTCTGGGTGAATCATCACCAGTTCCTTCAAATAATTCTCCAATGGCAGATTCTTCAGGACCTTCACTTTCATGCTTGAACTCCTTGGGACACTTTCCATCTGATCAATAGCTTGCCTAATACATGTTGCTCCAAGAATTCATTTGAATCCTGCTTCTACCAATCATAAATCAATACCCATTTATCCTTAAGTACTTAATATGTTCAAGATACTTTTGACAAATGCTAAAGACGCAAAATCAAAAGTCCAAATAGTCCTTGCCCATGTGTAATTTACATTTGAATGGGAAAAACAACATGTATACATATAGGTAGGTAACACATACAATACAGATGCAAGTTAACCTATGTCACAGACCTATTATACAATAGCCATGTTTTAGGATACACCAAAATGTACAGAGGGGTAGAACACCCTATTTTCAAGACCTTGAGATAAAATTTGCAAATGCATCCAGGCCTTTTCCTCATGGGGCCCCCTCTTATCTCTGTCAAATATTTCCTTTGCCATTATCCTATGACACTGAGTCAGAGGATGCCATACCATACTATGATCAGTCCTATAGTTTTAAAAGTTGCACCAATTTCTAAGGTTTGGCCATTAGTAGAATCAGAGAGTAAGGAAGATAAGATTCAATCCATGGGATATTGTTGGTTTGATTGCTTGTTTGCATAACAAATTAATAAATACACCAACAAGGGTAGAGCCTAAGGAACCATCCCATAAAGCATTAGGTGTAAAAATCAGAAAGTTCTTTATGTTTCAAGAACAAGGTGTAGGGACAGACACCAAAGTTTTTTTTTGTTTTTTTTTTTTTTTTTTTTTTTTTAATGTCAATTTCACAAGTAGAAGATGGGGAAATAGGGAGGTGGCAGGATTTTATTTATTTATTTATTTATTTTTCAAAACATATGCACAGATAATTTTTAAAACCTTGTGCTCCAATTTTTTTTTCCTTCCCTTTCTCCTACTCCCTTCTCCTGATAGCAAATAATCCAATATATGTTAAACATGTTAAAAATATGTGATAAATCAATATATGTATACATATTTATACAATTATCTTGCTGCACAAGAAACATCAGATCAAAAAGGAAAACAAAATGAGAAAGAAAAGAAAATGTAAGCAAACAATAGAAAAAGTAAAAATGCTATGTTGTGGTCTATGTTCAATTCCACAGTCCTCTCTCTGAGTGTAGATGGCTCTCTTCTTCACAGGATCATTGGAACTGGCCTCAATCATCTCATTGTTGAAAAGAGCCACGCCCATCAGAATTGATCATTGTATAATCTTGCTGTTGCCACTTAAAGTGATCTCCTGGTTCTACTTACTTGGCTCAGTATCAGTTCATGTAAATCTCTACAGACCTTTCTGAAATCATCCTGCTGATCATTTCTTATAGAACAATAATATTCCATAACATGCATATACCATAACTCATTCAGCCATTCTCCAATTGATGGGCATCTACTCAGTTTCCAGTTTTTTGGATGGCAGGATCTTAGAGTTTTGTTTTGTTTTTGGAAAATAGCATATGGGACCTTAGTGATCTGTAAGGCTTAAAAGAGTAAACATTGAATGAGCACCATGAAGAAAAGCCCAGTGTTTAAGAGGTAGGAAATGAGCATCAAGCTGGATTCTTTCTCTCTCTCTCTCTCTCTCTCTCTCTCTCTCTCTCTCTCTCTCTCTCTCTCTCTCTCTGTATATATATATATATATATATAAATTGGACAGAATAGCTCAGGGTGCTTATCTTGGGGAAGACCTTGGTATAAGTGAGGACATAGAGGAGTAGTGATGAGAATTATTTTTGAATATATTAAAGGATGTCAATAGGAATTGGTTGGTAGGAGTCAGAAAATGTAGCCAGTCCTACTTGGACTGTAAAGTCAGAGCAAGGAGGTGACATTAGTTAAATATATATATATATATTTGTCTAGATTTAAGGAAATATGCAAACCATTCCATCTGCAAAAAGGGAAGTAGCTTGCCTAAGTATCAAGTGATGCCTCCCTTGGAATAATGAATTCTTTTTCACCAAAGCTTTTCAAGCAAAGACTAGATGACTACTTCTTGAGAACATTCAAGAAGGCTGATGTTTTGTGGTATCGGTAAGACTAGGGAAGGTCATTGAGATCCCTTCCAATTTAGAATTTATATGATTTCAGACTGCAAGTTTTTAATTGTAGGAACACCTCAGTCACTTTAGCTCTGAAGAGCATCACCATCAAATGTTCCACTTATACATGGAAGAACTCTCAAATTCTTTCTGTGCTCATAATTTATTGTCATTATATCTCCCCCCTCCCAATTTGCAACTCCCAAACTCATTCTTCTTCCACAACATGACCTCCAATCCCTTGATATCTTAGTCCTTTTCAATCCATCATTTCTGCACCTATTACACTCTCCTTGTATTATTCCAGGTTTGTCAGTTCAACTATGTTGCCCTCTTTTCTTGAGTTCCTTGCCCCCTTATCTTATTGTCATAATGTTCAGCCCAAAATTACACTAATCATTTGCTGTCTTCATCCCTAGTCATGTGCATCCAAATAAACCTGGAGGAAATCACAACACTGTGTTACCTGGATCCATTACAAATTTATGGGACATACTCTCTTTGCTTCTAAACAATGTTATTTATACTTTTCTAATGGACATTATCCCTATTCCCAGAGCCAAAAGATGAGGTCTTGAGCCTCAAGTAACAGGAAGTCACATGATCTCTGGGCCTAGGTCTCTAAAGGTCAAACCCAATTCAGGGACAGGAAGTCACAGGAAAGGACAAGGATGGTTACTTCCTTTTAGTCTATCCAATGATATGGCTTGGGTGTTTTGCTATTTAAATCCTGACAAGCTGGAAGCTTGGGCCTCTCCCTGCAGGGACTAAATAAATGCTTTCTCTTTGAACCTGATGATGTCTCTGATTAATTAATTTGAGAAAGGGAAGGGGGTCTAGCACCCATCCCACACAGTGTCTCTCATACCTCATATTCAATCTGTTGACAAGACTGGTTAAGTTGACTTTTGTAACATCTCTTGAATCTGCTTCCTCATTTCTTCTGATGTTGCCACCAGCCTGAAACAGGTTTTTAACACCTTAAGTGTGAACTATTGCAACAGGCTACTGGCAGGCCTCCCTGTTTCTCCCTGGATCTAGTTCACGTCCTCCCAAGTAATTGTCCTAATATACCGGTTATACCACACATTCATAAATCCCAGTAGCTTCCTATCACCTCGAGGATCAAATATAAAATCCTTTGGTGTCCAAAGCCCTTCCTAATCCCTATCTTGCCAATCTTCTTAGACTTTAAAACTTTTCCCACCCCACATGCAATATGAGCCAGTGAAATTGCCTTCCTTGCTATTCTTTGTACAAGATACTCCATCTCTGGACTTGAGGCAATTTTGCAATTGTCCCTTGTGCTTGGAATTCTCTGTCTCCCACCTTTACCCTCTGGCTTCTTCCAAGACCCAAGTAAAATCCCATTTTTAAGAAACTTTACCTAATCTCTCTTAATCTGGGAGAAAGAGGAGGAGGTTAGGAAGTACTGTGGATAGAACATCAGCCCTGAATTCAGGAGGATATGACTTTAAATCTGGCCTCAGACACTTAACACTTCCTAGCAGTATGACTCTGGGCAAGTCACTTAACCCCAATTGCCTCAGGGGAAAAAATCTTAGTGCCTTTGTTCTGTTAATTATCTCCAATTTATCCTGTCTATAACTTGTACGTATACATAACTCTTTGATATAAACTCTTTGAAAGCAGAGACTTTTATCTTAATCAATATTCCAGTATATAGTACAGTATCTGCAATATAATTGGATGCTTAACAAATATTTATTGATTAACTGCCTGAAACCAATGGAATCCAAGACTTAGATACTCTACTGGGCTAACCACTCCCCTCTTCAAGAAGATCCAGTAATTTCCTAAAACAGGATAATCTACATCACTATTCCCACCAGCAAATAGTACTTTCAAAAATGGTCCCAAGTTATGTAATTTCCCCTAAAATGCAACTGTATTCTGGATATTCTTGCTGCCTTTGATCAATAAACAAGGTGAATTCTTTACATTCCATTCCAAATGGTGATTTCCCAATAAATGCTTCCTTATTTTCAGTTCTACCCACTAAGCCACTCAAGTGACCCAGGTCAAGTCTTCAAGAGGGAGAACAAATGCTCTGGGAAGGAATAAACAGAACTGGCTACAAATATCTTCATTGAGAAACAGGATTGGCTCTCTCAAGTGCTTTATCAAAGCAGTAGGTCCCAAATACAAAGCTCATCATTGTGAACCCGGCCAACTACAGACTTATCAAGGGACTGGACAAAAAAAGAATTCTAAATTGAAAATTTTTTTAGAGATTGTTACACAAAACTACAGGTAGACCAAATTTTCCATCAAAGCCACCATGGAATTGAGAATTGAGTGAGAGTCAGAAGACTCCAAACTAACTCCTGATAAAGACACTGGAAACCTTAAAAGACTCAGTTGGAGGCTACCATCAGAAGAAGAACCAAGTTGGCACTGGGAGCAGAGCTTGGATTTTTTTTTTTTTTTTTTTTTTTGCATCTGTTAAATTTCAGTGCCTAAGTACAAAGTCCCAATTGCCCCATCTTGTTTATACTTTTAGATAAGAGTTGTATATACCATCGGTGATCTGGTTAAATAAATATGCTATTTTATCTTCAGCATTGATCATTTCACTCTCTGCAGAAACTGTTACAGCACAGAGGATGGTGATTTTGTTCAAATGAAGCAATTCTGTTTAAATGACTTAAGAATTTTTTTTTTCTTTTAGCCGTGTTTTCATCAGCTATTAAATTGGCAATGACAGAACTCGTTAATAATATATAAGGATGCTATAAAATATGAAGAACCAGATTAAGAGATTGACTCAGATTGACTCAGATTGAACCCAGATTAGTTTAGCTAACAAGTTCCTAAGGTTCAATTGGACTTTATAACTTCCTAACTGTAAAACCAGTGTTTTATCTACTACACCACATAATTTCTACTGCCCTACGAGTTAATCACATACTTTGATTCTTTGAAGATCAACATTTTCTTAGACTTGCAATCTTAAAACTATTGCTGGAAGAACACTGTGGGTGCTAAAATAGATGAATGAGCTTTAGATGCTGAAGTATTTAATGACAATATTATCTCAATAGATGAAAACCCATGTTCCAAAGCTGTGTAGGACCCTTTCACAGAAGCTGAAACCTAAAGAGACCATTAATCCCATATTCTTGGAATATTTTTTTAAATAACAAAATGTTTTATCTCTTCAGAAATATCAATAACAAAAGGCTCTCCAACTAAGATGAGGCAGCCACAGTCAGCAGTTACCAGGCATCATACTACCCATAACTGTTTAGCCCCAAATTATAAAAACACTCATATTTGAAATGGGCCAACAAATTTGAAAAACATTAATATTTATTCCTTAATTTAACTTCTCTTTTCACATTTGGAACCAACTTTTAAAATTCACTCGACATCACTCAGTTCTACCATCTCTTTTTTATATTTTTCTTAAATTTGAGCTTCAAACCGAACCATTCTCCAATTGATAAATGGTCAAAGGATATGAACAGACAATTCTCAGAGGAAGAAATTGAAACTATATCCACTCACATGAAAGAGTGTTCCAAATCACTACTGATCAGAGAAATGCAAATTAAGACCACTCTGAGATACCACTACACACCTGTCAGATTGGCTAAGATGACAGGAACAAATAATGACAAATGTTGGAGTGGATGTGGGGAAATTGGGACACTAATACATTGCTGGTGGAGTTGTGAAAGAATCCAGCCATTCTGGAGAGCAATCTGGAATTATGCCCAAAAAGTTATCAAACTGTGCATACCCTTTGACCCAGCAGCGCTACTACTGGGATTATATCCCAAAGAGATACTAAAGAGCGGAAAGAGACATATATGTGCCAAAATGTTTGTGGCAGCTCTTTTTGTTGTAGCTAGAAACTGGAAGATGAATGGATGTCCATCAGTTGGAGAATGGTTGGGTAAATTGTGGTATATGAAGGTTATGGAATATTATTGCTCGGTAAGAAATGACCAGCAGGAGGAATATAGAGAGGCCTGGAGAGACTTAGATCAACTGATGCTGAGTGAAATGAGCAGAACCAGAAGATCACTGTACACTTCAACAACAATACTGTATGGGGATGTATTCTGATGGAAGTGGAAATCTTCAACATAAAGAAGAGCCAACTCACTTCCAGTTGATCAATGATGGACAGGGGTAGCTGCACCCAGAGAAGAAACACTAGGAGGGGAATGTAAATTGTTAGCACTAATATCTGTCTGCCCAGGTTGCATGTACCTTCGGAATCTAATGTTTATTGTGCAACAAGAAAATGATATTCGCACACATGTATTGTACCTAGACTGTGTTGTAACACATGTAAAATGTATGGTATTGCCTGTCGTCGGGGGGAGGGAATAGAGGGAGGGGGGGTAATTTGGAAAAATGAATACAAGGGATAATATTATAAAATATATATATATATATAATAAAAAAAAAATTTTGAGCTTCAATTCACCTTTCAAGGTTAAACATGCAACTATCAATTGGGTTATACAAAATCTGAGACATTGGTCACCTTTACAATTACTGAAGTTCTTTATATTCTGTATACATTGTGTTTGAATATGTCTGCTACCTCATTGAGTACTCATTTATTCATTCATATGATTATCATCCTTGCTCAGGGTTTCATCTTCTCTTACTTGAACTAATATTATAGCTTCCTCAGCTATTTGTCTCCTTGCATCCAATTTCACTATCATTATCATAACAAAAGTGATTTCCCTGAGACACACATTTGATCATAAGATTCCCCTGCTCAAGAATTATCCATAGCTCCCTTCTGCCTCTTAGATAAAATACAGTTTCCCTGAGCATCTTTGAAGTGTAACGCAGAAGAATACTTTGTGGCTTATATTCAAGGTAACCCACTTGCCAGTGAGAAAAAAAAAAAAGGCTGCTAACTTCCAAAGTCTTGGCCCCTTGCCGAAGCCCCATACATAACAAATGACCTCAATATGGTCAAGGAGATGGATGAAATGCTTAGCCACACTATGACTAAAACGGGATTCTTCCTTCCTTCCTCCATGTGTCTATGTGTATACATGCACATTTAAACACTTGGGATTGTTTACCAAATGTTATAAATGATTCTCAATTAGTCCTGTGATGACCATAATGCAGTAAGTTATTATCCTTTGTAATTGGAAAGCAAGGAGGGAAGAGAAATAGTTTAATTCTGTGTTATGTTATTGGTCTGGTTGGAAGATATTGCAAGGCTAACTTCCTAATGAAAATCTGGACCACGAAGATTGGTTTGCAGGGAATACTACCCTTTTGCTGTTCTCTGTGGGTGGGCTTGGGACCACTGATGGTCAGAAAGCAGCCTCCAGGAGGTCTGTGGGCAGCTCTTGCATAATGAGCATGCTTTGGCAATGACAATGTCTAGGATTTGGATTTTGGGGCGGTTGTTGTCATTTCCTCTCTCTGTTAAGAATTGATAATTTGCTTATGTTTTGCCTCATTATGATCTCAGCAAGAGTACCACAATTTTTTTCTACATTTAAAGGATTAACCATCAGGATATGCTAAAATGGACACCAAAATGGTCCATAACCTCACAACATTGGAGAGTCACTGAGGGTCACAGGAATCAGAGTATATATAAAACCAAAATGTCATCCATTCTAATCAATGAAAGCAACCAAATTAATATGCAAAGTAATATGCAGTTTAATAACTGCATAAATGTCATCATGTGAAAGTACCAGGAAAGACACTAAGGACATAAAGATGAAAATGAAAAGTTTTCTATACAAGGAGTTTACAATCTTCTCTTTCCAATATAGTTTTTCAATGTATTATTTATTCATTTTAACTTTTTTTTTTTTTTTTTTTTTACATTTTGAATTCCAAATTCTTTAATTCTTTCTTTCTCTCTTAGTCCTTTCCCCTCACACTGAGAAGGCAATCAATATATCAATTATAGCTGTAAAATTATGCAAAACACACACACACACATACACACACACACACACACACACACACACATATATATATATATATATATATATATATATATATATATATATATATATATATATACACACATACATCACGTGCACACACACACACACATATATACACATACACTAAGACTGAATGATTGTTAAAGGGAAAAGGAAGGAAAATAAAGTGAGAAAATTATACCTCAATTTGCATTCAGAGTTCATCAATTCTCTCTGGAGGTAGATAGCATTTTTTTCCCATCAAGAATTCTTTGGAATGATTTTTCCTCATTTTATTGGTCAGAGTAGTCAAGTCTTTTATAGTAAGTCATAATTATACCATCACTGTTACTGTGTCCAATGATCTCCCAATTCTACTTCTTTAACTTTGCATTATTTTATTTAGGCCTTGTCATGTTTTTTCTGAAACCATTCTCTTATCATTCCTTATAGTACTCTGTAATGTTCTGTTGTCTCCAGAAACTGTGGGTCGCTCTCTGGGAGGAGATCTGCTGTCTCAACTCAATCTCTTGGCCAGATTCTTCTTCCTGTAGAGAGCTGCCAACTTTGACCTACAGTAGAGACTCTTCCTCCTCCAGAGTGCCGCCCTCTTTTATCCTCCCAGAGAATGGGCATGGGAAAACAAGCAAGGGCTTGTGGGAAGATTACTTCTACCAATGAACTTGCTCCTTTTAAACATTAAGCTCCTCCCCAGAAGTCCAAAGGGGTAAAACTCCCCTTATAGGCCGGAATTAGAGAATTGTTAAGTACCGACTTAGCACTTAGTAAGAACCTATCATCTCATTATCTCATTAGCACTTAGTAAGAACCTAACAGTACTCTATTTAGTATCTATAAAGACACTATAGTATCTACAGTATGTATATATACTATATAGATACTATAGTAACTATAGTACTCTATAGCACTAGATATATAGTATATAGTATATATAGTACTATATATCTAGTACTAGATAGATACTATATAGATAGTATAGTAACTATAGTAGTCTATCATATGGCACAACCATATGTTCAACCATTCCCCAATTGATGAACACCTCTTTGATTTCAAATTCTTTGCTACCACAAAAAGATGCTATAGTTTTGTTTTGTTATTTTGTTTGGTTTTTGTTTTTTAAATTTTTTTGTATATATAAGTACTTTTCTTTTGTCTTTGATCTTTCTGGAATATAGGCCTAGAAAATGATATTGCTGGATCAAAGTATATGCTCATTTTTATAGTCCTTTGAGTATAGTTCCAAATTGTTTTCCAGAATGCTTAGAGGAATTCCCTGTTTCACAAACAGTCCATTAGTGGACCTATTTTTACTTCTTGATAAGTGTAGGTGGAACCTAAGAGTTATTTAAGTTTGTTTTTCTCTAATCAATAATAATTTAAAGCTATGACTATAGATAACTGATTTCTTCTTCTGGAAACTACCTATCCATATCCTTTAGCCATTTATCAATTCGAAAATGACTTATTTTTATTAATTTGAGTCAGTTCTATAGTCAGTATGTAAGAAACATATACTTTCATATCAGAGAAACCTTTACCAGTGAAACTTGCTGCAAAAAAGTTTGATATCACCCAATGTCTATGGTACCTTTTACCAAAATGACATTTCCCTGAATATCCCTTCAACGGACGTCTGTTTTTGCTTTTATTTTGCTGAGATTATGAATGCTACACTCTACCACCCCAAAATTTGATTTGAGACAATATTTTGAACTTGTTTGAAGGGAAATATTGGGAGAGCTCAGCTGAATTACCTGTAATTAATCATGAAGTTTCCACATAAAAGTAGCAAATTTGCAGAATAATATATATATAGCACTTTATAAGAGATCAGATACTCTCATCTAATTAGCTTAGGGGACTGATCACCTCTCTCTACCTGTTATAGACCTCTCATGCTGAATCCTAAAAAAAATGAATTTTTTTTTTTTTTTTTTTTTTTTGCTATCATGGTATTATTTAAATTAAAATAACTCATTAGTTCATTAGCTCCCACCTGGCTATTCAAAATATTAATTATTTAATAAATTAGAGAAAAATGCTCTTAAGTTTTTGCTCATTTCTCTTGAAATAGCAAATCCCTTTATCAAAAAATGCTGTGAATTCTATTTATTGGCAGCCTAATTAACAACAAAAATCACAACTAATTATTTAAGCTATATATATAAGCTATATGACACTTGTCAATCGCTTTTAGGTATCATGATAGCTGACTTCCTCAGTTCTAGAAAAATAATCCTGTCATTCACTCAATTATTTAAATATACCAATTAGAGTCTTTTCTAAAGAATTCTTAGGATTTTTCATAAGAAAGAAATCAAAAGTGTTTTGTTTTGTTTTGTTTTTTTCAGAAAAAATAATTCTCTTCATCCTCTTATTTTTCTGTACATCTTTCTCTCCAGAATGACAATTAAACTGTCACTAAATTTTAGGCTTCTATTCTGAAAATACTAAAGCTGATATCACATACATATATACATTAATATACTCACACAATATATGTGTGATACCAAATTAATATATTAATGTGAATATATATGTATATGTAAAGCATGTATATTTTGGGGATGAGTGGACCCTAGTCATCAAAGAGATCAGAAAAAGTTGTAGAATCCTTGAACTTAGCCTTTCTAAAAGCTACAGTTTCTATGTGGTAGAAGTAAAGATGAAGACTTTTATTTTATTTTATTTTTTAAAAATATTCAATTCTTCTTTACATATTTCCACATTTATCATGCTTTACAAGAAAAATAAGACCAAAAAAGAAAAAAAAATGAGTAAGAAAAAAAACCAATCAAATAACAACAAAAAAGGTGAAAATACAATGTTGTGATCCATATTCAGTCCCCATTATCCTCTCTCTGGCTGCAGATGGCTCTCATCATCACAAGTATATTGGAACTGGCCTGAATCACCTCATTGTTGAAAAGAGCCACATCCATCAGAGTTGATCATCACATAATCTTGTTATTGCTGTGTATAATGTTCTCTTGGTTTTACTCATTTCACTTAGGAACTGTTCATGTAAGACTCTCCAGGCCTTTCTGAAATCATCCTGCTGATCGTTTCTTATAGAATAATATCCCATAACATTCATCTATTCCCCACCTGATGGATATCCACTCAGTTCCATTGATGAAGACCATTTTAGGCAAACAAAAGAGATGGGAGATGGAATATCAATTATGGAAAATAGCAAAGAGGCTGGTTTGGATAAAATGTAAAAGTCATCAAAGGAAGTAATGTGGAATATGTCTGGAAAAGGACTCAAGTTACATTTTGAAAGGCTCAAAATACAAAATGGAGTTTGCATTTTATTCTGATTTCAATAGAAAGATGCAAGGATATTTTAAGCAGGAGTGACATTGTTCAATTCATGATTTAAGAATATAATTTCATTAGTTGTAGAAAGGATAGATGAGAGAGGTAAAGATTTGAGTCAAGAAAACCAATTAGAAAACTACAGCAAGAAAGCAATGAACTCATGAGTAATGAACTAATGGGAGCTTGAACTAGAAAGGTAATCATGTAAATAGACATAAGAAAAGAAATTTGAGAGCTTTTGAAGAAAAAGTGACAAGGCCTGGAAGCTGAAGGATTTGAGCAGTGAAGGGGAATGAATAAGCCCAGATAAGGCTGTGAATATAGGTGATTAAAAGCATGGAGGTGCCTTCAATAGAAATAATAAAATTGGAAAATTTGGATCATCTTGGGCTAATTGTGGTTAATTTTATTCTGAACATGTTGAATTTTCAATAGTAAATAAGATGAAATTGGAAATAGTCAATGAAAATTATGATGTGACATTGAAGCTAAGTTTAATAAGAATAAATTGTACAGGACCTTCGGAATCTAATACTTAATGTGCAACAAGAAAATGGTATTTACACACATATATTGTATCTAGATTATATTGTAACACATGTAAAATGTATGGGATTACCTGTCATCGGGGGGAGGGAGTGGGGGGGGGATAATTTGGAAAAATGAATACAAGGGATAATATTATAAAAAAAGATAATTGTATAAATATGTTTACATATATTGAATATTGTATAGCATATATTGGATTGCTTACTATCTAGGAGAGAGGGTGGGGGGAGGAGGGGAAAATTTGGACACAAGGCTATGCAACTGTTAATGTTAAAAAATAATGCATGCATATTTTTTGAAAATAAAAAGTTTTAATAATAATAAAAAAAAGAATAAATTGTATAGGAAAAGATAATGATAAATGTTAGAGGGGATGTAGGAAAACTAGGACATCAACACATTTTTGGTGGAGTTGTGAGCTTATCCAACCACATTGGAGAGAAATTTGAAACTATGCTAAAATCAACTGTCAAATTGTGTCTACCTTTGGATCCAACAGTGTCTCTACTAGGCCTGTATCCCAAGGAGCTTATAAAAAAGGGAAAAGGACCCACATGTGCAAATATGTTTGTAGAAGTCCTTTATGTAGTGGCAAGGAACTGGAAACTGAGTGGATACCCATCAGTTGGGGAATGACTAAGTTATGATATAACAATGTAATGGAATATTATTGTTTACTAGAAATGATTAGTAGAATGATTTCAGAAAGGCTTGGAGAGACTTACATTAACTGATGCTTAATGAAGTGAGCAGAACCAAGAGAATATTGTATACAACAAGAAGAAGATTATGTGATAATCAACTGTGATGGACATGGTTCTTTTCAACAGTGAGGTGTCAAGCCAATTACAATAGACTTGTGAAGGAGAGAGCCTCTCTCTCTTTATCCAGAGAGAGAACTACCAGCACTGAATGGGGATCACAATAAAGTATTTTCATCTTGTAGTGATTGTTGTTGCTTCCTTGTTTTTTCCCCTCATTTTTTGTTTTCTTTTTGACCTGATATTTCTTGTACAGCATAATAAATGTGGAAATATGTTTAGAAGAATTGTACATCTTTAACTTATATTGTATTATTTGCTGTCTAAGAGAGGTGATTGGGAGAATGGAAGGAGAACAAATTTGGAACAAAAGGTTTTGCAGGAATGAATGTAGAAAACTATCTCTGCATGTATTTTGAAAGTAAAAAAAAACTATTATTAAATTTATTTTTAAATAAAGCAAGCACACACACAAAAAAAGTCAATGGTATAAAGATGATTACTAGACTCCTGTGTGTTGATAATGTTAACTCAAGTAGAGAAAGAGAAAAGTCCAGAGTCTTGAAGAAAATCCACACTTCTGAGTATGTGATGTGATGGACGAGCTAGCAAAGGAGATTGAGAAGCAATCAGAAAGAGAGGAAGGATCCAGGAAAGAATGATGTCAGGAAGGAGGAAATATTTGAGAGAAGTTGTTCAATACGAGTGAATGCTTCAGGGAAACCACAAATTATGTCAGAGGCATGAGAACAAAATACTCTCTCTCATCTGTGACCCACCCTACCCAAAGAACATGGGGGAATGAGAATTGTGAACAAGTAAGGAATCTAATTCCTTTGTGTTTTAAATCACACTGTACCAAACCTTCAAGGTAATAAAAGGATGTGATTCATAACCTCAAAAAAAAAAAAAAAGCCTCTATTTTAAGTGGGTCCTGATGGTTTCTGCCATTTCCCAAGCTTCTGTTTCATTCATTCACTCATTAATTTATTCAAATAGAAGGTACTTCCATCTGGTACTACATAAAGAAATAAATGCTCTTCCCAGAAAATGAGGATAGAAAATATAATAAGCTCAAATACTTGTCCTGAAAATATTTTATGCAGTTATGCATTACCAACAGGATGTGTTATATGTATGAAATGACAAAGAAAAATATTCCATGACGAGTCCTTTGTCACCCAGATAATGGCATTTCACAGGGACCTTTGTCTGTTTGTGATTGGGACAATGATTGGAATGTGATCTTTATATAGTTTCCATACTTTTGTACAAAGAGGATCTATAAATCATTTTATTGTTCTTTGGAAATACTGGATTGCACATGAAAGTCAAACAGAAAGCTTTGTTCCCCAAGATCATGACTTTCTTTTTTTTTTTTTTAATTAAAGCTTTTTATTTTCAAAATATATACATGAATTATTTTCTTTTTTTCCCTTTGAATTACATAATTAACCCAAATAATGTTTACTTCGATAGAATAATGACTGCATTGTTATACTTGAGACCATGAAAATAATGACCTTTGACAGGAAAAAAAAAAGTAGTCTATCATTTTCTGTATTCTTGTAGTGTGTTAATCATATCTGAAATAAAACTTTATAATAATGCCAATTATTTTTTTCATTGTTACTTTTGTATTAAAGCTTTTTTAATTTTCTAAAGATTACATGACTAATTTTCAATATTCACCCTTACCAAACCTTGTATTCTAATTTTTCTCCCTCCCTTCTCCCCTAGATAGCAAGTAATCTAATATGTATTAAACACATGCAACTCTACTATACATATTTTCACAATCATTATGCTGCACAAGGAAAATCAGATCAAAAAAGTAAAAAATGATAAAGAAAACAAAAGGTAAGCAAAGAACAACAAAAAATGAAAATAGTCTGTTGTGATCCACACTCAGTCCCCACAGTCTCTCTCTCAGTGCAGATGGCTCTCCATCACAAGATCCTTGGAACTGGCTTGAATCATCGAATTGTTGGTGAGAGCCATGTCCATCATGATTCAATATCACCACTTTCTAATTAAATAGCATTTTAAATATACACTGGAATGGCAAATTATCCCTCTTTGTGCTTAATTGCATTGATTACCAGCTTCCCTATTTAGGCTCTTTGGTTCTATTCAAGGTGGGAAAGGACAGTCAAACTGTTTGTTTCTTACTCTTTACAAGCACCAAGTGAAATGAAATTGCAATCAGAGGGTCTTTTCTGGGGTGATTCTCACCACTGCCTAGCACAGGATCATCTATGTAGGAAGCCCATGGCAAATGCTTGTTGAATGACTTAATATCATATTTATTTCAGAAAAACACATCGGATCATAGGAACATCAAGGTAGGTAGATGCATGATCCACCCAGGTCAGTGCCCTTCCTCTGAAAGGGGACACAGAAGGCTGACTTAAACAAAGTGCTGGTGGAACCTGAAAAGTCTGTTGTGTTTGTACCCAATCCAATCGAATAAACACTCATTAAACATCCACTATGTGCCACACTTTTGTGCAAAGCACCAGGAAACAATAAAAAGAAAAGCAGTCCCTGACCTCAAGGAGGTTATAATCTTAAAAAAAAAAAAAAAGGATTGGGGAGGTGACCCAGAGGATACTCAACCGGGCATGTTGGCATTGAAACCAAGCAGGGCAGCACAGGCAAAGAGGATTCTACTCTTAAAGGAAGAAGGAAGAGGGAAGAGGGAACAGGAGGGAAGGGAAGGGAAAGGAAAGGAAAGAAAGGTAAGGGAAAGGAAGAGAAGGGAAGGGAAGGAAGGGGGGAAGGGAGGGAGGGAAGAAGGAGAGAAAAAAGGGAAGGAGGGAGACGGGGAGGAAGAAAAGTTATTTCAATAGCTCAGCCAAGGATAATGAAGGCATATGGTTATGGCTATGCAAAATGGATCCAAAACACATTTTTTCCTCATTAAGATAACCGGGTGAAAGCATCCATCCTGCTCTCCATCACAGTATATTTGTTCCTCATCAAAATACTTAGATCAATTTGAGTTTTATTGACTACTTCTAACTTTTCCAACTTTGCTTGTCCCAACAAGAATTTAAAGGATGATTTCTATATATTAGGTTCAGCATGTCAAGGATCAAAGGTAGCCATATCTACCAGCACAAGCTTCCCACAGAGCGGCATATCTTGTGCACTTATTCATATAAATAGTATACAGGGAGACATTATTTCCTTGGATAACCTCGCTGATATTTACTGAATCGTCATCATTGCCCGGCTTCTGGGAAATGAGACTGAACATGAAATTGCTTTCAGATCCGATCTACCTTACTAACCGCAGCCCAATCAATGAATGGCCCATGGCTGTTAGGATCTCTGTAATTGCTTTGACTGATGTAGATAAAGAAAGTTAAAACCTTTGACAAATGTACCAATCCAACCTATGGGGAACACACTGGAAGTGGCTTGGTAGAATTCTTCCCCTCACAGATTTTCACTAATCGTTTTAGTTACCTTTATCTGAGTATTTCCTTTGCTCCCACCAATTGGAAAAGTCAGCAAGTTAGCATGAGTGGTTCTGCTAGGGCCTACACTTATACCGAATTCTCCCATGGTGACTCAGCACCCATGTTAGCAACTTAGACCAGCAAGTTGAAACAGAAAATAATATTCATAACCTTTCCTCTCTAATACAGGGGAAAGTGTATCCTGCTATTTGGGAGTCATGAATCAGCACTGGTCAGTCTCTCACCAATTAACTAAAGTATAACATTTCCAGGAACAGGCTTTTTTCCCCATAAAGGACATTTCTTTTCTAGTAATTGAGTTGAGGAACTGAGTACAGTCCTGATCTTTGCCACACTAAGAGTCTAAGAGAAATCTCTCTGAACTATGGCCTTTTCACATCCGCCAATTGACTTCCAGAACCCTGGATGCTCTTTTTCTCCCACTCGACAAGAAGCTGGCATCCAGGGAGCTGTTATTGCAGTGCTCTCTCTGAGGACTGGCTAAGTCCCCACCTGGTGGGAGTCAGGAGCCTGCTGGGCTCCCCCAGCCCCATCCCACCACCTGCGCTTGGGGCGGCTGCCAGGAATGTGAATCTCCTTTCTTCCTGCTAGCTGGATCCAGGCTAGCTCTCGCCTGCTGCCAGGCAGGGATGTTGTTTTTAAGAGATAAGACTTGACAGGAGTATGCTCGAGCGAGGCGTCCTCCATCCAGCCTGACCCGCCAGTGACACAAGGAAGTTGGCTCAGGGGCTGTTGTTTAAAGCAGTTTTGAGAACCAGGTCATGTCAAGGTGCCATTTATAGCACCTCACTTCTGCTGAAGAACAAGCCCCGAAAAGGCACTCCAGTACTGATTTTACAAAGGGGAAAAAAAAAAAAAAAAAGCTGTGAAACATAAATCTTTCTACTGCTTGATCTCATGATCACTTCCTGCCTCAGGATTGCTTGCCACACTTTGAGGACACTATGGAAGCTGACTCTGGAGGGAGGCCGGTGTCTCAGAGCTGTTTGCTTCTCATCAGGTGAATGGAGTATATCACATAGATGCTGATGACAAATGAAAACATCTATCTGCTTTGTTTATTTCAGCTTTTAAGTCTCTTAGGAGAATTTTGGGATTTATTCAGTCATCTTTGAACACCTTTCTTGTCCGCTTTCCCAAAAAGCATTTCAGTAGGTGGTCGGTCAGTCCGTCAACAAACATTTATGAAGTACTTGCTATAAGTGAGGCACTGTGCCGATTGTTGGGGATACAAAGAAATACCAAAGGCAAGGTAGTAAAGTTAAGGTTTAAGCTGAAAGTCTGGAAAACTGCCTTCGACTCTTTGTGAAGTAGGCAAGTCATAATATCATTTATTTAGTCACTCAGTCAGACAGAAATGTTTTTAAATGTCTTCTATGGATCAGCCATTGTGCTAAGTAATACAGATATGAAAAAAGGAAAATGAGAATCCCACCTTTTAAGGACATCAATTAAATCAAGGAGGCCACCATGTAATATTTAATATACTTAAAATGAGCCAAGGACCTTTCTTCCTCCCATTCCTCTTTGGGTATTCATCTCCCCTCTTCCCTTTTCCTAAGGTTCCCATTACTGTCAACACCATCCCCTCAGTCCCTAGACTCCCAACTGCTCTTGCCCTTGATTCCTCACACTCCCTCCCACACTATCCAAGCAGTTGCCAAGGCTTATTCAGTTCTTCCTTCATAACATTTCTTGTATCCTGCCACGCCCCCTTTTCTCCTTTGTCATCTTCACTCCCTCCCCTGATTCACAGACATGCTGAAGCCAGCTGCTTGTGCCTCAGGAGAGACAATTGGGAACATTTCATTGTGAGCATTTACACCTCAAAAAATCATGACTTGATTTATTGTTTTTTTAATTGCCTAGACTAAAAAAAAGGACAGAAATTTACTAGTAAGGCAGATTGAATAGGAAAGTGTATTGTGGGTACACTTTTTTTCTTAGACATTTTTTAAATTAATATTTTTATTTTTCTCAGTTACATGTAAAAAGATTGTTTGCATTTGTTTTTAAAACTTTGAGTTCTAGATTCTCTCCCTTATCCTCGCCGCCATCCCCCATTAAGAAGGCACATATGAAGTTATACAAAACATTTCATGTTGTGAAAGAAAACATGCATCCCCCAAAAAAAACTCAAGAAAAATAAATTTTTTAAAAAAGAGAATGCTTCAATCTATTCAGATCAGTTGTTTCTCTGGGTATGGATAGTATTTTTCATCTTAAGTCCTTCAAAGGAGTTTTGGATTCTTGTATTTCAGAGAATAGCAAAGTCATTTACAGCTGATCATCCCACAGCTTGGCTATTACTTTGTAGACAGTAAATTTCAATTTGCTTGAGGTCATGAAGGACTTTCCAGCTTTTTCTGAGAACATCCTACTCATCATTCTGAGGATCTTTTTATTGAATATTTAGAAACACACCATTGCATATAGGTCACTTAATCCCTACTCACCTTACAAAGATAACCAGAAGGGAACAAGCATTTATTAAGCACCTACTATATACCAGGTATTGTACTAAGTATTTTGTGAGTATTTTCTCATTTCCTGTGAGAGATAGTTATATGAATTTTACTCTCCCAATTCATTTACTGGTCATCATATTTTTTGTCTTTATTTCTGGTCCCCTCAGTTATTCATGTCTTCCCTCTCAAATTATCTAGAATTCTCCTATTTTGTATATATTTGAATTCATTCTCTCCATATCCATATGAATGCCTTATCTCTCCTATTAAAATGTCAGCACCATAAAATAAGGAACTTTCTCCCATTTTATTTATGTCATCAGTACATAGCAAAATACCTAAAAATGCTAGTTATGGGTTCTCTTGAACTCCAAATGGGAAAGGCCCTGTCTCCCTTCTGTCCCTCTCCTCCTTCAAACCCGATATATGGATGCTTCATCTAGAATGGAGTCAAGACAATCTGCTTCTTTTCTGGGGTTTTCTGGAGTACAAGTCAAGGGCGGCTCCATTTGGCCAGAGGTTGTGAGGTCTTGCCTTCTAAGACACTACAACTATACTATCAGGGGAAAAAAGACACCTAAAACAATGAGGGAAAACTACACATAATTAAAAGAGGAAAAAGCTCAGTATGCACCTGATTCAGTGACTGGATGGCAGATCTAGAAATCCAAACAAACTGGATTTGAAGCCTACTTCATTATTCCTACCTAACTGACAGCCAATAACTTCATCATCTAGGAAAGTCTCTATACCTCCTTGTGCCTCAGTTTCCTCCTCTGTAAAATGAGAGAGTTGGACAAGAAAACCCAGGAAGCCCATTCTACCCCTAAATCTGAGATCCTGTAAGACAGTAAGTTACAAGTGAGCTATTTAGCTGCATAAACACAAGTTACAAGTGAGCTATTTAGCTGCACAAACACAAGTGTGCATGTATACACGCATGTACACACACATTTTAGTGTTAAAGTGAATGTTGCCAAAGATTAGACTTATAAGTTCAACCAGATGGTTCCTGATGGGAAAATGGCAAAATCAAGACATCCAAGAAATATTTCTCCTTGAACAGCCCGAGTCTGAGGGAGACCATGATGATCCCATGGAGAGACACCCAGAGAGATGAAAATATATTTGCCTAACCATTCTGGCATCCTAATAAATGTTCTAATGAAATTGGTAGAAATCAGACAAAGACAAATTTTGAGGAGGTTTCTGAGTTCTTCCTCATCATACCCCCACGGGCTTGATTTTCAAAGCCTTGTGTGAGGTTTGGCTTGTGAAACATCCATTGTGTCCAACAGAATCAGGCAGAACCAATCCCACTTCCCCCCCCCCCCAAGCCTTTGAAAATGTCATTCTGTAGAGCAAGTACTTCCCTGAGTGCCCATGAGGGAAAATACCAGATGACAGGTCATAAATTTCCAAAGTTCTGGTCTCCGAGTGAGCTTGGCTCTGAGCTGCTCCAAGAAAGCATACCAAGCAAGACTCCTGCTACAACAAGCCTGTGTGTGTAACGGGGTTGGGGTGGGGGGCGGAAGGAATCACTATAAGAGGCGTCGGAAGTCTTGCTTCATTCTTTATTCTCCTTTCTGTCCTTAGGGTACCCTAGTAGCTGACTGGGATCTACACACATATAACCCCTTGATCTCAGAAAGAGGTTCCCCTCCATTTAGCAGGTGGCTGATGTTTACTACCTGTGGGATCTTGAGCAAGACACAACCTCAGGGCCTCAGCTTCCTTATCTGTAAAATGACAATATTGCACTAAATGTTCTTGGAAGTCTCTTCCTACTCTAAACATGTGATCCTATTAACCTTCTGAGACTGCGAAAGAGAATAAAGAACAACATCCATAGATTATGGCTTTAGTTCTGAATAGAAATGAAGAGAAGATTCCCATAATTTCAACAAAGAAACAGACTCAGAGAGATCCATTATTTTGCCCAATAGCATACAAGCAGTAAAGGAAAGAGGTGGGACTGGATTCCAGGTCTTTGCCAAAAACAGTGAGTGTTCTTTTCATCAAAAGATGCAGATTCCAGGTTCCCCATGGACCCCAGGAGATTTTCAATTCTTTGCCCTCTTCTCTATCAATGGAGGTTAAGAATATCAAGAATGAAAGTCTTCTATAAACAAAGGTGGGAAACTGATATGTTCAGCTCAAGGAAAAGGGGAAATTCAGGTCTACAAACTGGAACTCAAGAGGAATGGCCAAGATGCAGACAACTAGCTCTTCCCATCAGGTCCCCATATGTAACCAAAGCAGGCTGGCTAGACAGCCCCTTCTCCTCACTTATATCCTTTCTCTTCCTGGTAAAAGTGGTGATAAGTTAGCTACAATGCCAGACTGAAGAGCAGCATGGGGGTCAGAGGTAGGAAAGGGTGGCTGTGAAACACTGGACAAGTCACTTGACTTCTGTGAGCCTCATTTCCTTATTGATCGAGTGATACGAAAAATTCTCATATAATCTACTTCACAGGGCATTGTGAGGTTTAAATGAGATAACCCATGCTCAACACATTACAGGCATAAAGCTATCTATCCATCCATCTATCTATCGATCTATCTATCTATCTATCCATCTATCTATCTCTATATATATCCATTAACTATCTATTTATCTGTTATCTTTCTATCAATCCTCTTTCTATCTATCTACCCACTGGGTACTATTATGGTGTCTTTAGATCCCCCAGTACAGTGCCTGGGATATAGGAAGCACTTAAGAGCCTATTGATTGATTGATGTTTCCTATTCTAGATGCATTTTTAATTTTGAATAATACTTACACTCAAGGAAAGAAGCTCTGTTCCAGTGATTGAATTCTGGGAAGGGATCGATAAATGTGTGCTCAAATATACTGAATTGACTTAGGAGCTACATAGTAATTCATAAAAATCCTCACCTCTCCCTCCACCCATTTCTCTCTCAATTAACAAAATATTTCTTGGAAAAGAAAACACTTTGAGTATTTGGGGGCTATTGACTGGGAAATTAAAAAGATGGACCAAATCCATTGGTGGATTGGTTTCTGGCATTCATCATAACTTGGCTTCAACCTTAGGGTCAGAGCTTGGGATACTGTGTTACAACCAAGCTCACCTTTATTGTATGTAAACTTTCTCAGACTCAGTTTCCATAATATAAAAAAGGGGATAGAAAGTGACTTTTCCAGGGTCACATGGCCAGGATGTGACAAAGATGGGGCTTGACACTCTTCACCAGGCATCTCTCTACCCCTCATGCCATACTGCTTCTCTTGTAAATCTTTAGGAGATCTATAAATGTTAGCTATCATCATCATCATCATCAGCATCATCATCATCATCATCATCATCACCACCATTGTCATTATTACCTCCATATGGAGTCAGGCTACCTCCAGTCATCTTAAACCAGTCACTCAGAAGCAAGACTTTGGAGATTGAATGTCCCCTACATGAGCTCTTGGTTTTTAAGTATAAATGGTTGTGTCTAATTCCAGGTAGGGAGCCCAAGCTTATCAACCTCAGCAGCACATTCTCCAGCTAAAACCTGTGGCAAGTTCCCTGCACCTGTGGCAGCAGGAGAGAAATGCCTCTGGTTATAATAAGCAATCTTTCTGATGGAGATTTGCTTGTGGACTCCTCCCCTCCCACTTCAAATGACCCTTGTCTCCTTTTATGCCTGTCTTGTGAATACATCTGAAACCTCAGCTGGTCCTTTCCCCAGAACCCCCATGTAATTACAGAAGTCAAGACCACAGTGAGAAGATATTTTATTACCCACGTATTTACGTAGAGGGTTTTTCTGGGGTTTAAAACTGGCAATTAAAACCTTGTAAATTCGTATTATCAACAAAATAAATGTAGAAGGGTTCGTTACTCATTGCTAATAAAGTTGATCATTCATTTATAATCCAAAAGCTCACCCAAGAAACACATAGAACACTCTATAAATATCACTTCACCAAACCACAAGCCACCTCAAGGAGGAAGGTACACAACACCCCTGAGGAGTTAAATCAACCCTCCCTAGATGTCAGAAATAGAGAGGAGAGTTCATGAATCCACTACCCCTTGGCTCCTCCTCTTCCCACACACAAAGCAACCTTCGACTCCAAGAATGCCTGGCTCCTGGTACAAATAGGACCTTGGATTGATGCCTCCTTGGGCCCCCTCTTTTTTTGCCCTTTAGAACATATTTTTATGGACAGGGCTGGCCTCCTGAAGCACAGATCTAGTTGTCTCCCGGAGCCCATCTAGATGAGATCTTGCTCACTCTCTCAAAGACAAAAATCAACAGAACAACATATGACAAATCAAACTATCCCCCACCAGAAGAAATAGCACAAATTTTTATCTTCTGTTTTTTTTTTTTTAATGGAGAATCACCAAGGTATTACTAGAGATAACAAAATATAAAGAAAAAGAGTCTTTCTATAAAATTAGCAGAGATAGCTTATAATCCTGGCTTCTCTATTATCTAGCTACATGTCCATTCCTTCATTTTATAGCTAACACTAAGAGAGGCTTCATGGTTGCCTAGCTGGATAGCAGTGTCCTCACTGCAGATTCACCACTGGTTCAAGGACCAGTCTTAAAAAGTCATCATTAAGCATCCAATGGCAATTCAGAGTCCAGCGTCTCCGGGGATCCGGCCCAATGTTCTCTCACTGTTTGGCACAGGTCCACTTAGCATTTTTATCAGTAAGATATTGGCTGACTTATATGTGGCTCAATCCAGTAGGTGACACAAATCAGAAAAGGATAACATCCTAGATGACAGAGTCATAATTCAAAATGATCTTGACAACTTAGAGCATCATGAGAAATCTAATTAAACCTGATACTGATAAAAATTAATTTGTGTATAGTTCGAGAAACAGAATTTGTCAATTTAAGATGCAGGAGTCATAGTTAGACAGCGGTTTGTCTGAACTGTGGATGTGTGTGGAGCATAAGCTCAAAATAGCAGGACAAAGAGGAGAGTTAATGAGCTGAGCACAACTTCCAGGAAAATGGAAGTAACAATCCAGGTGGTACAGATCATATCCGAAATATTCCGGGCACTGCATTTTAGAAAGGGCCTTGATAAAGTAGAGAACTCATATGTAGGGAAGTCAGAAGATCCCTGAGCTGAGGTACTTTGGGGATCAGCTGAAGGAACTAGGGTGAAGTTAAGAGGTGAAAATTGGCAATAAAATGTTTTAACTAGTTGCTTGGGGTTGAGGTAAAAATACTCACAAGGAATTCAAAGAAAGAAAGCTGATGGAGAGTAGAGTAGAGAAAAAAAAAGCATACATTGCCTTATAATGGATGTGATGTACCATCTTAGATCTTAACTGTAGTCACATGACTGTTGTCTGGCTAATTTTCCTCCCAAGAGAAAAGGTGAAGAATTCATGGTCTTCAGACTGAAAGGGAAGAGTGAAGGATTCCTAAAGAAAATAGAAGCAGAATTTTAACAGGGGTAGATCTGAGGTAGAGGATGGAAGAACCTTGTGAAAAGATGAAGGAGGGAAGCAAAAGAGGGCAAAGGTCAGCTGTATAATTAAGAGTTTAAAACTAGATTTGAGAGTGTTCTAGAAGAATCTGAGTCATCTGGGTGTTCTGAGGGGGAAAAAAAAACCTTCATGTCTTCCCAAGAAATGTAGAATAGAACTACAGAGATTACCAGGTAAGTTGTAATACAATAAACAGAAGAGAATAATAGTGGTCATCATTGCTTCTGATTCAAGAGTAATGAGTTATTTGTTGACTCTGTAACAACAGAGATCTGCTATCTTTCTATGATATGTATTTAAGATAAGATAGATAAGCTCTGGGACTGATACTTTTATTTTCCACATGGGCACAAATTATACTTTCAAAAAGAATCCAAAAAAATTATCACCATTGTGGATTCAGTCTTGGGTAAGAAACTGGAATCCAGAGGATTATAGGTCATATTTTCTTTTTTCTTGTCCTTCAAAGGCAAAGAATTTACAAGAGAAAATTAAATTGAGAAATATAACAGACATAATCATGTCATGTCTAAGAATGGATTTCTCCATCCCAATTCACATAAGACTGACAGATATCTCACAAGAAATAGAATATATTCAACAAAGGCTAGTTAGAATATATTTGGCAGGTATTTTGCAATACTTAAAGAAAGGACTTTAAGATAAAGAAGGATGAAACAAAAAAACCTGACAATGTAGCCCTCCTACTTCTGTATAATAGAAAGTAGTCACAAAGAAAGAAAAAGAAAAGCTCAGAAATTCACACAGAATGACTTCTAAGAAAGAAGATGGTTAGTATATCTCATGGTCACAAATAACCAAAATTTAGGCAGAAAATAAAAAAAAGACACTAGTGGTCTAGATGAAACATCAATGTTATCTCATAGAAATCAGTAAGACTTGGTAGAAAGCAACTGTGTACAAAGTAAGGCTGTGGATAAGGCCTCTGGGTAATATGGAGGAGTCTGATTCAAAAGGAACAAGATAGGTAAAATGTGGTAGTATCACTGTATATTAAGATTTACTCATATAACAACAAAAAAAAATAATCATATAAGAAAATCTAGAAACCAAAGAGGGGAAACATAGTGAGATTATTTCAGTGAAGTTCAAAGGAGAGTGAAAAAGATTTGTTTGTTTGTTTTTTATTCAGGTACACAGACTACCTGGACAGAAGGAGGAAACAGAGAAGTTTGGGAAATAGATCACAAGCCTTAGACAGAGATTTGATATAGTAGTGATGGCTGACATTATCCAAACATCTGCTGGAACCCCCTCTTCCCAAAGCAGCCCAGCTAACATCTTCTTGACTTCCCATTGGGATAATTTCGTCTTTCAAGCTGTGGGCGAAGCAATGAGAGGAAGATCTTCTCTAGGGCTGATTCTCACTAATGTGGAGGAGCTGGTTGAGGGGAAGTAATCACTCTTACTTAGAATCTGTGACATAAAAGAGTAAATCAGGGCATAGTCTGAAATGCAACCTAGATTTTAGGAAAGCAGACTTAAAAGGTGGATGGTAAGCATGATGGCATGGACTAAAACGCTTCAGAAGGCAACCGAGGAGGGATGGGCGATGCTCAGGAATAAGCAAGGAACAAAGGGAACTAGCCACTGATTTTTTTTTTTTTTTTTACTGTACAAAATATGGAAGCAAGATCAAGTGATAGAAAATGACATTTCCCCCAAGAAAATAGTATCTGATATGTAAAAGCTCAAAATGAGCAGAGACTAGAAATGTCTAATAAGACCAACAAAGTGGGTTGGATTTTTTTTTTTAATTGTTGTTCTTTGTTTTCTATACTATTAGAAGAAAAGGTAGGATTGAGGAAGAAATGGGACCATTGTTTTAGATAGAAGGAATGATAATAACTGAAAATAGAGAATGATAATAATAATAATAGCTATGTAGCTAATTTTACATAATATCATGTGCCAGTCACTATGCTTAGTGCTTTATAATTTTAACTCATTTGATTCTAACGATAACTTTAAGAGATAGATGATATTATTCTTCCCATTTTGCAGTTGAGGAAACTGAGACAGGCAGATATCAAGTGACTTGCTCATGGTCATACAGCTAATAATTGAAATCAGATTTTCTTGATTCTAAGTCTAGCTCTCTTTCCACTGTGCCACCTAGCTGCCACAAGAGAAGACAGAAAAATAATTCATTTTACTGTTTGTTTTCTTGACAAACTAATTTATCCACTGGAAATGGCCAAACAAAAGTAACTAACCAGAATTTCTTACCCAAGATAAGTTAAGAACATGAAAATAAAACACCAGAGGGTTTTTCTTCAAGTCTTCCACCAAAGGCTCAGTGAGAATTTCTCAAATGTGTTGTAGAAAAAAATTTTGCCTAGGTCTCAGATAGTTTAGATCAATAATTGTTAAAGTTTTTCCATTAGCAACACTTTTCACCACTGAAATTTTTATACCACCTTGGACATAGGGGTACATAAAATAGGTATGCAAATGAAACATTTATTGGCATTAAATCACAAAAAGCATTCTAAGATAAATTTCTTTAATTTTATTATATTAATCTTTATTATAATAATGCCATTTTTATTAAATTATTATAATTTATATTATTATATATTATATACATAATATATATTATATATTATAATAATTATTATTATATTAATCTTTATTATAATTTATTATAATAATGCCATTTTTTATTAAAGATGACAGCAAATTTGCATACTAAAGTACTTGCATAAAGGTACAAATGTTTGCATACTAATTTGTTTATTTTTAAATAAATTTAAATAAAGAATTAAATCTTGGTGGAATATTTGATACTTTTTATTGCTGTAAATTTTTGTGACCCCCAAATTTGGTTATGTGACTACCCCTCTTGGGGTCATAACAAACAATTTAAGAAGCTTTGGTCTAGATCAGTGATGTCATATCCTAGAATTGGAGAAGGAACTTAGCAATAAATAATTCAACCCAGCTGGATAGGGCAGTGAATAGTCAGGAGGATTTCACTGGCACTAATAGAGACCTTGACTGACTGAACATAGATCCTCAGGGGGTGTGAGTGGAACAAATGTATGGACATTTATTACTTTCTAAAAAAATTAGTTTATAGAAAAGTCTGATTCTAGCTGTTACAGCAAATAGAATGCCAGACCTGGAGTCAGGAAGAGCTGAGTTCAAATTATAACAGACATTTGTCATCTATGTGACCTTGGATGAGTTATTTTACCTCTTTTTTGCCTCAGTTTTTCTTTATTAATAACATTAAATTTTCTTAGTTATCAAGAAGATAAAATGAATTAGTATTTGTAAAGCATTTTGTAATATTAAAACATTGTGTAAATATCAGCTTTTTTATTGTATCCTTACTGTAGTATACCTAAAAAGTAGTCCCCCAGCCTCTACTTGAAGATCTTCAAATCTTCAAATGTCTTTAAATCTTACATGACATATATTGAAATCCATAAGCCAGATAGGAGGGTTTCTGGAGCATTATGTTCTTTCTCAGATAAACAACCATTTTGCTATTTTACTAATAATTAGTCATCTTAATAAGCGAATGAATTGTTTAGAGAATATAAGGTAGGTAAGGTAGGAACCAACTTGAACTTTCCCAAATTCTTCTCCAAACAATTATAAAATAACATCTGAAAAATGAATTCTGGAGCCATAGAACCAGCAAAAAGGTGGAGTGACCTAATTTTCCAGTCTAAGACAACTTAGAAAATTGGCAAGTAAGATCTGTCTCACTCAAACAAAATGTGACGACAAGAGGGAAGGCAGTGTTTGGACAAGCCAGCAATAGATCTTGCTCTAGCAAACCAACTGAGGCTCCAGAACAGAGAGCAAGCTAAAAGGCTTAATGATCCTCCCTCCTCAGTGTAGCAGGCTCCCTCCAAGGCCTTGTATCCCCAGCACAAGAAGCTTCTATCTCAGGAGCAGAAGTAAAATATAGAAGTCACAAAATAAGCCAGAAATTGAGCCCAAAAGAAAGGAAGGAAGAGAAGAAAAAGCGAAAGGAGGGCAGAAAGAGAGACAGATAAGGGGAGAGAGAAATCGAGAAAGAAACAGAGACAGACTGAGACAGAGAGAAACCAAGAAAAGACAGAGAATGACAGAAAGATATAGAAAGGGAGACAGACACACAGAGACACACACACCCAGAGACAATGAGAGAACTTGACAGGGAACTCAAAAGAGGACAAAAATATCAAAATGCCTACATGAAAAGTCTGAAAATAAAATGTGAATTGGTCTCTAGTCCAAAAAAGGACTCCTAGAAGATCTAGAAAAAGATCTCAAAGAGGTAGAAGAAAAATGAGGAAAAGAGCGTGATGTAGAAAAACTGTGAAAAAAGTAGTCAACAGCTTAGTAAAGGAAATACAAAAATTAGAGGGAAGGGAAGTATTTAAAAATCATTAAAGAAACACCTCCTTAAAACTAGAATTCGTTCGAGAAAAGAAGATACAAACATACTCTGAAGAAAGTATTTCCTTAAAAATGAGAATTGGTTAAGGACAAGCTAATTACTCCATGAGGCATTAAGAAACAATTAAAAAAAAAAGAAATATTAAAAGCATCTTTTTTCAGATCATTATGCAATAAAAATATTCAATATTCATTTAGGAAATATTAACTGAAAAAATTAAAAACTAAATTATTTAATGCTTAAAAATGGGTAGGTAGAAACAAATAATAATTTCATTAAAAAGAATAGCAACTAGATGATATACCAAAATTTATGGAATGCAATCAAAGCAGTACTTAAGGGAAATTTTATATCTCTAAATTGACTTATATCTCTAAAAATTTTTTTTTTTTTTTTAAATTTTTTATTTTTTTTTATTTTAGGCTGGGGTTAAGTGACTTGCCCAGGGTCACACAGCTAGGAAGTGTTACGTGTCTGAGGCCAGATTCGAACTCGGGTCCTCCTGAATTCAAGGCTGGTGCTCTATCCACTGCGCCACCTAGCTGCCCCCTATCTCTAAAATTAAGATCAACAAATTTGGCATAGTTACATATATATATGCATATATATATGCATCTATGAAGAACAAATTTAAAATTGTCAATTAAACATCAAATTGAAAATTCTGAAAATTAAATGAGAGGTTAATAAAAGTGAAAATAAGGAAACTGTAGAACTAATAAATAAAAATCGTAAATGGTTTTGTGGGGATGGAAGATCAATTATAGGTTAATTTGATTTTTTTAAAAAAAGAAGAAAAGTAGAAGAAAATCAAATTCAAAAATGAAGAGAATGAATTTGCCATCCATGAAGAGAAAATGAAAGCAATTATTAGAAGCTATTTTTCTCAATTCCAATAAATCTGACACCATAAATTAAATGGACCAATATATACTATACAGCAATATAAATTTTCTAGATTAACAGAAGAGGAAATAGAATTCTTCCAAAACTCCATCTTAGATAAAGAAACTTAACAAGCCAGCAATGAACTTTCTAAGAAAATGATTTGCAGAGTCAGATGGATTCACAATTCAATTCTACCAGATATTTAAGAACAATTAATTCTAATACTATATAAACTATTTAACAAAATAGGCAAATACATATTCCATCAAACTCCTCTTTTTAAAAAAATAAATATGGTGCAGTAAGAACAAAAACAGAGAAAGAAATCTATAGAACAATTGCCCTAATGAATATTGGTGTAAATATTTTAAATAAAATATTAGCAAGGAGATTATAAGCAATTTCATGCTAGGATCATACACTAGAATCATGAGATTTATATTAGAAATGCAGGGTTGGTTCAATATTGGGAAAATTAACAGCATAATTGATTATATCAAGAACATAAATAATATGATTGTATCAACAGATGCAGAAAAAGCTTCTGATAAAATGTAACCTCTATTTCTATTAAAAACACCAGAAAGCATTGGAACAAATGAAGCCTTCCTTAGAATGATAACTTATATCTATCTAAAACTGTCATCAAGTACTACCCTTAAGGGGTGCAACTTAGAGGTTTTCCCAGTAAGATCAGAGGCAAAGCCAGGTTACCCATTTTCAAAACTATTATTCAATATAATACTAGAAATGGTAGCTATAGAAATAAGAAGAAAAAAACATTGAAAAAGATTAGAATAGGCAATGAGGAAGTAAAATGATCACTTCTAGAAAATTAACTAAATATGACTTGAAATTATCCACATCTTTAGCAAAGTTGCAGGATATAAAATAAACCCACATGAATCATTTGCATTTCTATAATTGCCAACAATGTCCAGGAGCAAGAGATAAAGAAATTTATTTTTTAAAAGCAGTAGACAATATAAGAAAAAAAAAAAAAACAACCTTGGGAGTCAGGAACTATATGACTGCAATTACAAAATATTTTTCATACAAATAAAGTCAGAACTAAACATTAGAGAAAATATCAACTGCTCATCGATAGGTAAGTAAATATAATAAAAATAATAATTCTATCTAATTTAATTTACTTCAGTGCCATAAAAATCAAACTAAGCAATAAAAATAGTAAAAAAAAAAATCACCTAAAATTACAAAGGGAAATATCAAGGGAAATAATGGAGGGAAAAGTAAGGAAAGGTGGCATAGATACAATAGGTTTTAAACTGTATTATAAAGTGGTAACCATCAAAAGAATCTGGACCACCTAAGTAGACTGATAGAATAGTGGAATAGATTGAGTACGTAAGAGACAATAATATATAACTATAGTAATCTAGCAAGGCATAGGAAACCAAGGCCAAAGTTTTGGGGCAAGAACTCACCATTTCTAGGAACACTTCTAGGAACACAGTATGGCAGAAATTAGGTATAGAATGACATTTTAAGCAATATAACAAACTAAGATCAAAATAGGTACATTATAAAGGGTGATACAATAAGCAAATTTGTAGAGTAAGGAGTAGTTTACCTGTCATATATATGTAGAAAGGAAAATGGCATATCAATTTTTTTTAGTTTATTTTCTTTTTTTTTTTTTTTTTTTTGTTATTGTTGTTAAATTTTTTTCCACAAAGTGATTGATATGGAAAACTTGCTTTCTTAGGAAAGGAGGGAAAGGAGGAGAACGGGATATGGAGACTTTGAAATTAAAATTTTTATAAAAAATGTTAAAATTATTTTATATATCATTGTAGGAAAATAAAAACAACTCTTAAAAGTCATTTAATATAGCAGAATAAAATTTTTACTTTTCTCAAAAAAGTATATTACTTCCCACTAAATTTAAAAGATACCCTGGAATGATAAAATGGCTTTTGAAAGTTTGTGTTTTCCTATTGCCAGAAATATGACTAAAAAATAAAGAAAGACATTGGGATTTAGGAAGGCCAATTTCCTCTTGTCCGGAATGTGAGTCCAGGTTTCCATAATGACTCATAGGTCATTTCCACACTAGCAAATGATTGATGTCTGATGAAAAAGCCAGTGAATACAGTTACTCCTTCATTGCCCAGGTGTTTTTCAAATCCTAGACTAACTGAATCTCAGAATGGAAATGGATTACAGAAACCACTGATTCTGACCCCATACCTGAGCAGTTTTATTCCACCATTCTATTCTGGTTTCTGAGAAGTTCTTACTTACTCTGGGCAACTTACTCTGGGCAACGCACTGTGCTGAGACCTGAGGACATAAGGACAAACTACAATGGTCACTCTCCTCAAGATGATATTCAAACAGTGGTAGGGCCATAATCTGTTTCCACAGCAGTGTGTTGCCACATTCCCAATAAGCAATCGTTCAGCCTCTGATGGAGGAAATCTGTGTACAGGGGAAGGAGAAAGAAATAAGCATTTATTAAGCACCAGGGACAGTGCTAAGTGCTTTATAACTATTACCTCATTTGATCAGGAAACTCATGACTTCTTAAAGTGGCCTACCATTCTACTTTGGAAGAGATTTCATTATTAGAAATTTTTTATTTATAGTGAGTCAAAAATCTGCTCCCATATAATTTCCTCCTTTTTTTTCATTTGTCCTAGTTCCTTCAAATTCAACAGAAAAAGGTTAATCCCTATTCCACATAACCACCCTTCAAATGCCTGAAGATAGAAGTCACCTCTTTCAGTCCAGAATTTGCCTTCTCTAAACAAAAGACTATTAGTTATTTCCAAAAGTTCTTATATTTTTATAATCATACAAATACACAGGTTTTGTTCTGTAAACTGCATTCTAATTAGAAAGAAGAAAATATATAATTAAAGTGATGTAAAGGCTAACTGATTGAGAATGGAGTTATTTTGATTGTATATTACTTCATAAGAGCTGAAATTTGGAGATCTTAATTTATGTACTCTCGTCATTTAAATTCATTCAGCAAATATATTTGAAACATTTCCTACATAGTATCCTGTGACCAACTGTTTCTCCACTTTCACAGAAATCTCTTCAGGAAAAAAAAAAAAAAAAAAAAAAAAGATGGGTGGGGAGAGTCCCTAATACTCAATGTGGAAAGTGTGTCATAATATCAAAAATATGAGCTCAGAACTCAGGAGACCTAAGTCTTACTCCTGTTCCTCCCCACTTATTCATTGTGTAATGGGAGTAAGTTATTTCCTCTATTTGAGCTTTAATTTGCTCATCTTTCAAATGTCCTATTTAACAATTTTATCATCATTGCATATTCATTAATTTTTGTCCAGTCCATAGTGGACAAGAAGATGAGAAGGATGATAAACATGAATTATTTTTTTAAAATCAAATTTACAAAAGATTTTGATGGCCTGGAATAATGGATCAAAGATGTTGTTGTTGTTGTTTAATATAAAGATTAGTATAGAGTTTTGATTTGTTTACTGCTGACATACAGGATAGAGGAAAGTGTTCTTCATGTAGAAAGAAAGTTGCCTTGGTGGACCACTTCATTAGTATGAGTCACAACACAAAATGACAGCCCACAAAGATAATATGCTTGAAAACAATTCCTAGGGAGGCATTATGGAATGATGGATGGATATAAAACTATTTAGTAAGTACTTACTAGACAGCAATGGAGAAAGAAATGGCAAACCACTCCAGTGTCTTTGCCAGAAATATTTTGAATGGGATCATGAAGAGTTGGACGTATCTGAAGGAACTGAAGAACAACAATATGGAGCTAGCACTTTATTTTCAATAATGGAAGAGATTGGGATTCCGAGTCAAAGGATTTAAGTTAATATCCCTGTGTGAACAAGAACAATTTAACCTCTCTGAAGAACGACAATATGGAGTTAGCACTCTACTTTCAGTAGTGGAAGAGGATGGGATGCAGAGTCAAAGGATTTAAGTTAATATCCCTGTGTGAACAAGAACAATTTAACCTCTCTGAGCCTCAGTCTCCCTATTTGTAAAATAAAGAATTGAGCTAGATGAATTCTAAGATTCCTTCTAGCTTTTAATCTATGATCTTATGATCTCTAGTTCAATTCTGCTGTCTAAAAATATCTCCTTCAGTTGTACTGTGACATCCATTTTATGAAGCCACATGATTTATCCCTGTTATCCTTATTACATCTAACCTGGGGCTCTTACCTGTTACTTCCTCTTTGGGATCCTGATTCTCTTGATCTTTGTATTAACAGTTCCTCCTAGTTTGTTTTGTTTTGTCAAGTGCATTAAAAAAAATGATATGCTCTTTTCTATGTAAATGATGAATGTAATTGCACATTAGCATGACATATGCTCCAAGGCTTAAACTTATTTTCCTCTAAGTCACTTTCTAGTTCCCTCAGCAATTTTTGTGATAAAAGGAACATTTCCTAGGAAGTTTGTGTCTTTAGTTTGTCAAATATTAAATCAATAAATGTTTTCTGCTTTTTTAGAGATCTAACTTCCTGTACTTCTTAGCTTTCCACTTTTGTAACCGGAACCAAATAGCTTGGATAATTCCTGCTTTGTAATAGAGTTTGCAATCTGGAAATATGGTAACCACTTTATCATTTCACTGAATATTTACAATCATTTGGTACAGCATCAGATCTTTCATTTAGATATTATCAGCAGTTTCATTACATGGCTATGTCCTAACCATAAGCAACAAATATTCTTCTCTTGCTTCTTTCTATGAAGATTAATTTAAAATTATATTCATATAAGTTTTAAAATGCAGTAAGATAAACTCAGATTGATTCTTTCTGAGATGATCTCAATTTATTCTGTCCATATATTGTTTGGATGTTATTTCCTCAATTAGGCTTCTTGAAAGGAAAGACTATCTTTTATCTTTCTTTAGCACAATGCTTGGCACATAGTAGGTACTTTAAAATGCTTGTTGGCTACACTTGATTTCATCTAATGATTTACATATTCTATTCATTAGAATCTGAGTTCCTTGAGGGAAAAAAACAGTATTTGTGCTTTTTAAAAAAATCTTTGACAGCACATAATTCATTTTTAATATTTGCTGGTTGACTAATATTTTAAAGTGGCTTTTCTGTGATTGTACTTTCATAGTGTTTTCTTAAATATATGTAAAGGCTGAACTTTTGTCAGACACCTATTAAACTGATCATTCAAATTTTATTTTTTTTTCATTTTTATGATTAATTTTCTTATGATTTTCCAAATGTCCATCTATTCCTGAATTCTATGTATAAACCTCCCTAAGCCACAATTTATAACATCTAAATCCATCACTGTGATATTGAGAGGTTATTAAAATTTATATTAATATTTACTGATGATTCTGGATTATATCTTTTTAAATTTTATACATCCTTTGTACCTAGTACCTATGAGAGTTGACAGTGGTCAGTTGTCTCTCTGTTGTTATTTAGAAAAGGCATGATCTCATGTGGAAATGAATTGTTCAGTCCCTTTGCTGATTTCCTTGACTTGTTATAGTATTCTTGCTTTAAGTTTATTTGTTGGGGTAGAGGAATTGACTGGAGAAATGACCCTGCTAATCAAATGAGCCTGTCATCTGCAAATTTGACAAGGATTCCATTTTGCCTTCTCTGTCACTTTCACCAGAGAGATGTTTCCAAGTTGACAACGACCAATTAATGACCATTCTTTGATGTTAATCAGCAGTCTTATTATAGTCTTAACTCAACTCACATCTCTGAGACCATCTTTTTCCCTCACTAGAATAGCATGAGCTCACTAAACAAACATTTCTCTAAAATCTAGTAAACCTTATCTTCAACATTACCCTTCTGTACAGTTTAATAACAATGTCAGAGAAGGAAATAAGATTGGTCTGGTATAATTTATTTTTGAAGAAACTGTGATAACTCTTTGTGATGCTGACTTCCTTTTTTCTTTTCATTAAACATCTTAATAATTTTTTTTCTTGATGTTGCTTAAGAATCAACGTCAAACATTGCGGTCTATAGTGTAAAGAATCTATTTTCTTCCCTCTCAGAAAAACAAGTACTTTACAACAAACCCATGAGAGGTTTTCTGAAAGTTGCAGTTCAGAAAGGTTCCATGATTGGCCTCTAGTAAAACAACAAGTTGGTGTCAGAAGCAGCAAGTGAGCCCCAAACTCTCTGGCCTCTGGACCCTTTCCCGTGAAATACACTGAAGTATGAGCTTCATAGATTTATATAGATATCATTTTATGATTTCAACATTTGCATTGAGATTTATGTTTTCTTAAATATTACATCAAAACCAGAGAGTTGTTTGCTTGGTTCAATTGTCCCCCAGCCTTGGGAGCTATTTCAGTAAAATTGCTCAAATCATTGTCTCCTTTTGAGGGCTACAGCTGGATCACATCAGTCAGACCCCTTCCTCAGAGGCACTGGACCAACCACAATAGCCACCCAAAGTGTGGTCCAGTGCCGTGGGACTCTTCAGAGAGACCACAGGAAGGGATTCAGGGTAAATAGCCTCTTCTCTTTGTTCTATGTTTGACTTCATCAGGGGAAGAATAGCCCAGTCCCAGATGGGGGTAGCTTAATATTCTTGTAAGGAGTTTGTGCTCCAAGTCCACAAGCATTGAATGGCTGAGGAGAGAATAGATTGCAATATCAGGAAGCATGATGACCCAAAACTCAAAAGCTTATTTTGAGCTATGTCTATCACTAGATCTTGGTGCAGTATTGTTTCCAATTTTATTTGAATGATCATCTTGCATGTCATATCTTTACACATGCATAAAACACTATATATTTTATTTTTTCCCCTGAGACAATTGGGGTTAAGTGACTTGTCCAGGGTCACACAGCTAAGAAGAGTTAAGTGTCTGAGACCAGATTTGAACTCAAGTCCTCCTGACTTTAAGGTTCATGGTCTATCCACTTTTCCATCTAGCTGCCCCAACACTACATATTTAGAGCAAATTACTTTTATGAGATTTAAAGAACTCATTCTTCTCCCCTTCCCCCTGCAATGGAATAAATTACCTTGTATGGTGATGTGAAGATGTAGATTTCTGGAAGTGGATATACTTTATGGAGGGAAATAACTTAGAACTTGAAGGCAGGGAAGCAAAAGAGGCAAGAAGAAAAATATCATTCTTGTTAAGTAATCGTCATGAACTAGATACATGTTTAAATCTAAAATTAAAAAATATGTATTTCGTCTTATATAAAGAGGCTTTGTTTCTGTAGGCCTTTTCTATACCCCAAGCCTTGAACTCTTCTCCTTACACAAAAAGTAGGTAGGGATTGATTATTGTAGATATCTACAACCAGAGAACCAAGAAGGTTCAGAGTAGGGAAAGCTAAGGGAGAACAGCAGCAATCGAGGGAATAAAAAATGGCTTCACACAAAAAAAGATACAATGATGAAGTGATATAGGATGAAGTAGAAGAGAGATGGATAATGAAGAGAAAACATTTCTTTTTCACTTTTTGAACCTAATGTCTTGCTTTACTGGTGATAATGAAGGGTCTTGATCATCACCTTGAGAACTACATCTAATTCTTCTGATGAATCAATTTGGTTAGGATCCAGTGATGGAAGAAAAGCTAGGCAGTAATGGAATGGTGAATAAGAAGGAGTTGGATCAATATCTGGATCCTAAGTTCTCACAATTGAATTGTCATTAACCCTCTGGAAGTGTGTGAGTATAATTGCACAGGCAAAACTTGTTACCTCCCCCAAAAAATAGATTTAAGATTATCAGAGTCTTAAGTATCAGAACTCTGGGTTTGGGGTATACCTATAGATTGGTCAAGGATCACCTTGGATTAAAGGATACTGGGGGTAACAAGATAGTTTAAAAATATCAGATTTTATTATTTTTTGCCTATTTGATTATATATAAAGAATTGTATGTCATTAAGGCAGGCTTAGGAAGTCAACGTGTTAACACTGTCAATGTGACTTCTTTAAAATGCACAAAAGGAAAATGATGACGTTTTCTTTGATGGATATCTAACCAAAATTTTAATTGGATTGCTCCACACAGACCATATTCCTAGCCTAAAGAACTAAGACTATCGTTTACACAGGGCAGAGCTAGAGCTTGGAGACATCCATCTATCTGAGAAACACAGAGACCTTGGGGTTTCCTCTAGTGTCTTCTGAAAGTAGGTGGAACGTATAGCCGTCAAGTGAAAATGCCTGGCACTTTTGTTATCCATAAAAAAATAACTTGCCAGGAATGCTTGGTAGTAATTAAATGTTGTTCATGTTAAGTCCAACTCTTGGTGATTCCATTTGAATTTTTCTTGGCAGAGATACTAGAATGATTTGCCATTTTACAGATGGTTGCTCATTTTACAGATAAAGAACTGAAGCAAACAGGATTATCTGATTTGCCTAGGGTCTCCCAGATAGTTAATGTGATGAGTCCTTGTGATTCCAGGCTTTACATTTATACACAGATGAGGAAATTGAGGTTGTAAGAGATTTAGCAATTTGCCTATGGTAATGTGACAAGTATCAAAGGCAGAATTTAACCAAGAACTTTTCTCACACCCAGTCTTGTACCCTTCTCCTCACGGAAAAGTAGGTAGGAAATAAATATGGCAGATATCTATATCCAAGGAAACAGGAAACTTTAGAGTAGGGAAAGGGAATGGAATAAGCATTTATATAGTACCTATTATGTGCCAAGAAATATGTTAACTAATTTACATATATTTTCATTTGATCTTCACATGCTGGTATTATCCTCATTTTACAGTTACAGAAATTGAATGGATTTGTGATGGAAAGTGCCAATCACATCCAGAGAGCAAACCATGGAGACTGAATGTGGATCAAAGAAAGTATTTTCACCTTAATTTTTGGTTATTTGTTTAATCCTTTATTTTTTCTTTCTAGAGAGTGTTTCCCTTGTGATCTATTTTTTTTTTTTTTTCTGCACAGCATGATGAATACGGAATTATGTTTAGAAGAACTGCACATTTTAAACCTCTACTAAGATTGCTTAGTGGCTTGGGAGGGGGAAAGGAAAAAGAGAAAGAAAACAAAAAGAAAAAGAGAAAGAAAAACAAAAAGGAAAAAGAGAAAGAAAAAATTTGGAACACAAGGTTTTGCATAATTTTTTGCAAAATTGTTGAAAATTTTCTTTGCTTGTATTTGGAAATATAAAATACTATTAAGATATTAAAAAAAAAAAGGAAATTGAGGAAGATAGAGGAAAAGTAATTTCCCCAATTACTTATTATTTATTGTTTGTCCTTCATTTTTAAGAGGACCAATGACATCAGGAGGATGATGTCTTAATTTTCAAGTGAGTTGGATTTAAGTGAGACAGAGCTGTACAAAATCATCAGTCTCACTATCTCCTCCAGAGTCTTTGAGATCCATGGGCAAGACATAGGTCAGGATAACTGGCGATGGCCCAAGATGCAGTTAGAGACCTCAGCCTTTTTAAGCTAAAGTCTTTCCCAGGTCTTGGTTTGTCTGAGGCAACATCCAACCAGTAGGTAAAATCTAGGTGAGAATTGAGGTAAAAGATGGATTACTTTGCCTTCACGAAAGAATCTGTAGTTAATATCAGGGGTTGGATTGGAAGTAAGATTTCCAGAATTATCATTCTACTCACTAAAGCATCTGGCTAGCTAGAATTAAGAGGGTTTAAAGGACCACAGACTTTAAGAACTGAAAGAGAACTCAGCAGCTAAGGATTCAAAAACAAACCGACTCCCCATTATAACATATTTGAAAAGTGGGCTTACAGCTTTTTCTTGAAAACCTCCAAGGAAGGAGAACCTATCGCTTTTGAGGTAGGGTGTGAAAACCCTGAAATGTGGACCATCTGATAAAGTCCTCTTCTTGAAGTTGCCAATTTCACTATGGCATGTCTCTAATGACTGCCATGTTTGCTTTTCCTGACGTCAATCCTAAATCTATCTCTTAATAACTTCCACCCATTGTTCTTAGTTCTACTGTATGGGGCCAATCAAAACAGATACCTTATCTATATCTGCTTCCTTGGGTCTTAGCAGAAAGTAATCCATTTTTCTCTACACTTTGTCACAACCAGTTTTCCCAATTCTAGTTTCAAAGGAGTATCTTATGAGCTGCAAAGTTAACAATTTGATTTTTCCCTGTGTTAATTTGCATACATTCCCATAACCAGTTTTTGTCCTCTTTTTAATTTAAGCCGGCCTGGATTGGAGCCATGCAATATACAAAACCCTCCAGGCCTGAAAATGTTCAATCTGCTTATTTTCAACTCTCTAAACAGCTGATTCTGACCAAGTGTGTGGGAAATTATGCAGAAAATAGTTGGCTATAAATCCCACTCTAACAAACAAACAAAAAAAACCTGTTAATTCTTTACTCTTCTAAAAAGCCCATTAGGGACTAAAACTACAGGTAAAAAGGTAGAAAATAAAGAGGAACTAGTCTTAAAATCCTCAAGTAAGCACAGGACCAGATGAGACTTAGGAAGTCATTTTGTCTGACCTCATTTTATAGATAAGGAAACTGAAGTGAAGTGACTTAATCAAGGTCACACAAATGGGATTGAAATCTACATGATAAGATCATAAGGATCAAAGATATAGATCTGGAAGTGATTCAAGAGGTCATATAATTCAGCAGCTCTTTTCACAGATTAGAAAATTGTGACCCTGGGAGGTAACATGATTTGTCTAAAGGTCAATGATTAATAATTAATATATGTCAGGTTTTAATCCTGATCATTTTGCTCAACATTCTTTGTGTGCGTGTGCATCAGTGCACTGTTATTTACCATCAAAAAAGGAAACATATATACAAGGAAACATACACGCACACATGCACACGCACACAAAATGGCAGTTTTACTGAATTCAGTTGAGACAGGAGTATAATTAGTTCTTTGATGGACCACTGAAAATATTTAAATGAATGGATCATCCATTTGCAAATAAGAAACTTTAAAGAGTATCTATCTCTTGAAAATTACATTTGTCCCAATGATATCATCAATCCCTCCTGTTTATATATTTTAGACAAGGATATGAAAAAAAAAAAGTTAGTTTCTCATAACCTAGGTTATTCCACTCATATCTTCATTAAGTGCTCTATTAGGGCATAAAAACTGTCCTGGGTTCTCAACGACTTTTCCAATAACGTGTCCTCGATGGAAGGGCCTTCTTCCAAGCTGGAAATACTTTGACTACCGGATCAGCAGGGGGTGGAATGTATGCCATTTAACTATCCATCACTATGCCCAAAGAAATTCAGGAGATTATGAACAAGCCATTAGTGGCTGTCACAGGATGAATTCAAAGAGTCACAGCAATTCATGAATATTTTCTATTCAGGTTGGAGGGGATGCTATAATATTAGTAATAACATGTATTTAGAATTTTAAAGATTTTAAAATACTTTACATCTGTAAGTTATATAATCTTGTGCGAGAGGCACCACATATAATGGCGGTACAAACCAGTGGGAACTCCTTCCCGGAGCTTGTGCAGAATATTAAATCCGCCATTAGCTCATGTGGAAGAGTCTACAGAAAAAAGTATGACAGCATGCGGTGGAAAGGACTTGGTACCGAATTCAGAGCATGAGTAAGTATTCTGTTTCTTACCACAAGGTGAAAAGGAGCTGCTGAACTGGAACTGAGAAGCAGGCAAATGAATTCAATGGGGGAAGCTCGCTCCGTCTTCCTGGCACGTTGGAGTGAAAAAGACATGACGTAAGTCTCTAAGTGAGGAGAATCTTCAGGCTCTCCCAACTTGAGCCAACGTGTAATGAATATAGGTCTCTGGGCTTTTTCCTCTATGGGATGGTTCATTCTTTTTCTCAGGTGAAGGAGTGTTAGAGATGGCTATGACACTGTGAGCCTCCAAAGGCAAGAGAAATACTTGGTGTTCAAAAACTGGAAGCCATATTAGTATGTGTTACCAACTGAATCTAGGGAAGGATCAATACAGGCCTAAGGATAAGAATTCAGCCTAGAAATAAAAGGATCTGGTCAAGAAGTAAGTGACTCATCCAGTTACCAAGCCACCTTCTTACTTGGAAGTGAGCTGCGTGAGAAGGAGGGAGAAAGGACAAATGCTATGGAAAAACTATATTATAAAATAGCATAGGGAATATTATATCATCTAGGTGTTGAAGGATGAGACATTTTATACTTCTGTTTTTGCTTTATCTTCTGAATTCACGATTTTTAGAGAAGCTAAGTGACATGAATTGTTTTGAAATGAAACTGAGATGTTAATCATTAGTGGTGAGGAAGAATTTAAAATAATGTAGACCTCATAACATCAGAGAAAACTATCCTCAGTCACTCTCAAGGGAACTTCTACGAGCTAGGGGGAAAGATGTGGTCAGCCCTTTGCAGGGTAAAATCTTTCAGTAGAAATATCTTATATCTAAAGATATAAAATCTTTCAGCTGGGATAAGGACTGTGAGAGTTTAGGTGCTACTATTCCTGTTTTATTACAGAAGAATAACCAAAGCTCAGAAGTTAAATCAAATTTTTATATGACTAAACAGTAAGTTAAATATCAGAGATAATCCCTATAGTCTTACATTTATAAATGGTTTTCCCCCTTACTAGAATGTCACTTCTTTGAAAGCAAGATTTTGTCTCACTTGTTGACTTAGTATTTCTCTCAGAATGTGGCAGAATGATCAATGAACAGGGTATTTCATTGATTAGAAAGTTCTCTTCACTGGCATAGATTGCAATCAATCTAAAACTGATGAACTCAAGGAATCATAAGTTAAGTCACTTCTCTGTGGTCACATGGCTAATAAATGTCAGAGAAGGGTTTCAAATCCAGGTCTTTCTGACTCAATTCCAGCAATCAATCTGCTTTGCCAACTGTCTGCATCATTGACGAGAGTGGCCATATCCATAAAATAATGCCAGTCAAGACTGGTTTTTTTCCTCCTGACTCTCACAAAATCTTGCCATTTCAAAAATCAAAACCATTTCTTTCAATGTGAAATTGTGTGTTCCTGTCTTTTACTTTGACTGGATAATAAAATAGTCTACTTTTCCAACTGGCTATTCTCTAGTTGCCTTAATTCATGAGAAGCCAAGAGAAGGGAGGGGTGGAATTGGTCGATCCAACAGTGTTGGCCAAAGATAAACTGAATAAGATCACATTAGCTGTAATTTACAGCATTTCAACAAATGTCCCTTCCTGCCAAAGCCTGTAAGAATCAGGCCCCACTGGATTGGAAGCAAGGAGGGGGCAGAACTGCTATTTTCTAAGGTCCACTTAGAGAATTATAGCCTCGTCAGCACTATCTGGAATGTTTTCTTCATTCATGCTTTAAAAATAAATATCATAAAATGGCTTTTGGACTGCCTTGCCTTGTCTTGAAACCAAAAGCACAGATGCTTCCAAACAATCAAGGAGGGGTTTGCTTATTAATATTGTTGACAGAGATTCTTGGTCTGGCTGAGAGACATTGAGGGAGTCATAGAAAATCAACCTAAAATGATATATGCTATGTGGAAAGGCAACTTCTGATCCAATTAAATGTAATAAACCTTTATTAAGGCTCTACTATATCCCAGGAATAATGGGCAGGTTGATACACTGGAAGAGTGATAGACTTCCTATCAGGAAGATCTGAGTTAAAATCTCTCCTCTGATGCAAGTTGTATGACTGTAGACAAGTCACTTCAGTCACAAAGAGCCTCAAGGACCTAAGCCCAGAGAGGGTTTAACATGTACATTAGAAGAGAGAATTCTCACACTATGTAGATAGATCCCAGGCTTTGACTTATAGCCTGGGGTACCATGAAGAGGATGGTGAGGGAGGGGAAGACAAATAACTGGAGCAAGGCTCCTGCTTCAAAAACTTTAACATCTACTGGAGAATCCAAGGTAATCCCAATAAACTTTGGGTGGAAAACACCATCTACATCCCCACAAATAAAGTCAGACCTAATCAAGTGGGAAAATATCAAGTGCTCATGGGTAGGCCAAATGAATATACTAAAAATGACAATACTACCTAAATTAATGTACTTATTCAGTGCCATAACAATCAAATTCCCAAGAATAATCTAGTTATTTAATAACAAAGTTCATCAGGAAGAACAAAAGGTCATGAATTTCAAAGGAATTAATGAAAAAAATGAAAGTAAAGGTGGCCTAGCTATACCAGACTTAAAACTATATTATAAAGCAGCAGTCATCAAAACCATTTGGTATTGACTAAGAAACAGAGCAGTCGATCAGTGGAAGAGGTTAAGTTCACAAGATGAAATAGTCAATGACTATAGTAATCTAGTATTTGAGAAACCCAAAGACCCCAGCTTTTGAGATAAGACCTCATCATTTGACAAAATTTTCTGGGAAAATTGGAAATTAGTATAGCAGAAACTAGGCATTGACCCATGCCTAACACCAGATACTAAGATAAGGTCAAAATGGATTCATGATTTAGACATAAAGAGTGATATTATTAACAAATTAGAAGGACAAAGACTAGTCTAACTCTCAGATCTATGGAGAAGAAAGGGATTTGTGGCCAAAGAAAAACTGAAGTATGTTATTGAATAAAAAGTAGATAATTTTTATTATATTAAGTTTAAAAAGTTTTTGTATTAAAAAAAACAATTCAGACAAAATTAGAAGGGAAACAATAAACTGGGGGGAGTGGATTTTACATTCAAGAGTTCTGATAAAGGCCTCATTTCTAAAATATTGATTCAAATTTATAAGAATTCAAGCCAGTCTCTAATTGATAGATGGTCAAAGGATGTGAACAGACAATTTTCAGATGAAGAAATTAAAACCATTTCTAACCATATGAAAAAGTGCTCTAAATCACTATTGATCAAAGTAATACAAATTAAGAAAACTCTGAGATACCACTACACACCCCTCAGATTGGCTAAGATGACAGGAAAAGACAAGGACAAATGTTGGAGGGAATGTGGGAAAACTAGGACACTAATACATTGTTGATGAAGTTGTGAACTGATTAAACCATTCTGGAAATAATTTTGTTACTATACTCAAAGAGCTATCAAACTGTGCATACCCTTTGATGCAGCAGGGTTTCTATTGGACTTATATTCCAAAAAGATCAGATAGGAGGGAAAGAGATCCACATGTGCAAAAATGTTTGTAGTGGCAAGAAACTGAAAACTGAGTGGCTGTCCATCAGTTGGGGAATGGCTGAATAAATTGTGGTATATGAATGTTATGGAATATTATTGTTCTGTAAGAAAAGATCAGCAGGATGATTTCAGAGAGACTTGGAGAGATTTACATCACCTGATGCTAAAAGAAGCGAGTAGAACCAGGAGATCACTGTGGACAGCAACAGCAAAATTATATGATAATCACTTCTGATGGACATGGCTGTTCTCAACATGAGATGATTCAGTCCAGTTCTAATAGACTTGTGATGGAGACAGCTTATTGCAGTCAGAGAGAGGATTGTGGGAACTGAGTGTGAATCACAACATATTTTCACTCTTTTTGTTGTCGTTTGTTTGCCATTTGTTTCATTTCTCGCTTTTTTCCTTTTTGATCTGATTTTTCTTGTGCAGCATGATAATTGTGGAAATATGTATAGAAGATGTTTAACATATATTAATTATTTGCCATCTAGGGGAGAAGTTGGGGGGAAAGGGAGGGGAAAAAACTTGGAACCAAAGATTTTGCATGGGTGAATGCTGAAAATTATCCATGCATATGAAAATAAAAAGCTTCAATAAAAAAAAAGGAAAGGAAAGGAAATCTATTGAAGAATGATCTAATGTCTTGAACACTTGACATGGAATCAAAAAGATTTGAGTATCAATTTTGTTTTGCCTGCACTCTGCCCAAGCTACGTGAATATGGACTAAAATCATTTATCAAAACTTAATAGGTGTCCAACATTTTTTTTTTTAGCTCAGCTCTACACCTGCAAAAGAAGACTGATAAAAGTAATTCTTTCACAGGATCATTCTGCATATCCAACAAAATCCATAGATTTTTGTAAAGCTTCAAGTACTATATCATCACCATCATATATCTCATATGACAATAACTATGTAAGACACAATTGTTGAGTGAAAGATCATATTTTCAAAGAACTAAAGCTGGAAGGGACCTCAGAGAGCATCAAGTCCATGATTACTAATAATACTTAAGCTATCAACTCAGAGCTATCGTCTCAGATAACAAAATTATTGTCTATTCTCTTAAATTTATATGTGAGGGAGTAGAGGCTCAGAGAGATGTTGACAGACCATAAATTTAGAGCAACAGGGAATATGAGTTGATTTAGTTCTATGCTCTCAATTTACACTTAAGAAAACTGAGGCTTAGAATGAGTGACTTGTTGCAGGTCACCCAATCTTAATCCAGATCTTTTGACCCCATATGTAACACATTCTCCCTCCTAAGGTAAATGTGAACAACATAAGACCACAAGTAGCTGGTTGACTAGTCTGTGAGCTAGCACACACTTACTGCTGAAAGAAACTCTACTCCAATACAGGGTTTCTGATTCCAACTCCCAAGGCCTTTGAAATCAACTGAATTTTGTTAACTTTATCTTTCTTAAAGAAAAAAAAATGAGAGAAAAAAATTGAGGTTCTGGCACTATTTATTGTTGTATGAAAATATAATTAGATCTGAGAAAATCTTATCAAAACCAATGGATACAACTGGGATCAGCGGTGCAGAGGGCAAAATACTAGATGAGGTCCAGGAATGAGTTGGCCCATTATGAAACTTTTTATATTTCTAATTCATGAAAATCTTGGCAGAAAAAAAATTGAGAAATTCCCATTGCATTTCACCAGATCACATTAATTTGACATATGGAATATAATTATATTGGCTCTGGAATTGAGGATTTTTTATTCTTCATAAATATAAATGGCACCAATTAGATGTCTATATTCATACATCTTTCAAAATAGCAGCACCAAAGTGATTTTATAGAATATTTGAGCTGGAAATGAATTTGGAGACCATTTCACCCACATGCTCCTTTATACATGATCACTGAGGTTTACATATAATAATAATACTAGTGCTAACAATAATAATAAAATAATACTCAGAAACCCAAGTGAGTCTGGGATCTGTGTATGTATTAGCTCCATTTATTTAGATCACAAGCTCTTTAATCTATATTACTCTCCATCATGTCTTCTTATAATTTCACCATGATGGAGAAGGAGGGAGTAAATGGTCTACCCAAAGTCACATGAGCCCTACCTACTTTCCTTGACATTATGAAGTGATCAGTGTGACATTTATGCTATGAACCTGTTATTCCTCATTCGCACCATATGTTCAGTCCATCTTCCCATCAATTCATACCTTCCATACTTTGCTATCCTTTTCTCCATTATCCTAAGTTCTTTATGCATTATATGTGGCAGCTTGCTAATGCCTACCATGCAATTCTCCTCTTACACACTTGTTTTTAATTTGAATTCTTTGAGGACTGTAGTGTTCCACAACTCACAGTTATACATTGGCAAATAGTAATGAAACCAAATGATTTTTGTTACTATAACACAGTGGAACTCTGTGAGACAAACAAGTCAGATCAAGCAACATGAATCCTAGTGTCCTTGTTTATAAAATGAAGGGATTCTAGACCTATATCTTTTAAAGAAAAGGATTGGGATTGATGGTCCCCAAGATCCCTCCTAGGTCCAGGACTATGACTGTGGTTCTGACACTTCAGCTCTAACTGAGCTTCTGGAAGATGCAGAAATGGGGCTGAAGAAGGAAAAAGAACAGGAAAAATAATTGGATGAGACCCAGTGAACACTGAGGATCAACCACAAATGTAGAGTTAGAAGGAACCTCTGAAGTAATTAATTCTAACCACTTCATTTTATCAATAAATAAACTGAGGAAGATTAAGTTGAAGGTCTGAGGTATAATTTGCCCTCACATCTTCCTGAATCTATGTCCAGTGCCTTATCTTCTGTATCATTTAATATCCCAACGAGATTCATTCAAGAGGAAGCTATATGACAGGGTGGATAAAGCTGGGCCAGTGGTCAGGAGGGCCTGAGTAGGAATCTGACCTCTGATACATATGCATAGGGTGACATAGAATAAATTACTTCAACTCTGTCTGCCTCAGTTTCCTCCCTGTAAAATCAGGATTAATAATAGCACCTACCTCATAGGGTTGTTGTAAACATTAAATGAGATAATATTTGTAAATCATTTGGAATAAAGTAGGCATTTAATAAATGCTTGTTTTAGTTTTTTGAATAAATATAGTTGTGAGAGCCCAGAGGGACTTATCACAGGGTATCTGAAGTTGATAAAGATGCCAAAATCAGGGGGAAAAAATTGGATTTTTTAATACCAAAAACAAAAATTTATAAACCTCCCTACCTCTTTGCTTACCTTTCCATATATTCAATATTGATGAAAATAGTAATAATTTTATATATATATATATATATATATATATATATATATATAAAATTATTACTATTATTACATATACATATATGTGATAAAGTATTTCAAAGTGATATATATATATATACCTATTTGTGTGCATATATATTTTTTCTCACTGGATCTTCAAAACAATCATGTAACATGAATACTATTGTTATTGCCATTTTACAGATCACAAAACTGAGGTTGATAAAGGAAGAATGTATTCCCTTTCACATGTCTAGTAAGTATTCAAGACAGAGTTTGATGCTAGATCTTCTTGGGCCCAGGAGTGACTCCATTGAATGATGCTGCCTCCTAGAAAGGTTAATTGACTTGCCTATGGAGACACAAGCAAGTTAATGGCAAAGTTGAGAATAGAATCTAGATTGACCCATTTTAAAAACATTGGACTTTTTTTTATACCAAACCATTCCCCCAATCCCTTTAATAATACTGGTGTTGGGAATCAATTTCTAAGCTTATCCTTTTTTGAATGCAGCTTTCCTGCAGGAGGTGAGCTTTGTGTGACTCAAAGTATTTGCAGATCTGGGTAATTGCACACTTGGTGAAGAGAGGATTCCACCATGTCTCCTTCTGAACATCCCCGATGAGCACATCTTTCCAGAAAGTCAGGAAAACGTCATGAGAAAACTCAAAGCCAAGTAACTCTCATCAACCATTCAAACATTTCAAGATCTTAGAATCCAGGAGGAAAGAAATCTGGGCCAAATCCTAATCAGAAAACTCGTTAATTGCTTCATTTCTCTCCCAAGAGCTAATTTGTATCTGGAGGAATTTTTCTTTCTCCCTTTTCCCCTCCTCTTTAGACTAAAAAGACATTAGTCCTTCGGCCCCGCCAAGCCCAAGTAGCCAAAAACCAGTTAAGCAATTTGGCGTCCGACAATGCATTTCAACTCGGGAGATGACCTCCCTTCTGCTCTCTGCACAACTAACATCCCAGAACACATCTCTCATCTTTTCTCAATTCAAGCAATTGAAATCATAATGCTCTCCATGCTTCCATAGATCTGTGGGAGGTTACTGCCTCCACCACTATTTATGTCTCTTCTTCAATGCCATTTTCCCCATGTCCACCCATATGTTCTCCATAAATAATCTATCTAATAGAATAGATCTGTCTGTTTTAAGTAGGTAGCATCGTGTACAGATTGCTGGACTCAAACTTTGGAGAGCTTGAGTTCAAACCCAACCTCAGATATTTATTGATAATGACCCTGAGTAGATCATTTAATCTCTGCCTTAGTTTCCTCATCTGTAAAATACAGATAACAATAGTTCTACCTCACAGGATCTTTGTGGGGATCGAATGAGATAATATATATATATATTTTTTAAAAAGCACTTAGCATAGTCCCTAGTACACAGCAAATACTATATAAATGCTTATTCCCTTTCCCTACCTCCGAAAACTATTATTAGGATAAAATAAAATAAGATTATATTTGAAAAGCATTATGCAAACTTTAAAATATTTTATAATTGTTGCTTTTTATTATTGTCATTAATCAACTAAAAACTAAAAGCTAGAGATGACAGGATGAAGCCAGTGTACAAATTTTGGGAAGGAAAATTCATGTCCAAGAGGGATGAATGGGAGGTTGAAAAAACCTCTCTTTTTGCCATAGTGCCATAATAGAGGGCCTCTAATAATAAGTATGCAGTGAAAAGTAAAGGAGTTTTAGCATGGAAATGGACTGAGAATCAAGCCAGACCAACACTGGAGGTCCCAGTCAGTAAGTGAAGAAATGTAGTACATGAGGCAATTGAGACCCCGATCAAATGATAACAGGCTAAGCACTGTGCAAACCTTAAAAACACTCTGTAAATATTAGTTATTGTTATTTTTGGTGGTGGTAATAGTAGTAAGTAGTAGTAGTAATAGTAGTAGTAGTAGTAGTAGTAGTAGTAGTAGTAGTAGTAGTAGTAGTAGTAGTAGTTGTAGTAGTAGTAGTTATTAGTTCATTTTTATCAGACTGCTTTTTTCACATACCCCTTCCTCTTTTTTAATTCTTTGGGGAGAGAGAAACAGTTATATTAAGAACTATAAGTAATCAAATGTCAAAAGATTATGATAACTGATGCTGAGTGAAACGGGCAGAACTAGGGAACATTATACACTTCAACAATGATACTGTATGAGGATGGATTCTGATAGAAGTGGATATCTTCAACATAGAGAAGAGCTAATCCAATTCCAATTGATCAATGATGAACATAATCAGCTACATCCAGAAAAGGAACACTGGGAAATGACTGCAAACTGTGAGCATTGTTTTTTTGTTTTGTTTTGTTTTGTTTCTCTTCCCAGATTATTTTTACCTTCCGAATACAATCCTTCCTTTGCAACAACAACAACAACAAAATTCAGTTCTGCACATATATATTGTACCTAGGATATACTACAAGATATTTAATATGTATGGGAATGCCTGCCATCTAGGGGAGGGGGTGGAGGGAAAGAGGGGAAAAACTTGGAACAGAAGGGAGTACAAAGGATAATGTAGTAAAAAAAAATACCTATGCATATGTACTGTCAAAGAAAATGTTATAATTATAAAAATTAATTAAAAAATTAAAAAATAAAATAAAAAAAAAAGGATTATGATAACTTTTTTAAAGATACAAATTCAATAGATCTGTTTTTAGCCATCTCTAATCTGCACCCCCCCACTTCCCTTTTGGCTAATTTGACACTATTATGTTTCCTGTATTATTTTCTGGCCAAACATATCTCTGAGCCATTTCTTCCACTGCTTATTCCCTCACCAGATTTGTAGACCATGCTCCATGATGGCCAGGCTTTCACCCTTCACTTTTACCTTAAAAAGGACCTTACCTCATTCGAGTTACATATCATGCCATTTCTCTACCCCAAACAATAGCAACAAAAACAAAAACCCTTCCAGGGTCTTCAACAACCAAAAATGGCCCAGAATCCTCTCATCTACTAGGGATTTTTGCCTCCTAAGATTATCCTATATTTACTTTGGGGGGCATATTATGTCTCTCCTTAGAGGAACATAAATTTCTAGAGAAAAGGGGCTTTCAAATATACAACTTAAGGCAGCTAGATTGAGCCATGGATTGAATGCTGGGTCTGAAGTCAAGAATAGCTGAGTTCAAATTCTGCTGCTGAGTAGCTAGGTGATCCCTATCAGGTCAATAAACTTCCATCTGTCCCAAATTCCAAATCTGGAAAATGGAAATAATAGAATCCACTTCCCAGGGTGATTGTGAGGACAAAATGAGATATTTCTAAGGTGCTTTGAAAACATTTAATTTACATAAATGTTACTTATTTGTCATTATTATAATTTTTTTATATCCCTAGCACCTATCACAGGGCCTTGAGTATATTAGATATGAATAAATGTTTATGAATTGAATTATTCAATTACATCAAGGTCATATTTAATTTGAAGGTTTTCTTAAGGCAACAAAAAATATCTTTTAACTTGTTAATTGGGTAGAAAAGGACATAATTACATCATTTAATGCAGGATAAACTACCAGTCCTTTTTAGCCCATTTCTATTTAGTCATTTAATATGTGACTTGGCAGTAACCAAACCTCACCTACACATTATTTTGGGTTCTAAGTGCCACATTTTAAAGATAACTTTTTAAGATAATTGTTGGTAATTATGTCCAGCATTTGAGGAGAGAAGGACTTGAAAAACTTTAACATCCATTGAATGAACTAGAGGAGTTTACCCTGAAAAAAAAAATGAGTTTTCTTATTCCAAACATATCAATGGTGGAAGACAAATAAGATTGACTCCACTTAGCCCTCAATCCCAGCAGTAAAATCAAATGAATAGAAGATATAGGGAAACATTATGGGAGACACAAATCAGTGAAAAGAAATTTTTTACAACTAGAGACAATCAAAGATGGAATAGGTTCCTTCTTACTTGAGTTTTTGTCATTAGAGTTGTATCAGTCTGTGCTGGATTTGTCAGTGATGTTATGAAGAGGAGTCATTTTTTGCACAATGACATTAAATCCAAGGATTGTTTGGGTTCTTTCAAATTCTAAGATTCAACAATTTGTGGTTCTCCCCACTTGAAATACCCTTAGCATTCTTCATACTGTATTATATTTGGTTTTCAATGATCAACTCAAACTTCACCCATGAAGCTTTCCTTCCAACTGGTTCCCTCTTATTTCTACCTTTGCTGATTCTTAGGGATACCATGTGCCATTAATAAAAGAACTAGAGTTGGAAAGGGAATTCAAATTCTGCTTGAGACATTTATTAACTGTATGTCCTGGATAAGTTATTTGACACATCTGGAACTCACTTTATTTCTCTTTAAAATGAAGTCTCTAGATGGACTCTAAGATTCCTTCTAGCTCAAGAACATTACTTCAGCATATGTGAGACTTCATCAGCTTGGATAAAGTTCAAATTGCCAACTCTCTAGGTCTAGATTGAAATTTTTTATTAAAAAAATAGAATAAAGAAAAAGGAAAACATAATGAATACAAAAGAAAATAAAATAAAACAGAGAACATTATCATGCATCCTACAGAACATGAAGGAGGATTCAAAATAAATAACAACAAATTACAGTTCTAAAACACACACATACACACGCATGTGCGTGTATGCATATATATATGTGTGTGTATGTGTTAGTTGAAGTTAGGAGTGTCTATTTTTTCTTTATTTCCTTTTACGAATTAGTGTGACCCAAAAATGTATTACCTGTGACAAAAGCCATTTCTCTTTGATGGGCCTTAACAGACCTTATACTCAAGGATGCTGGTTCACTATGGCACCCTAAGAAAATAACATAGGAAAATGCAGACTGAAGACCAAACAATTCCTTCCTCTTTCAAATTTTTTCAAGATCATTCTGAAGAGAGAATTAAACCCCAGAAAAATAGGAATTTTAACTTCAATGTTGAAACCTATTATATATGGAACCATGCCCAGGCTGGGACAGAAAATGAAGGTCACTAATCACAGAATTCCAAAATCTCCAAATCTCTGAATCTCAGAGTTAGAAGTAGCATAATTGTCCATCTAGCCCAAAACAAACACAAGGGGAATTCCCACCATGGAATACCTGACAAAGGAGCATAGAAACTCTACTTGAAAACTTTCAGTGCTGGGGAGGCCACCATATCTCAAAGTCAACTGCACCATTTTTGGATAGATCTCAATGTTAATTAATCAAGATTAATTCATGGTGCCTTTTCCCCCTTGACAGAAATTTTAAATTTACCCGTCTACAATTTGTAAAAGTTCTACCCATTGAAATTAAAAAGAGAAAGTCCATATAAAGCTTCCATATAAAAAGCCTCCAATTAAGAAAATTAGAAATCATTCCCTACTCCCAACTTCTTGTCCATTAAATTGTGAGCTCTTTGGAATCAATAAAAACTGGCTTTTGCTTCTCTTTGTAACCCCAGTACTTAGCATAATGGCTGGCATGTAGTAAGTCCTTAAAAATGCTTATTGACCCACTCTTCTCCAGGCTAAATATACCTACTACCTTACACAAATTTTCATATGACATAAGCTTTGAACTTGTTTCCTTTCTGGATGTCTTCCTCTGGATACTGTCTAGGTTGATAATGTCCTTCCTGAACTCTGTCAACCAGAACAGAATATAATATTCCAGGGTAAAAGACAGTAGGCCCATCACTTCCTTATCCATGGAAGCTTCCCCTTAATCCAGAACCAGGTCATATTTGCTCTTCTCTCTACTCTTTCTTATTTTATTTTGTTTTTTTTTATCATCTCTCTCATTAGAGAGTGACCAATGAGTAGGAACCCTCTCTTAGACCTAAACCCCAAAGACATCACACATATGTGAAGTTTTTAGTAAGACTGACTGAACCCAAGAGCCCCATGTTTACATGTGAATACCAGAATCGGCAATGACAAGTATTGGTTTGCAGCTCTTTGGGGTGGTGAGGCCCCAGAAATACCAGAATGTTCAAATCTTTGAGGGGAATAAGATGAGGTTGTGAGGACACTGTGTTCTTCACAAAAGGATTACTCATTGCTTTGGGTGCCTGGGGCTGGGGCAGAGTCAGTGAGCCCATTGTGGGCGATTTTGAAGACATGATTGTAAATGACTGTTCACTGGTTTGAACTTCCTCTTTTAGAGGGGTAATGAGCAAACTTGAAAGAAGCTGTCAGGATAGAAAATTCAGTGATATTTTTTTTTTCCTTTTTCCCCCCTAAATAGCCCTTCCTCTGTACTTCTCAGAGAATTCTAGCAACTCTTCTGAAGTATAAAAAGGGAGGGAGGAAAAGGCTCATCTGTGTCAGTTTATGACTTCCAATTAGCACTTCTATTGTTCAGGAGGGACCAAGTCAAATTGTTCCCAAAGAAAAATGGTTTTTCAACTACTTTGTAGATAAAGCAACCTCCCACTGTTTTCCTGATTCCCAAAATATCTCCACTTGGAAATGTGCACTCTAAATCCTTAAGAGGAGCTACCATATTTTCTTTCCCCAAAAGTATAAATCTCTTTGCCAGGGAGACATAATTATTCAGTTGTATTTTAAAAAGTAACTACTGAGTGCATACGATATTCAATGAACTATGGTAGCACCAGGTATACTAAGGCAAAAAAAAAAAAAATATATATATATATATATACATACATACATATATATATACATATATATGTATGTATATACATATATATATATGTATACATACATATATACATATATATGTATATATATACATACATATATATGTATATATATATAAAAAGAACATACATGCTGCCCTCAAGGAATCTAAAGTCTACTAAAATGTTTTTTGTTATTATTATTGTTCAGTCATTCACTCATGTCCAACTCTTCATGACCCTGTGTTCCATACTGTCAATAGGATTTTCTTTATTCATGACTCTATGTCCCATACTGTCACTAGTTTTCTTTGTAAAGATATTGGACTCATTTTCCATTTCTTTCTCCAACTGGAATGAAGATTTATGCACTGAAACCTGTTCAATCCTAATGAACTTTGCTGTTGAATTTTTGATAATTGGTAGTAATGAAAAGCAAGGTAGGGATTAAATCATTAACTAGTTTCTTTATATATATGTAAGAGTAGAATCAATTGAGTCAACCACTCATTCCCACACTAATGAATGTAACTAACAAGATACTATAGTCCTGATTTTATCAGGTGAGAATATGAAATCAATCAACCAGAATTATTAAGCATTATCACTTAGTTGATCCATTTGGGAAAGAATAGAGTTCTTTAAGCCATTGGATGAAGTAAAATGAGGCTACATTACAGGTCTATTAAGATTAGCTAAAATCACGTGGTCACATCCCACCAGTTCAGAATACAGCATTCACATGTCTAGTCTACCTACAAGAAAGGACAGTTCCAGCTAGTCCCTGAGAAAGAATCAGAAGGTAGTAGATGTTAAAAGCCTCTATTACCTCCTACTTCTTTGACTAGAGGAAGACGTGAATTTAAGCAGGATGGAGAATCTAGACTTCCTGAAAGCATCCTATCAGTTTCTCTAGAATAGTATTAGTTGCTAGCAATGTTCTCATTGGGTAGCTGAGAACATCAGGAATCTAGAAGGACCCAGGAATAGAATAGAAATAGAAAATTAGAATAGAAAAGAAATTCTGAAAATAGAAAACCTCCCATAACTATAAGATATAAATTAACCCTTTGCCACATGCCCTCTAAGATGGATCTTAATTTCCCCTGGACTCTGGATGTAATTGTAGGACAATGTGGCTCTAGGAGGATATTTAGTTCCAACTGTTCTTACTTATATCATCCTGGGTCAGACAGCATCTATCAGAGGCAAATGGGCTAAACCAAGGTGAGGGTATTTAATAGACCTCAAATCCATCAGTGAATTAAGAGGATGTCTACCCCAAACATGGGAGGATTTTCCCCATTGGAATAAACGGAAGAGAATAATTGTTCAACAACCATGAATATAACTGAAGCAGGTGGTGTGGAATGCTTAGAACGTGGTCAGACATCAAAGACACTAAGCTCATTCAATGATCCTGAGCCATCTCCAGTCATTCTGATTTCCTTCTGCCACTGGACTTTGAAGACTTTGGAAGAAAGGGATAACTTTATGCAAATTGCCTTCACAAATCCAATTCATGTACAATATAAGACATCCCTTTGGAAACAGAGAAAAAACAATAGTATGTCTTTAAGGCAAGATTTGATCCTAAGCTTTCTAACTCAAAGGCTGGTTCTCTACCCACTGTAGGACAGTGATATTTATTACATCCTAACAGGAGAGAAAGCCAATATGAAGGAATGAGATCCAAAAAAGAATCTTTTTTGATATAGAAAGTTATAAGGATGGTGAGTAAGCGCTAGAAAAATAAATTGGCATATCCTTTCTAATAGTAACTTCTGATTAAAAGATCTGGTTCTCTTTTTATCTTAATTTACTCTAACACTGCCACATAGGAGTACTATCTTCACTGCCATGGCCAAGAAAATGATTGAACGAAATCAATCAAGATGGATCTATCACAAAGGACAAGGATAAGTTCTGGGGATCACTTCACCAAAGACCTTTTTGAATGAATAAATGAATGAACACCTATTGAGAACTTTCCATATTGTCAGGCACTGTGGCAAGACTTGAAGATGCATATAGAAGAAAACAAGATAATCTGCGTGTGTAAAGACTGTAATAGGCAAAGGTTCCTCACTGTAAAAGGCAGGTGACACAGGACTTTATGGAGGAATTTTAGTGGGTCTGTGAAACAGAGTATAAAAGAATTACCTCATCAAATTATATTTTGTTTCCTTTGCAATTCTGTTTTAAAATTAATTTAGTTATTGATATTAAATAATATAATATTAAAACTTAATATAAAATAAAATTACTATTAAAAACATTTACATTGAATAAACCACTATTAAAATATTATTGTGAAAATGAGTTCACAAACTTCACCAGATTTCAAAAAGAGTCCATGACCAAAAAAATTAAATAAAATAAATTAAAAATCCTGTTAGAGAAGAAAACATATACAAGGGAGTTGTTGACATTCTATCATGGAATATATCTTTAATGTAGATGACAATATTAAATAATGTAATGTAGGAAAGCACGAGAGTCAGGGTTCATGAAATCTCACATAGGCCATAGCATTAAACTAACTCCTGAAAGAAGTAAAGATTTCTAAAAACTGGAGGTGAGAATGGCTTGCATTCTGGGCATTGGGAATATCCTATGCAAAAACATGGAAGAGGGAGCTGATGTAGCAATTTCAGGCAACAGAAAGTCAGCAAATTTAGCTGGAATTTAAATTCATGAAGGAAAGTGATGGTAAATGAGTTTGGAAAGATCAACTGGAGCCAGACAGAAATGTCAGCTGAAGAGTTAGTCTTTTATCCTAGAGGAAATAGAGACCTGAAGATTCCTGAAGAAACTGAACTCAGTGAAGCCTGAAGATTATTTTGGCCCATGGGTTCAGGCAAAGGATGTGGATTCTGTCTCCTACATCTCACCATTAACACAGCCAGAGCCATCATCGCAGAAAGGAAAGAGGCTGTCTGATCAGGCTCACCAGAGAAATAAGCACATTCTGCTATTCCAACTCAAGCAGCTAGAAGTACCATGGAACAATGTCTCTCGTTACCTAGGGGCCATGAGAAGTTCAAGTAGAAAAATAAGCTACATTAACAGAATATCCTGATGGATCATTCATCTCCCATCCCTGTGCTTTTGCATTGGTTGTTCCCTATGTAAATAACAGTTTCCCTCTTTCCCTCTGACCCTGAGCTTTGCTGTTTTTCTTCAAAACAACTCAAATCCCAGTTTCTCCAAAAGACTTTTCATGGATCTTTAGGCACCAACTATTTGTTCAACTCTGTACTAGATTCTGATGGATCAAGAAATAAAACCTAAATAGTCCCTGCCCTCTGTGAGCTTACATTCTACCAGAAGGAAATATTCTGTCCTGCCTAATCCCTAGGCATTATGGGAACAGCCTTCCTCCTTTTCTATCTCTCACTTCTTGAACCCAATCTTCTCTCTAGTTTTTAGTCAGCCTGAGATTCATCCATTGTTTTCAAATCAAGCTGATGGATTTGATTAAGAAGTCTGTCCATGCTTGACTATACCAAGTTCCTATTGCTTCAAATTTCACTTCTGGGCAAGGAACTACTTTGACCAATTTAATATTGACCTACTTCTAGTAATTCAAATGATTGTGTTTTTTTCCTACCTTAATTATCCATCTCTAGTAATTCCAACCAGTTTCTTTTTTCCCTTGCCATCTAACAAAAGTGGAAAGACTAGTGGGCTAGAAGACAGAATTCCTAATTCAAAGATGAGGTTACCTTTAAGGCCCCTTTCAATTTTAAATCTGTGATGAAATGATATCTTAGCTCTGTAACTTACAAATTACAACAAATCCTGAATCAGTTTCCCCATATAAAAAATAGGGGGTATTGGGGTTGTTGCCAATGAACTCAAAGATCCCTTCTGTCTCTTAACATTTTGCTAGTCTATAATTTTGATTCTTGGTTCAGATAAATTTGAAGTGATACCATTGGCTGCTACTATTTCCTTGTTTGAAAATCCTTTCACTTGATATCTTGTTTCCCACAGGCAAAAAGCTTAGCATTTTTTAAAATCATGTCTATACTCTCATAACTCTCCATCCCTTGGTTTTTCCAATGCTGAATGAGCATAGGGTAACAGGATAATTGATTTTGAACTGGAAGAGACTTTGAAGATTATTGAGTCCCATCCTCTTATTTTATTGATAAGGAAACTGAGGCCCAGGAAGGCAAAGTGCTTTGCTCAAGATCAAAAATCTAGTGTTGTCTGAGGTAAGATTTTAACTTCTCTTCCTGACTGCAAGTCCAGAAATCTACCCATTACACCACTAAGGAAAGAAGGACCTAGGCCTTCAAAAAGCACTATTGTAACCTTGGGGGTACTTCCAAACTCTTCCATTTGCTTCCTTTTCCTTTCACTTTTCTCCTCTCTCTTACATATTGGTGGTGGCCAAGTTGCCTTTCCTACAATGGAATCTTCCACGGAGACTCAAAGAACCAGTTCTCTTTCTTTGGGACTCGAGCAGGCTACAGGGAGGGCAGAGTCAAGGTTAGGAGTCTCAGACTCCTGAGACTTCTCATCCAGGTTAACGATGAGGTGTCTGTGATTTTGCTTATTTAACACAAATGGGGTACAACCATGTACTCCTGGAAAGTTGCCAACAGAGCCTTTAGCCTGCCCTGAGGGCTCCCCAAAGGCAGTTGGATTTGTAGTTCTAGAAAAAGCCAGACCCTTTCCATTCCACCCATGAGACAGGGCAGCACCAATGTGCCAAGTATTTTTATCAAGGATTTATGTTCCTTGAAGGCAGGTTCTGAGTTGTCATAACAATCATAAGCCATCTGGTTTGAGAAAGGTAGCCAAGCATTTCGAGCTTTATTATTACTGCTGGTATTATTCCTGATGTTTCCCAACCCTGTTCGAGCATCCCATCTTTCATGACATTTGTTGAGTGTGACCAAGAGCTGAAGATAGAACGTGCATATATTCATCTTCCATCAAGAAGTGTCCCTAGCTCCAACGCCCCAGAGTAGTAAACTACTGGACTTTCCCTCCCTCCAGATGGGGCTGTAATTATAATTTCACTGTCTGAGTCTTGCATAAGGTGTGGAAAAGATATATTAAGTTTGCACACATGTTATTCCCTTCCCCCAACTCCTTCTGCTCCTTTCCATTTTCAAATGTAACCACCTTTGGGGGGTTGGGGCAAAAGCAGGGAGAGGGTGTGCATTTGTGTGAATCTGTGCTTGTGCGGCCCTGCTCGAATTCTCATTTTGCAAAAGTTTATGCAAGCCCAACACCTGGGTCCAGAGTTTCCTAAAGGAATCATCTGAAATCGGTGCTTTCTGCCAAAATGTCACAAAGATTTATGTGCTTTCATTTGTCCATTAAATTGAGGACAGGTGGGAGAACATTCAAGCCTGAGAAGAACTGATAGCATATTTCTACATTAGAAAAAAAAAATAGAATGGTGATTACAACTACTGCTGGTTTAGATAAAATAGATACAGATTCTGGAAGAGGTGAGGTCTTGGATCCAAAAAGCAGTATTTCAGCAGTCCGATAATGACCTTTGTGATCATGTTTCTTGCAAATGAGAGTCCTGTCTGGAATTCCAGCGGATGTTTGTCCCACCCACAGTTCAAACAGCAATGGGCGTAAGACCAAAAGCTGGGTCAACAGAACCAACACAGGCCACCAGCCTGGAGAAATGGTCTCAGCCCAAATGGGAGCTACGGTGTCCAGTCATCCGATTTGGAGACGTGGTAGCTGATTCAGGTACCCAGATGTAACCACTCACATTTTAATTTGATTCTTGTTTCAAACACCTTTTCTGTGCCTAATTCATCTAAAAATTGTCATCACTTGGGATAGGTGGCTACCCTACTCCTGGTCTGGAAGTGGTGCTTAAAGGTGCCGAGTCTTCACAAGGATGGGAAATAAAATGAGGATTTGCATTTCAGAAACAGAATGTTTCTTTAAAAGTAGAATCAAATGAAAGCTGTCACAAATTTGTTCTCGACTGAGTGGACAAATGAAGGATCATAAATCTTTGGGACAGTTTGTTGGAGTGAACTGAATTTAGATGATGGCTAAGTGAGTAGGCTACAAGAAGGGAGGTCACATTATCTGGAATGATACCTGACTGGTCTCAGAAATGACCCCTGTGGGGTCCTTAAGGTTGCTCCCAAAGACGTAATCCCTTAAAAAAAATATAATCAAACTTTGGAGTGATATACTTGTCAAAGAGTTGAAAAAATTTCAGTACTTAGGAGTTCTTACTGATTGATCAAATAAATCCAGTTGAACACTGGATTGGAGACAGAGAAAGTCATACAAGTATGTTGATTGATTCTATGACTAATTTTTATTGGCCATTTTCATCAAGGCTCTTAACCACGTGATCCTTGTGCTCTAGCCTGAGTGATACTATTTATTACCTTCTTCCATCCATGTGATGTAGGATCATAGACAGACGTTGGAAAGGAATTAGAAGGACCATCTCTTTAAGCCTCTCATTTTATAGGTGAAGAAACTAAAATCTAAAAAGCTAAAGAAGCCTTGACTGGGCTTAGCTGGGCAGTAAATATCAGAGGTGGGATGACCAGGTTATTGGGTCTGTTCACATTACTTCTTTCACTAGATATTTTTTTGGCTCCAAAGTACTTTGCTAACGAAGTAGATGCAACAGATATTATTACATCCATTTTTTTTTTTTTTTTTTTTTTGTCAGATGAAGAAGAAACTTGACTGGGTCACATGATAGTTATACAGCTAGAAAATGTCAGAGGCAGGATAATTTACCATTCCAGAGTAGCATCAATGGAAGTGGTATCCGAAGCCCATGGAGGACTTTTCCTTCTTTCCCCAGGAAAGTCATACCCCCCACTCTAGACCCTCAACAACTCTTCGTGATACTTTAACATGGAAAGTCCCCTGCATAGACGCCCTGGGAACTTGGGTATGGCCCCAGGCATCCACGGAAGCCACTGTACAAATTGCATCTGCCAGTCTCCTCCGGGGAAGTTCCTTTGTAGGATATAAATCTTAGAAATAGAAGTTATAGGGTGGTAATGGCTTGATTAGATAAATACTAAGTTGTAAATGGGGCAGACTAGGAGGATTGCAACAGAGTTAAGAACAGACATATAACATTCTCTTCTCCAAGAAAAACACTCTCTCTTACTCACATTAGATCAGGGTGGGCCGCAGCAAGCCAAGGCAGTACTGTGGTGAATTCTTCAGTCTTTTTATTGCTATGGAACCATTGCATTTTATTCTAATTTCTATTTTGTTGCTAATGAAAAATCTAATGGAAATTAGTTTCATAATTAGCAAAATCCTTTTTAGATTTTATTTTATTTAAAAGTCATATATTTATATAAAAATAATTTGTTTATATATTACATATATTATATGTAATATTTACATATTACATATAATATTATATATAATACTTACATATTACACATAATATTATATGTAATACTTATATTACATATATTATATGTAATATTTACACATTACATATAATATCATATGCAATATTTATATATTATATATAATAGATTATTTATAATAGATTTAAATAAATATATTTATTATTTTAGGATGACTTAGGAAAGAGAGTTCCTGCACTGGAATAAGGAGGGCAGGATTCAAGTCTATCCTCTGACACGGATCCTGAATAAGTCACTGAAACTCTCAAGCTTCTAAAAAAAATTACCATCATAAGTTACCTAATATGTGTTGACTTTAACTGGTTTATAGCATTTCTTTACTTGTAATTTCTAGCCCAAATGAAAAGATAGGTCAAGAACAAAAACAAAATGTTTTTTATTCAATATAGTATAAAATCATATTCTGAAAGATAGAATCTAAAATCTACTTCCTCTTCAGTCTTTAGTCCTATGTGAGACCGGACATATAGACAGTTTACCCATATGTCTATTTCATTCATACCAGATGCAATATGGATGCCCCAACTTGGTTATATTATTGAAATGCTGTTGTTTAGCTTTGTATAACAAATATATCTCAGAAGTCACTCCTGCCAGAGCCAGGCTGCTGCATGTTTGGGCTCTAGTGCCATCCTTGAGGGTTTAAGGTATCTATTCTCTAATTTATTATCTTGGGCCCCAACCAATTGCTAGCCATTGGTGAATGATTAACTTTACCACTTAATAGAAATTACTTTTTACAATCCTTCCCTGAAACACTTTAAAGGACACGGTCCCCTCCTGACACAATTATAATTTCTGTGGACAGTGGTCTCAGACTTAACATGGCTTCTATGTAAGTTTTGGTCTAAATAAGACCATATTGTTGGATGAGTGAAATGAGTCCACACTAATTCTGGGATGAAACCTGAAAGTTGTTCTTTACTTCTCAAGGCATTGATGCTAGGGAGGCTTCACGATTCTGGAAGGATAATATTCCCAAATATCCAGACATCTTGCTTTCTTGACCTTTCAAGACTCAACAATTCTATTTTTGAAGGAAAGTTAATCTTCTTCCACAAAAATAAAAGAATAGACACAAATGCAGACAAAGATCCATGATTCCTGGTTTTTTTTTTTTTAGTTTTTTTTTTTTAACAGGGACACACCTTGGTTGAAGAGGGCCCAAGGCTTCAACCTTTATTACATTATATCTCATTGAAAAATATCCAATGAGAAGTCAGCCCAAGGAAAAATATGAAGCTAATTATGACTTTTTGAAGGTGCTGCAGTTATATATTTTCAACTGTAAGCAAATTTGAGTGGATACCTATCAGTTGGGGAATGGCTAAATAAGTTATGACATATGAATGAATATATTGAAATATTATTGTTCTATAAGAAATGAGAAGCAGGGTGACTTCAGAAAAGCCTAGAAAGACTTACATGAACTGATGCTAAGTGAAGTAAGCAGAACCAAGAGAGCATTGTACACAGAAGTAACAGCAAGATCAACTGTGATGGACTTGGCTCTTCTTAACAATCTGGTAATTTCAATAGACTTGGAATGGGAAAATGCTATCCACTTCCAGAGAAGAGAACTATGGAGACTGAATGTGAATCAAAGCAGAGCATTTTCTTCTTGTTGTTGTTTATTTGGTTGGTTTTTTTTTCTTTTTTATATTTTTTTCCTTTTTGATATGATTTTTTTTCATAATATGAAAACTATGGAAATATGTTTAAAAGAATTGCACATATTTACCCTATATCAGATTTCTTACTGTCTTGGGGAAAGGGGGTTAAGGAGAGAGGGCAAAAATGTTAGAATATAAGGTTTTGCAAAGGTGAATGTTGAAAACTATCTTTGCATGTTTTTGAAAAAATCAAATACTATTGAACAAAATAAAATGTTTGCAATTGTGCCACAGTTTCTCCAATGTATTTCCATTACATGTCACCATGATTCTCTTAGAAACTGAATCCCTATCTTCTTTGGGTGATATATTAGTTAAGCATGCACTCCATGTCGGTTCAGAAAGACTGAGTCTCTTGGACAATTCTCCAGAGCATGTGAATATACTTATCAGCCTTCAGATATCACCTTAACCGAAAGTAGGTTCCTAGAGGGCAGCTCCTAGATCAATGTTGTGTTTGTGTGCCTAGTACATAATGCAGTTATTTTATGGGGAGGCCTTTGCTGATTTAAATTTGATTATAAACTTTCTCCCACAGGGCTTAATGGGTTGTTCTGCACAAAGTAAGGATTTAATAAATGTTGAAAGAATGGAGAAGGAATGGATCTTTGTAGCCATGGTTCCTTGCATTTAAGGTTTTTTTCCACTGAGTTGATGACATTGGAAGCTCCTTGAGAGCAGAGCTTGTATTTTATGTAAACCCTATTTTCCTTATACCCAGTATAATGCTTTGCATAAATTAGGTACTTAATGAACCATACCTCTGTCTTGGCTCCTTATGAAAATATGATAATAACAACAAGTGATATTTCTATGATGTTGCGCAGCTTACAGAGCACATTTCAAAATTATCCCATTTGTGACTCATGGCAGTACTGAGAGGTAGACGGTATAAGTATGCTCAGCTTCTAGAAGGAAAACAGCCTCAAAGGATTTCAGTGACTTGACCACAATGACACAACTATTTAGTGTCAGAGGTAAGACCTAAACTGTCTAATTAGAAACCTAATATTCGACCCCGTTAGCTATATTGCCACTCCATGGACCTTGTGAGTCTGTCTTAGCTCAGGGAACAGTTAGTAAACTACTTTGGAATACAGTGTTCATGAAGGATACTCAATGTGAAATAAGCCTAGAAAATAGACTATCTCCAAATAACAAAAGCTTTGAATGGCAGACTGAAGGAATTGTATATTTTATCTTAGAGAAATCGCGGAGTTACTGGGCTTCTTGGACAAAAGCATAGAATGAAATGGTTGGGGATGGCGGAGTTTTTAGTGCCAAAGGATATAAAACAGTCAGAATTAATTCAGAGAAGAATCCATGGGTTTTAATTGAGAAATCACTGGTAACCTTAAAGAGAGCAGGTTCAGTTGAGTAGTAGAGACAGAAACCAACCTGGAATGAGTTGCTAAGTGATTGGGAAGCTCATGGTGGATGTCCTCAGTGTCTTTAAGAAAGGAGATCATGATAAATTCTGTTTACAGAAGACAGATGGCACAGGAGATTTGAAAAGAGAAGCCAAGTTTTAGAAAAGTCATAAAGAGGACTTATGGTAAGTCAAGGGTTACAGAAGAATTATCAAGGGGACACAATTAAGATTAGATAATGTATATTTGTAGGGGTTCATGAAGTAAAGTTGTATGACTTCTTCCAGCAGAGATGAGTAGGAGCAAGAAAGGAAACTGGTGGGGATAACCTAGACCCTCAGTTGTGATGAGACAAAAACACAAGGAAATCAACTGTACAAGACAGTGCCTGGCTAACAAACCATAATGTTGAAATTATGTAGGAAAGAAAATAATGCCACAAAAGAGTGATGGATCAAGAGTATAAGAAGGGATGGAGGGATTGAAGGTTCTGTTGAGGTTGATGTATAGGTTTAGGAAAATAAGTGGAAGAAAATATAACAGTGAGATCAAGAGTAAGCCCTATTCTAGTGGATAACTATGGAGATAAGAATGTGTAAAGATGATGATGGACTCATGATCCTTTCCAAATGGCCATCTTTGCAAGTGGGAATTTATACCTGAACAGTAACTTTATCTTTGTGCATACAAAGATGTCCATTTGATATTCCCAGACAAAAGATTGGATCACTTCACTTTTTCACTCAATAGCTCAATGGTTCACTATTGTCTTGAGAATAGAAGAAAAATTCCTCTCTCTGAGGATCTGAGCATCTCTGATAATTAAAATCATTCATAATCTGGCTTGGATATTCCCAGGCTCATTATACTATGATTCTCCTCATACACTCTACCCTCTAGCCAAAGTAGCCTTTGTCTGTTTCCTGCGTACAATAACCCATTTTCTAATCCCATGCTTTTACAAAATTTGACTCCCATCTCCCACACCAAGAACCATTGTCAAAATTTATCTGGTATTATAAAAATAATATTCTGATGATTCTTTACCAGTGTTATAATCTTTGTTTGACAGATGTCAAAAAGAAGACTGAGAAAAGTTGTGACTTGTTCAGGGTCATTCAAGTACCAAGTACCTGTGTTCAAATTGCAACTCAGGTCTTCGGACTTAGAACCCAGAATTTTATCCACTGGAACAACTAGACAATGGGATTCCTGACTCTTAAGTCTTCTGTTCTATCTACTGTGCAAGGCTTCCTTTGACCTTCTGCACAAGATCTCTAGTTCTATTCATGATTCAGATCAAGTGCTGTCTCCTATGGACCCTTTACCTTATTCCCTCACTTCTTTGTTCTTCCATCTCCTTCCTACAGGACAAGAACAACTGTATATTCTCATAGACTTTAAGCTGCTTGTAAATGAAGAGTTATTTCTACCTAGTAATAATAATAATAATAACAATTAGCATATCCTTAGGCTTATGTGCTATGAACCAGGCACTGTGCTAAATGTTATACAATTATTATGATGGAATTGTAAATTAAGGACAGTTAGGTGGTCCACTCAACAGAGTTTCAGGAGTCAGGAAGACTGTTTTTCATGAGTTCAAATGTAACTTCAGACTTCCTAGCTGTATGGCTCAGGGCAAGTCACTTCCTGCTGTTTGTCCCAGTTTCCTCATCTATAAAATGAGCTAGGGAAGGAAAGTGAAAATTATTCTAGTATCTTTATCAAGAAAACCCCAAATAGGGTCATGAAGAATTGGACCTAGACGTGAATGAACCAAAAGCAAAAAAGAATGTAAGCTGCTTAAGGATGAGTATTATTTTATTCTTTGAATCCTTTTATATATCTTTGGCTGATATTTAATAGTTACTTTTAATTTAATTTAATAGTTACTTAAAACTGTTTGCTGAATTGATTGAAATAAAAATCTTCACTTAATATAAAAAAAAACATTTGTTGAATAACATGAACTGAATTTTAATCTATCACAGGCTTATAGATTTTGAGTTGGAAGGGACCTCCCATTTTACAGATATGAATGCTGAGACCCAGAGGAGTTAAATATCCTGTCCAGGATCAGAGAGTGAGTAAATAGAAGAACTGGGATTCAAACCCAGATCCCATGATTCCAAATGCAGCATTCCTTCAATTTAGATCACTTGATTAGATTGGTAATGAACTAATGCCCTAAACAGCAAGTAAGATTCGAAACTGAAAGTAACTTCTCTGGAATCTAAAACAAAAACAAAACAAAACAAAACAAAACAAAACAAAACAAAACAAAACAAAACAAAAAACAAACAAACAAACAAACAAACAAAATTCTCTTCCTCAAGTCAAACTCAACCCCATTGAAGTCTCACTCAGTGTACCAAAGTAAATCTGACATCCTCAGCATTCCATCTTGAACCCAACATCCACCCTAGCAAACTTGTCTGTCTGTCTTAGGTAAGAAAAACTTTCTTGTAAACACTTTCAAGCTTGGCTTCAGTTTAAAGAGCCTTCTCCCACCCCACACAGCAGCTTTATCAAAGATGAGAATGATTTTGCATCCTGTGTCCTTGACCAAGCCATTCATTAAAGATAATTGGTTGGTTTCCTTAATGAGACTCATTATCTCACTCAGTTCCTCTGGGAAAGGCCCATTACTATTGCTTAATTACCTACTTGGGTATTGAAAATGACCCGGTTCAATTGGGTTTAACTAGTAAAAGTGGCCAAATCCAAGGCTGAGAGCTCAAATCCATTTTTTTTTTTCATTTTTTTGGTCCTCTACACATAATTGTTTAATTTTTAGTTATGCACAGAATTTTCCTGAATTAAAAAGCAAACAAACAAGGATTAACTTTTAATTTTATCAAACCTAAATATCATTTAAGCAATAAAGGGTGGTAGGTCATGGATATGGGACATCTGGAATTTGGGTGAAGGACCAAAAGGTCATCTTTATTTACCCACTGAAGGATAGTGAATTATGACTCAGTTGGTCTCCTTAGGAGAGATATAAGCCCCTTCCAGCTCTGCAAGGTTCCCCAAGCTTTGCTGTGACTGCCTCAACCAAACATCGAAGCACCCCCAACCCTTGTGAAAGTATCTTCAGAAATGGATAGGAAAACATGCTTAGAAACCCTGTGTTTGATGAGGTCTTTGAGATGATGAGCTGTGCACTCAGAATATAAGAGAGTAGTAATTAGACAGTAGAAAGGCTTGAAAATGCTCAGAATGCCCTTGACACTGTCAGATGTGGACAGCTTTTCAACAGGGACCTGGCTTTTTTGGCCAATCAGGAGACAGGAGTGGCAGGTTGATTCAAAGGGAAGCTTGAGCAACCAAAAAGTAAACATCTTCTTTGAGATAAATTTCTGAACCACGAGATTTTACCCATCCCTCTTAATAATAGCTACACCACAGACTGGCTTATCAGTTCTAAATAACAAACCATCGCTGTGGGGAAGCCAGGCCAAAATACCAATTTGAGGTTTATAAGAATTTGTGTGAGAAAACAGATTCCTGAATTTGACCTCTGGTGAAATCTTCTCACTCAAAACAAAATAAAAACAGAGTTTTAAAATTTTGTTCCATGCAACAAAAATTTATTAAATGTCTATTCTATGCCGAAGCAAGTGTACTGATCAGAGGGAAGCGATGATGAATATTCCCACCTTCCTAAGTATAAAATTATTAATCAGAAGTGAGCACAGTATACCAGATTGAGTCTGCTGATGGCAGAATATGGAGGGGTCATCATCTCTCTATTCTTGAAAGTCATGTTTTATACAGTTCAAGATTACATTTAGGTTTGGGATTTTTGTTTTGGGTTGGGATTTTTTTTGGTTGACATTACTTTGCTGATTCCAAATGAACATATACTCCACTGAGAATCATAAGATCTTTTCAGAACTATGTCTAATCATACCTTTTCCATTTTATAATCCCGACATTGATTGTTTGTACTCAAGTATAAGAGTTGACATTTATCCATATTCAATTTCATCTAATTAAACTCAGTTAAATTCTTTATTCTGTCAAAATTCTTTGTACTTTGATATCATTCATTATGTCTGTTCCCTCCCTGATTTGTATATTCTTCAAATTAGATGATCATGTCATGCATACCTCTAGCAAAACCATTTCTATCACACTTAAACAGCATAGATCCCTAGAGTGTTCCACTAGAAATCTCCTACCATAGTGACCCTGAACTATTAACAATTTCTTTTTTGAATCTAACCATCCAACTAGTATGAAATCCATCTGATTTTATCTTTATCAAATCTGCATCCCTCCTCCATAAAAAAGTACAAGAGCTATATCAAAAGCTATATCAAAGTATAGGAAAGTTATGTCAACATCATCATCCTCATCTACTAGTTTAGTAATTCTGTCAGCAAAGGAAATGATGTTAGTCTGTAAAGAACTAGGGTTAATGAATTTAGACTGGCTTTTTGTAATCATTGCTTCCTTTTCCAGATGTTTGCTAATCTCCTTAATAATCTATTCTAGATTGCCCCCCCCCAATAAAATCAAGCTCCCTGATCTATATTTTCATATTATGTGCTCTTCCTCTCTTGGAAATCAGGATGTTTGTCTTCTAAATGTAAGGTACTTCTGTCTTTTTCAATGATCTTTAAAATATAACTGACATCGTCAGCAATTACACCTGAGAGTCAAACTTTTAGTAATAATGTAATACTGGCTAGGTCAATGAAAGGAAAAGTAGAACTCATAAGACAATATTGGTTGTTGTAGTTTCCTCTGATCCACTTGTCATTTCAAATTCTTTCTATGAGTTTAAATTAAGACTATCCTATATCCAATATAATCTATTAACTTTAAATGTTTGAATAGCATTTGGGACCCTTTAATAAACATAAGTGAAGATGTAAACACAATCAAATAATTCAAATTTGGAAATTTCTGAAGCAAAACCAAACAAGAAGAAACTGAAAGAGGGATTTTGGAAAAGTTCCTAAAATCAAATCTTCTCCCTCTAAGCCTCTTGTTTGAGGTAAGACATCATAGGTTACAAACTTTAATTAAAGAAAAGTCTCTAATGCTAGCATTTATATAACTGATACAAGTTTTACAAAACACTTTAAATGTATTAACATTTAATCCTCATAACTATCCTATGAGGTAAGGACCTGTAGGTCTTTACTGATGAGAAGTTTATAGTCCATTAAGGGGATTAAACAATCATTGGATCAGTGAAATAGGTTAGGTACATGAAACACAGTAGTCAATGACTATAGTTATCTATTGTTTGATACAGACTCCAAGTTCTGGGATAAGAACTCACTGTGTTACAAAAATTGCTGGGAAAATTGGGAAATAGTAAGACAGAAACAAAACTCAGACTAGCATCTCACATCCTATACCAAGATAAAATTGATTTGGATTAATGATTTAGATATAAAAGGTGATTTTTTTTTTTTAAATTAAAGCTTTTTATTTACAAAACATATGCATGGAGGCCAGCACAGGCTGAGCAGATCAGGAGCTAGGTGCAGTCTCCACAGGGTGGAAAATTTATGGGGAGGATTCTACCACAGTGCTGACTACTCTGCCCTGATTGCAAGCCAGTAGATCAGCACAGAAGTTATAAAACATCCAACAAAAACGCAAAAGGTAAAAAGTATACTCCAAAGCGCTGGAGTCTCAGGGGACCTGACTACACCCACCCAGCACCAGGAGTGACTCAGTGCAATCCCAGCACAGCCATTGTTGCTTCCTGATCTGTAGATGAAGCTTGGATCCTCCTTGCCCTAAAAGCAGATTCTAACATTTTCTTTTAATGAGTAAGTTGCTTAAATAGTCCCATTTTAGAAAAAGAAATAGAACAAGCTATTAATCAACTCCCTAAGAAAATAATCCCCAGGACCAGATGGATTTACATGTGAATTCTACCAAACATTTAAAGAATAATTAACCACAATACTACATAACTTATTTGAAAAAATAGCAAATGAAAGAGTCCTACCAAATTCATTTTATGACACAGACATGGTATTCATACCTAAACCAGGTAGGATGAAATCAGAGAAAGAAATTTATTGACTAACCTACCTAATGAATATTGATGCAAAAATCTTAAACAAAATTTTAGCAAAGAAATTACAGAAAATGATGGTGTAAGATATGACCAAGTAGGATTTATACCAGGAAGGCAGGGCTGGTTCAATATTAGGAAAACTATTAGCATAATTGGCTATACCAATAGCCAAATTAACAAAAGCCATATGATCATCTCAATAGATGTAGAAAAAGAATTTGATAAAATCTAACACCCATTTCTATTAAAAATAAAACACTAAAGTGTAGGAATAAATGGACTTTTCCTTAAAATAGTCAGTAGCATCTATTTAAACCTATTAGTAAGCATCATATGTAATGGGGATAAACTGATGTTATGATCAGGAGTAAAACACGGTTGCCCATTATCACCATTACTATTCAATATTGTATTAGAAATGCTAGCTTTAGCAGTAAGAGATGAAAAAGAAATTGAAGGAATTAGAGTAGGTAATTAGGAAACCAAATTATCACTCTTTGCAGATGATATGATGGTATACTTAGAGAACCCCAGAGATCCTACTAAAAAGCTATTAGAAATAATCCACACCTTCAGCAAAGTTGCAGGATACAAAATAAATCCACATAAATCATCAGCATTTTTATACATCATCAACAAAATCCAACAGCAAGAGATACAAAGAGAAATTTCATTTAAAATCATATCTATAGTATAAACTCTTTGGGAATCTATCTGCCAAGGGAAAGTCAGGAACTATATGAGCAAAACTACAAAACACTTTCCACACAAATAAAGTCAGATCTAAACAATTTGAAAAATACTAAGTGCTGTTGGATAGGATAGTGCTGAGCGAATATAATAAAGATGACAATACTACCTAAACTGATCTATTTATTTAGTGCAATACCAATCAAACTCCCAAGAAACTATCTTACTGACCTAGAAAAAAAAAAACTTCATCTAGAAGAATAAAAGGTCAAGAATTTCAAGGGAACTAATGAAAAAAGTCAAATGAAGGTTGTCTATCTATATTTAATCTAAAACTACATCATAAAGCAGCAGTCATCAAAAACAGTTGGTACTAGCTAAGAAATAGACTAATTGATCAGTGGAATAGGTTAGATTCACAGGACAAAATAGTCAATAACTATAGCAATCTAGTGTTTGACAAACCCAAAGATCACAGCTTTTTGGATAAGAATTCACTATTTGACAAAAACTGCTGGGAAAATTGGGAACTAGTATGGCAGAAACTGGGCACTGACCCCATACTTAACATCATATACCAAGATATGATCAAAATGGGTTCATGATTTAGACATAAAGAATGAAATTGTAAATAAATTAGAGAATAAAGGATAGCTCACCTCTCAGACCTGTGGAGGAGGAAGGAATTTGTGACCAAAGAAGAAGTAGACATCATTATTGATAACAAAATAGAAATTTTTGATTATATTAAGTTAAAAAGTTTTTGTACAAGCAAAACTAATGCAGACAAGATTAGAAGGGAAGCAATAAACTGGGAAAACATTTTACAAAGGTTTTGATAAAGGCTTCATTTCCAAAATATATAGAGAATTGACTCAAATTTATAAAAAACCAAGCTATTCTCCAATTGATAAAGGATCAAAGGATATGAACAGACAATTTTCAGATGAAGAAATTGAAGCTATTTCTAGTCATACGAAAAGGTGTTTTAAATCATTATTGACCAAAGAAATGCAAATTAAGACAACTCTGAGATACCACTACACATTTCTCAGATTGGATAAGATGACAGGAAAAGATAATTATGAATGTTAGAAGGGATGTGGGAAAACTGGGACACTGATATATAATTGGTGGAATTGTGAATGAATCCAACCATTCTGGAGAGCAATTTGGAACTATGCTCAAAAAATTATCAAACTGTGCATACTCTTTGACCCAGCAGTGTTTCTGCTGGGTTATATCCCAAAGGGATCTTAAAGAAGGGAAAGGGGTCCACATGTGCAAAAATGTTTATGGAAGCCATTTTTTGTAGTATCTAGAAACTGGAAATTGAATGGATGTCCATCAATTAGAGAATGGCTGAATAAACTATAGTGTATGATTGTTATGGAATATTATTGTTCTGGAAGAAATGATCAGCAGGATGATTTCAGAGAGGCCTGAAAAGAATTACATGAACTGATACTGAATGAAATGAGAAGAACTAGGAGATCATTATAATGGCAGCAACAAGAATATACAATGCTCAATTCTGATGGACATGGCTCTCTTCAACAATGAGATGATCCAAACCAGTCCCAATTGTTTAGTAAAGAAGAGAATCAGCTACACCCAGAGAGAGAACTATGGGAAATTAGTGTGGACTATAACATATAGCATTTCTGCTTTTTCTGTTATTATTTGCTTGCATTTTTGTTTTCCTTCTCAGATTTTTTTTCTTTCTTTTTAGATATGACTTTTCTTGCTCAGCAAGATAACCATATAAATATGTATACATATGTTGGATTAATTTTAAAATATTTAGCATGTATTGGACTATCTGCCATCTAGGGGAAGGGCTGGGGAGAAGGGAGCGAAAAGTTGGAAAAGAAGATTTTGCAAGGGTCAATTTGAAAAATTACCTATGCATATGTTTTGTAAATAAAAAGCTATAATAATAATAATAATAATAATAATAATAATAATAATAATAATAATAATAATGATAATACATAGCTTGATGATTTAGGCCAATTCTAAAAGATTTGTGATGGGAAGAACCATCAGCACATAGAGGGAAAACTATGGGGAATTTATGTGTATCACAACATAGTATTTTCACGTTTGTTGGTGCTTCCTTTTTGTTTTATTTTTCATTTTGTTTCCTTTTTGATGTGATTTTTCTTGTGTAGCATGATAGATGTGGAAATATGTATGGATGAATTGCATGTGTTTAGCATATGTTGGATTACTTATTGTCAAAGGGAGGGATGGGGAAGGGAGAAAGAAAAAAATTGGAACATAGTTTTGCAAGAGTGAATGTTAAAAACTACCCTTCAATAAATTTTGAAAATAAAAGGCTATTAAAAAAAAAAAAAAGGAAAAAAAAAACATCACCTAGAAAGCACATTAATGCTCAGGAATATAATAGCATGGATAACTATGAGTAAAAAACAAAAGAAATATATTTCATAAGCAACAAGACAATCATCAGTCTATGTCATTAAAGAGCTTATAAAATCTACAAAAATATTATCTACAAAAAATAAAGAAATGTAAATAATAAACAAAATAATTATAATATACCTTCAAGGTTGAGGGTGGATGACAGTAGATACTAATCTTGGACACCCAGAAATGGTGCTAATGGATGGAGAAAGGGAGAAAGCAGATGAAAATGGATTACAGCAGATGGTAGAAAACAAGAATTATGTTGACTCAATGGACCCTGGTAAGATAGGGGCCTTCCTTGGTGCCCAGGATAGAAAATCAATCATGTGAAAAGCCTTGGGACCAAAGGTATAAGTCCTCCAACTCTATTCCAAAGGATTGTCCAACCCCCTCCAAAAAAAAAAAAAAAAAAAAAAAAAAAAAAAAAAAAAAACTGACCTAGACATTGCATTACATCCTAGGGCACAGGACAATATCTATCATAGAGTCACTAGAAAATGGTGGACGGGTTAAGTCCTGGAAACTGCAGATTGCTATCTATGAGTGCTTGTATGTACATGTTTGTATATATTCTCTTTTGAAAACCATAACCTAGAAGTGATTTTAAGTTTTGATGAACTGAGTGCATTTCTGTGAGTCTTCTGAAAATAGTATAGTATGATTTATTATTGTTCATCTTTATTTTCAAAGGACCAAAACATCAGAGGGTGATGTCTTTTCTATGAATTGGAAAAGTTATTATTTACAGGGCAAGGTTCTGTAGTAGTAAGAGCATCAGTTGGAATTGATAGTAATATTAGTGGGGAACAAGGTATTTGTACATAATAGATTGACAGTTTTATGTGAAAGCATCTTTTTATTCTTTTAAATATTCATTTTTATAAGATTGTGTGCTATCAATTTTTTCTCTTGCCCTTCCTCACCTTGACATTACTCCTCAGGGCAGCAAGAAATTTGATATAGGTTAAATATGAGCAATCTTTTAAAACTTATTTCCATGTTTGTTATTTTGTACAAGAAAATCAGACCAAAAGGAGAAAAAATACAAAAAAGAAAAAACAAACAAAAACATGAAAAAACTATACTTCAATCCATGTTCACTCTTCATAGGTCACTCTCTGGATGGATTTGGCATTTTCCATCATAAATTTATGGGCATTTCCTTGAATCACTACAGTATTGAAAAAAGCCCAGTCCAAAATGAGTGTGAACCACAACAAGCATTTACACTCTTTCTATTATTGTTTGCTTGCATTTTTGTTTTTCTTCCCAGGTTATTTTTACCTTCTTTCTAAATCAGATTTTTTCTTGTGTAGCAAGACAACTGTATAAATATGTATGCATATATTATATTTAACATATACTTTAACATATTTAACATGTATGGGTCTACCTGCCATTTAGGGGAGAGGGTAGAGGGAAGGAAGGGAAAAGTTGAAAGAGAAGTTTTTGCAAGGGTCAATGTTGAAAAATTACTCATGCATATGTTTTGTCAATAAAAAGCTATAATAGAAAAAGAAAAAAGCCCAGTCCATCACAGTTCATCATCATATAATCTTATTGTGATTGTGCTCAATGTTCTCCTGGTTCTGCTCACTTCACTCAGCATCAGTTCAAGTAAGTCTTTTCAGGCTTTTCTGAAATCAACCTGTTCATTTCTTATAGAATAATAAGATTCCATTACAGCAAACATCTTTTCATTACATAAATAAATAAGTAAAAAAATTTAAAGAATAAATAAATAAATAAATAAAAAGGGGGTACAATGATAAAGTTAGGGAAATGAACAAAACAGAGGACAAAAATATCAGAGAAAGTATCTCATGGTCTTTCTCTGGGGACAATTTTGGATACACACTACCCTTCCTACTCTCAGTTCACATCTCCATTAAGTAACAGGTACCAGTTCCAAATGTATTCTCAGCCACAGAGGGTTTAGTTTCTTGTTCCTCAGTGACACAACCAATTTTAATCAATTGTATCAAGAAATCCTAGGCTCTTTTTGATTGACTGCATATCTAGCTTTGAAGTTCTAGGGTCTGCATGAATCTTCCCTGACACAAGTTTTAATTGTCACTAATTAATTAAAGGGTAACTATGTCCATTTTGCTGCCCCTAAAAGGAATGGGTTTCTTTGGGTCTGGGTGACATTAAGCCTTTGTTATTAATTTATTTAGTCTGTAGTGTAGGGGATTATTCTTAGATCTGCTGGTTCTGTCACTTCCACTTAAGGCTAAGACAGGAATGTGCTTCCCAAGCATATTCATCTACAAACTGACAATTTAATATGGCTACTTTTTAATTACCTCAGACTTTACTCTAGAGATTTATCCTTAAAACTCTTGAAAATCTCAGAGAACTCTAGCTGTCAGAAAGGGCAAGACTTTTTTTTTTTTTTTTTTTTTTGCTACAGTTGAAGTCTCAGTTGAGTCAGCAAGACAACAGTCATTTCGATACCAAAGGAGAAGGTGTTTTCCTAGTGGGGCTGAGTTCCAGAATGGGGATTATTAGATCCTAGAATCCTAAATGGATAACGTCAGACCCTATCAAATCATAGTATTCTAGATATAGAACCTGAAGAAAAAATTGTCTAATCCAAAATTCTCATTTCATATACCAGGAAACAACCTTAGGTGAAATAACTTGCCCAAGGACAAACAGATAGGGAATGACAGAAGCTGAATTTGAACCCTCTGATTCCAAACCCAGAGTCCTTTCCTTGGTACCACACTGATTTTGGAAAAGGAGCTCCCGTGTGTGTGTATTGAGGCATGGATATATATGTCTTCTGAACTCTTTTGACAGTCTGGTAAAGTCATATGTATATTTCTAAATACAATCTTAAAAATATGAGTTTGAATACATAAAAATTCTAGAATGAAAAAGGAAGCCAATTCTATTGAAATAAGGACTTATTTGCATCTAACCAAGTTTATACACTCCTGTAAATCTATTCACTGGTTTCACAGATCCTAGGAAGCCAGTTAGAATGCAGAGTGAGAAAATATGGAAGGAATGGGAAATTGACCCTCTTCCACTTCCCTCCTTCCCTTCTCAAGTTTCACATTTCCTCAGTTCCTCCTTAAGTTGCTCCTAAATGACTTAAGAAAGGGATAGATTGATATAACATGGTCAATGAAATATGTCTAATAAGCCTTGCCAATAAAGCTAATCTTTTTTTTTTTTTTAACAATATGGGATGTTTGAAGACAGAACAGCTTTATTATTTTTTTTTTATCAATGACTTCTCTATATAGTGGTAACTTGAAAATAAAAATCAATCACAACCACCTCAAATTAAGACCCTTTGGTGTGTGAAGAGTCAGACAATCTGAGAATTGAGCAAAATCTCCCCTCTCTTCCTGAAGGTCAGTCCGGAGAGACTGGGCACATATTTGGGGGCAGAATAGTGGGCTGGGTACTGTTCTAGAGAAGGAGAATGCAGTCCCAGTTGCCAGAAACCATTCATCAGCCTCTTGCAGAAAAGCCTGTCAGCTCGGCCTACAGGCCCCAAGCCAGAATGTCAGGATTTGGGCTCCACGCCAGCCTGTCAGGGTCGGGGACTGGTAGCCAACCAGTGACTTTGATGTTTCAAGGGCTAGCCAACTGGTATGCTAGGATGGTTGATCAGCTCTGAAACTGTACACCCTGCTCAAAGGTCACTAGTTCTGAAAGTAATCTGGCCGTTAGAGCATCTCTAATAAAAAAGGGTGGTAGACATTTGATATTGTTTTTTAAAAAAAGAAAGAAAGAAAAGGAAGAGAAAAAGAAAAAGAAACAAAAAGGGGGGGAAGTCCAAATTATTTCAGTATTTGTTTTGATTTAAATTTCCATTACACATGCTTTTCATTATGCAACTCAATTAGTATATAAAAGATTTTCTGTTTAACATGTTTAAATGAGCATAATTGTTCAATTTGGAAAGATTACAATGCTTTTATTTAATTAACACTGCAATAAATACATCGTTCGGTAATGAACCCCATACTTTTAGGCCATTAACCATTCAATAAATTTACAATATGGAAGGTTCTTTATGGGGAAGAAGATAAATAAAGCTATTTAAATGAATGTACAACAGCTATGATGCTAAGCAGCAAATTATAGCTTTGTGCTTCTCCTCCGCCCGAGTGGTACCTTGATTGCAAACATATGGGGATGTAATAAACACCATACATTTCGATTACGTTTTGGAACATGAGGGATGTGAAAACAAAAAATTCCACCGGAAAAATGCTGGTGGAATCGATGTCATCTTCCCAAAACCAGGACAAGGGGAAGGTCCTTCTACTGGGTATCTGTCACCAGACTTTTCCAATTCAGTCCTAGAGTGTCTGTTTCCAAATGCCAGGAAGTGAATAAGAGTCATCAAGAGCCAAAAGCTCACAAAACCAAAGTGGCCAATGGTGTCATTGGTCCAGAGTTGACCAAAACTTTTAGCATTTAATCTTTCTAAGTATCATTTTTTTCATCTGTAAAATGTGAATAATAATAATAATAATAATAATAATAATAATGCATATACTTCATAGGATTATCAGGAGGCTCAATGAGATAATGTAGTAAAGAGTTTTGCAAACCTTAAATCATCATGTAAAATGTCAGCCTTGTCATTTTTATGACATGAAGTGGAAAAACAAGGATACCAGCTCATCCTCTTAAACTTCAGTATAGATAATCCCAATAGTGGTCAGGTTCAGCAACTCTTAGGGATAGATACAAACTTGAAAAACTATAGAAATGAGGAATCACAACTCCATAAGATCATGTATTTATCCCATTTACTTCCTTCTTCCCACAATTTCTCTTTCACCAAATGTACTTAAAATACTGTCCTTACCCTTGAATGGAAACCATAGTAGGCATGTGTGAAACAGTGGATAGAGTAATAGGCCTAGAGTCAGGGAGACTTAAATTTAAATCCAGCCTCAGCTACTTACTATCTCTATGATGCTGGGAAAGTCATCTAACCTCTGTTTACCTCAGTTTCCTCATCTGTAAAATGAAGATAATAATAGCACTTCCCTCCTAAAATTGGCATGAAGACCAAATGAAGTAATATTGTACAATTCAATGTCTGCCATGTAGTAAGTTCTGTAGAAATGCCCATTGTTACTATTATTATTATTTGTTTAAATGATTTCCTTTTAAGTAGCCCTTTTGTGCTTTTCAAAGCATTTTCATGTGTCATTGTATGGTCCCAATAACAATGGGAAGCATGTCAGTTTCATATTATCCTTGTTTGACAGATGTGGAGCCTCAGGCACAGACAGGTAAAGGCAAAGACAAGGGCAGAGTTAATACTTCATGAGAAAAGCAGATTGGGATCTTCATGGATTCAGTGAAACTCAATAGATGAGTTTCAGCGACTTTAAGAGAAGATCTCAGCTTTAAAAGTCTAAAAGTCTCCCACTGCATATTGGGTCATCTCCAATTATCCTGATGTAGATCTTGCCACTGGACTCAGATGGTATTGGAGGAGAAAGTGAGACTGGGGATCTTACACAGTCCTCCCTCACATAATTCAATTTCCTTATGTGCCATTGCATCTACTTCCTGATGTCATGGTGGTCTTTGAGAAGAAAGAACAAATAGCAACAAGAGAAGCTCCGAGCCAACAGAGTTTAGACAGACCGTTTCTGGATTTATGTATTCCATTCTAGGAATAATCTGTTAGGAAAGACTGGAACAGAAGAAAGGCACCCAGAAAAACTGAGAGAGCTGGAGATTAATCTTATTATATTCTTAAAAAGAAAAGCAAGCTGTACATAATAGAGATTTTCAATTTCCTGACCAATCCTTTTTCTGTTCTTCTTCCTATGTATGTAGAAATGACTGTTTTATTTGGTGTTTAAGTTCAGAATAAAAGCAAACATTAAATAAAGAAAAGGAAGGGGTTGGGTAAACTGGAGAATGTCCAGAGTGTGTAGACAAGGATGGTGAAAGGATTTAAGGAAATAAAGCAGTTAGAAATGAAAAAGCAAGAAGGAATATGATGGTGGTACCTTCATATATCTAAGGAATTTTACTGAAGAATGAGTGAATGATAAAGCATTTATTAAGCATTTTTACATGCCAGACAATCAGGCTACAACCAAAGATAAAAAGAACTGCTCTCAAAAAGTGTACACTTTAGTGCAGTTCAGTTAGATGCTAAAGTGGCTAAAGTATTAAGCTAGGAACAAAAAGGACCTAAGTTCAAATCCTCTCATAGATACTACCTGTGTGATTATCAAAACGTCTCTTAAATTCTCCATGCCTTGGTTTTCACTTCTAGGATAAAATCATTACTAGTTCTTGAGAGAATGAAAAAAGTTAATATTTGTAAAGCATTTTACAAACCTTAACTAAAGCATTTCACAAATGTTCACTACTACTCCTATTACTTCTTTTACTACCACTACTATTACCTACTCCTACTATTCGTGTTTCTCTTACTGTTAACTGTTACTATTATTAATGGGGAAAACTGTTAGGTTCTTACTAAGTGCTAATGAGATAATGAGATATTAGGTTCTTACTAAGTGCTAAGTTGTACTTGACAATTCTCTAGTTCCGGCCTTTCCTGGGGAAGAGCTTGCATGCTTAGGAGGAGCAAGTTCATTGGTTGAAGTAATTCTTCCCAGAAGCCCTTGCATTATCCCATGCCCATTCTCTGGGAGGAAAAAGAGGGCAGCTCTGGAGGAAAAAGGGAGTTGTTTTCTGGACCAGACTTGAGACTGCTCTCTGCAGGAAGGGAAGTCGGCTCTCTACAGGAAGAAGAATCTGTCAGAGAGATTTGAGTTGACACAGCAGATCTCCTCCAGAGAGCGATCGGCAGCTTCTAGAGACAACAGCACATTACAGAAAACAATACACATAGGAGACTCATGTCCAAGAAAATAGGATTGGAAAATTACATAGCTAGTGAGTGGGGTCTGATGGAAATCTAATATGAAGAGAGTTTTGAGTCACTTTTCATGGCTCCAAAGAGTAGAATTGGGCTCAAGTTGGAAAGTTACAAAAAAGGTATATTTCATTTTAACACAAAGTAAAACTCATCTACTGGAGCTGTCCAAAAGTAGAGTGTGCTAACTCAGGAAGGCTTAAGTGAATCATTTCTGGGCATTTTCAAAGAGAACTTGGATAAGTAATTGTTGATAATAGGATACTATAAAGAAAATTCTTGCTTCAAATAAGGGTTCAAGTAAATTACACTGGAGATACCTCTAATGGTCAATACACATTTATTAAGCACCTAGTATGTGCCAAGCAGAGTTGATACAGATATGGAAAAGAATAATAATCCCTTCTTGCAAGGAGCTTTACAATCTAATGAGAGAAAACAACACAGAAAAGAAAGTAGAAAAGAGAGGGGGTGGGTGAGTAGGGGCACAGGAACATTTGTTGGAAAAGTTTAAAGAAAAACAAAACAAGTGCACCTGAAGAAGTCAAAATTGTTGTGTGTTTCTAAAGAGTCTAAACTAAGGTTCTGTTCATTTGAGACTAGTCCAAAGTCTCCTGGATAGATAGTTATGGATCTGGAGGCCTCAGGTTTCTTGATTCTAGGGTCAGATCTCTTTTCATGAGAAATATGATAAAAGTCTTTCTGCAGGAGGAAAAGAGGGAGGAGGAAGAGAAATCTGTCCTATCCCTAGTACAATGTTTGTTACCAAAAAAGCTCTAGTGTAAAAACACCACTTTGCAATAGAAGGAAAATTTATTTTGGATTTGGGTTTAAATCCTATCTCTATATTACTGGAGCAATTTATTTGCATCTTTGATTCTGCTTCCTTATCTGGAAAATGAGGGAGGCTTGACAAGACAGCCATTGAGATCCTTTTCATTTTGACATGTATGACCCTATAATATTATGGAAATGGAAATTAGCTAGTCTGTGTCAATAACTACCCAGTCTTAAACAGCCACCAGTAAGGATTAAAAAGGGCCATAGCTTATTGATATCAGAGATGATTGAGTCTCCACATACAGGGGAAGGAAAGTACTGATAAATAGAAATATGTATAGAGTATGTTACATATATACATTTTTGTGTCTAATGAAAGCCATCTCATAGGTGGGGAAAGGAGAAGAAAAAGAGGATTTTTACATGGTAATTTACTTGAGTACTTAAAAGGAATAGCAAGTTTATACACAATTGATTTACAGTTTCATATGCAATTTGTTTGTTTGTTTGTTTGTTTTTGTTTTTTTTGTTTGTTTGTTTGTTTTTTTACTATATTTTATTTATGGAAAGGCTTGTTTTATTCCATAAATTAAAAATAAGATAGAGTTTTAAAAATGAAGAAGCTTCTTGAAAACAGGAACTAGAACACAATAAACTCAATAAATGTTAGCTGAATAATTGATGACTTGATTCATCTTTCCAGTGCCATTACTCTGACTCTTCTATTATTTAGACAAAAGCACAAATGATGTATCAATCCATTTGTCAAATATTAGGCTAATATAAAGCTAGCTGATTGAGAAGGAGAGATCACATATTGGATGACAGAAGGGTGTCTCAATGTCTCTTTACAGATCAGAGCTGAAAAGGAAAAATTCAAAACAACAAATGGCAAAAATGTCCATCAATGGATTGTAGCAAATCTTGCTCAAGATACAAAGGGAAGAGGAAATTCTTAGAGAAGCAGAGGTCCTTCAGGCAGTCTTGTCTGCTTATGATATTACTGAGTAAATTGAACCTAAGGAAAAACACAGATTTTCCTCACTGTGACCTCACAATTATTCAAAAGCAACTGGACAGACAATTCATAAGAAGAAGACAAAGTCAAGGAAAACCTACAGTCCAGACTATATAATATACAGTTAGTCCATTGAGAAATATATACATATCTACATACACACATACAAGTGAGTGTGAGTGTGTGTATAAATACATTCCATTTTTTAAAAATTCCTCAAACTTAAAAAAGTTTGGAGGACTTTTGGATGTAGAATAGAAATAGGTAGACATGGATATGAAAATGCATTTGGATACGAAAAGACAAAGAGAGAGATGGAAAAACAAACATACCTCAAGATAGTAGAATATTGGGTATATTGGGTGGATTTATGGGAAATATGAATGAAAGTCACACAGGAGGTGAAGCCATAACTCAATTGTGATACATATCCTTGGAGAGAAGACACACAGGCTCCCACATTCATGACCTCTACAGAAAGGGAATCACGGATCCATCCAAGTATCAAAATGGTATGGCTCTCCCAAAAGTGCTAATGCAAGTAAAGTCTGCAATCTAAGCACAGCTTCCTCATTTTTGCTCTCTCCTTCCCCAAAAAGCTCATAGAAACTCAATGCAACATTTATTAAATGTGTACTAGGTACCTAGTGATTAAAAGACTGAGCGATTAAGTATTGAGAGGACTGGGAACTAAGAGTCTCAAACCCAAACGGAAGAGAAGACTCCAGACTCCATCTTTGACCAGCCTCTTGTTAGCTGTCCTGCCTTCATCACTTCTCCAACTGAAGACCAAAGCCTGGTGATTAAAAAAAAAACAAACAATAATAAAATCATAGTCTCTGCTCCCCAAAGATTTCCTATGAAACTTAACCAATATAAATCACTTGCCATAACAAGGAGAGCAAAAGAGCTGAGAAACTATTTCAGCTATCAGGCATTTAGATATTCTTGTCATCACAAAGACTGCATTCAGTTTAGAATAAAAAAATAATTTATAAAATCTCACTGAAGAGAACTGTGGAAGATCTGATCATTGAACATCATTTGTTAAGTGCTTTTATCATAGCAAGCATTATGAGAAGCCCTAGGAATACAATGAAAAAGCAATTCCTGACTTCAGGAAGTTTATATTCTATGAGAAGACACAAGTACATTAAGAGATATGTATAAGATAGAGTAATATAAAATAGTCTTAGATTGGAAGGCAATAGTAACTGGGGGATGAGAAAGTCATCCTGTAGAAACAGCTGCTTAAGGTCAGTCTTGAAGGAATTCTGGGATTCTTAGAGGTAAATAGAAGAAGGGAGAGCATTCCAAGCTTTATGTTAGCCAATTCAAATGTTGGAAAAGATGGAAGGACATGGGCAGCATCTCTTCATATAAAAATGAGAAGCATTTGAGAGAAAACCATTCTCACAATTGTGTGGTGAAAGACACAATTAAGGAGTTGATGGATGAACCTGGAAGGGCAACAAATAAATGGAAGATTTGTACAAAAACTGTAATGTCTAGACTAGCTTTCTGGAGGATCTCTGGATGGGCTTTGGTCTTCAGGTGGAGAAGTGATGAAGGCAGGACAGCTACCACAAGGCTGGTCAAAGATGGAGTCTGGAGTCTGGAGTCTTCTCTTGTGTTTGTGTCTGAGACTCTCAGTTCCCAGTCCTCTCAGCCCTGAAGTACCTCAGTATGAGGTACATCACTACAACAACTGAGCACGTGCCAACTGTAACTAGAGAACCATTATCCCATCAATCACACTGAATAGGTGCTTAACTATAAGCACCCTGCTGTCCTTGATTCAAGTATACCTTTCCAGAATTTTGGCCATCTACATAAATCTTATTTGTTTTTAATAAAAAAATAAAGGGAATGTATTACATAAGGTGGTAGAAATTACAACAAAAGAGAATCAAAATGAGATGAAAAGAGTAGCAAAAACTAGATCTATACAAGAGGTAGTTTATGCTCCCAATGACATAATGATTGTGTGTGTGTGTATGTGTGTGTGTGTGTATAGCCTCATTGCATTACAAAATAAGAGACTAAGATAATCATATGTACTAAGTCATACACCAACTTTCTCATCTCTACATTTTTATTAGAATGATCCACAAGGGAATACTTGAGAAAAAATAAGAAAAAAAAGGGAACTTGAATTTATAAATTATAGTCACTAGCAGACCATATCTGTATAATCCTAACATCAACTGAAAGACATTGAGAAATCAGCTTCATTGTGTATTTGACTTATTGACCTTAGGAGGCACCTGACTTAAAAAAATTAAATTAATAGCTTAAACGTACTTCTCTCACAAGGATGTTCCCATATCTATAGCAAAAATTGCAGACGATTCTTTTTAAAAATGTGGCATTTTTGAGTTGAACCTAAACTCTGTTCCACTATACATCATTTATTAATACTGAGTGAGGCATAAATCTATTCATCAAAGGTGTTTTTTGCCAAAGTCATGGAGAATGCTCTGTAGAGAATGGAAATAAAGAAATGTACTCCCCCTATCACTGGGGAAGGCCTATAGAAGTGTCTCTTCCCACTTATATTGCAGAGATCACAATAACCCACCTGCTCCAGGCTACACATTAACATAGGCCTTCTCCATGGTGAACCTGACCAATCTAAATCACCTACTTTTTTCCTCAAAGACCTCAAGGGATGGGAAAACATGCCCTTTCAAAGCAACCCATACTAATTTTAGAGAGCTCTATGAAGCCAAAAATTTCCACTTGGCATCTTCACTCATTGATCTAAGTTCTATTCTCTGAAGCTAAGCAGGAACAGAATCATAATGATAATTAAGTTTTTCTTCTGTGGGACAGTTATTCAAATATTTGTAATCCATTATTGTAAAGGACTAAAAACTGAGCAATGCACTTGGATAATGAAGCACATGAGTCTAATTGCCAATTGGACAGTTCCCTATTAACTTGTTTGAAGGTTGACCCTCCCCAGCTGTTCTGGGCTGACTTGATTGGTGGGGACAAAGAGGGGGGAGTGACGTGTGTGGGAGGAGGAGGAAGAGGAAGTGAGACGCACAAGTGGACTTAGTCTCTCCTGGCGTTTGAGGGAGGAAGGTATGTGTGAGGTAGGTAGGCCTAATCCCCTGACCTTGACTGTGAAAGATCAAGAATAAAGACGTTTAGTGATCCTGACTCCAGCTGATTTCTGGGAAGACTGAGTTCAAGCACATTATTATGCATCCCTAGAGTTCTCTTTTTTCAGGCTTACATCAATAGTTATTCTGACCTACCTAATTCCAGACACTGTGCCTCACTTGCCTTAGCTTTCCTGGCCATCATAATGCTGTGAATCATCATGTAATGCCCTAAAACTCCCGATCATTTTAAAGCAACTTGGCTCTTTGTAACCATCATTCCCCTTCTTGTATCTTTTTAAATCTAAATGCAACATTTGACATTTGTTATTATTATGGTGGAGTGAAAAAGGACTCAAGACTTGGGATCAGGAGACCTGGCTCCAACATTTAGACTAGGCCTTTGACTGTCACTTGGTCCATTTGAGTCTCCATAAAAATATATATGCCAGTTATAATCCCTGCTCAAAGCAGTACATACAAATATCTTATGCATGCTATTTTGCAAATGAAGAGAGGGACACAAAAAAGAGGTCAAGTGACTTGACCCCATAAAAACACAATAGGGTAAGAATCCAAGTCATTCCTTTGTCCAAGGGTCTCTTTAGTTTTTTTTTTCCTTTTTCTTGTTCCCCTTTTCATCAATCAATTGATTATCTATTAAGTTTTTTATTATGTACCAAGCATGAGAGAAAAACTAGGCTAATTGCTGGGGTTACAAAAAACTAGCAAAAGATAGTACCAGCCCTCAAGGAGTTTACAATCTAATTGCCCTATTTTTGCATTGTTTTTGCTTTTTCTCATGCACATATATTGGCTGAGCCATTAAAACTGTAGTCCAGTTATCTCTCATGTCTGGGGCCTCTATGTTGGAAGAGGTAAAAAGATCTCTGTAGTCAGCAGGAGGATGCAATGTAGGGAAAGGGAAGGAAGGCTTGATTTGGAGTCAAATGATGTGCTTTAGAAGTCCACATCTGTTTTTTTTTTTTTTTCTCTGAGGCAATTGGGGTTAAGTGACTTGCCCAGAGAAGTCTATGTATTTGTGTCATCTTGAGCAAGTCATTACCCCTTCCCTACATTTTCAGTTTCCTCTTCTGTTCAGTGGGAGTGGATTAGCCGTATGAGTTCAATAAACTTTTTTCATTCTGAATTCAGGACTATATATATATGTGTGTATGTGTGTGTGTGTGTGTGTGTGTGTGTGTGTATATACATATATATATGTATGTATGTATGTATGACACACATATGTCAAAAAATACTGAAAATTTAAAGAATCGATATTGGACCGTAGCCACCTTCACTCCCCACTCCATCATTCCTAGTATGATCAGGTAGAAAAGGAATGTTCTGGAACTAAACAGGGATCCCCTTGGTACCAAGCCTGGGCCTTCTTGGCTTAGCAAACTCTGGGCACCATGTGCAAAAGGAGGGGATTGTGCTAGATGGTGCCTTCCAGCCCAGGCCTCTGATTGCCACAAGGCTATGAACTGAGCACATGCCAGATTCGATCATTCTTCTACCTTTACCCTGACAAAAAAGCTCTTGGAAAAGCCATCGACTTTGTCTGATTTATCTTTGGCACATGGTGGACTCTGGTGATGGCCAGGAGCCTGAAATAGATGGAGAAATAACAAGCCAAAAACGACCTTTTGGGTACAATCAAGCTTCTTAAGTGTTTCTCAATACATGATTTCATGTGAATTTTTGCCTCAGCCCTGGGAGAGAAGTTTAGTATTAGGACCCACATAATGCAGAGGAAAATGGCTCAACATGTCACAAAAAACAGCAATTCAAAAACCAGGTCCGGTGGACTGACTCCAAGTCTAGCAATCATGAGAGCATGGATCTGGAAGAGACAGGGCTATAGAGTCCCTGAATTTACAGACGAGTAAACTGAGACCCAGATGGGATCAATGTCTTATTAGAAGTCATTTTGTCAATGTGGGATTTGAACCCTGATCTCCTGAGAGCTATAATGCCATTATACTATCTAATTTTCCACAAGAAGCGTTAGGTCAGGGCTTCTTAACTCTCTGCACTCACAACTTGTTTTCTCCTGAGAAATTTCTATGTGACCTCAGGTATATAGTTATATAAAAATAGGTATACAAATCAAACAATAAATCCATAATTTCACAACCTTGGCATTCATATGAGATCGCAACCCAGAGCTTAAGAAGTTTTGCATTAAACCGTACAAACTCTCCAAAGACTTAAGTACTATTTTGAATTATAGTTCACCAAAACATCTACTTAGAGGTGGTTAAAGTCCCTTGAAGAATTGCTATTCCAACTTTCCTTATTTAACAGATGAAGAAGTCGATAACCAGCACCACAAAGCATTTATCTAAAGTAGTAAGTCAGGATCCAGACTCAGGCCCTTGGACTCAGTTACCAGGTGGATTTGCAGTCTCCCAAAGCACCCCGGGGTGCCGCCTTCACTGAGGAGGAACATACGCCCCAAGTGTGGGTCACATCCTTTTGGCGATCCAGGAAGGATACGGAATTCCAAGGCCACGGATGTGAAGGGGAAGAAAAGAAAGAGAGGAATCGTCAGATTTCTGCGATGAAGCTTCCAACCCCACAGAGTCTCGGCTTGCCAAAGATGACCACATAACCGCTAACAAAATCTAATTTGTGCAAATTCATGGGAAAAGGGGCCTCCTTGTCAAACGGCTGCTATTGCTGAAGAATATGGACGGGTTGTGAGCTTTTCTAGGATGAAGGAAGTTCCTCGTTTTCCCCAGCCAAACACTACCTTCCTCTTCTGGACCAGATGGAAGCCCCCCAAAGAGGTGGGCAGGGAGAGAAGAGTGAGAGCGAAAGAAGGGAGGGAGAGAGGAGAGGAATACGGAAGGGGGGAGAGGGGGAGGGCAGGGAAGAAGAAAGGAACGGAAAAAAGGGAACAAGCTGTCCAGCAAAGTCATTGCCAGTATGAGTCGGAGACCTGTGGGAGGCATTACCAGGCCCAAGGAGAGTAGCCCAGGGCCTGCTTTGTCTTCATGACATCACACACTGGCCCCTCATCACATGATGCATCATTCTGCTGTTACTTGAGAAATGAAGCCATCAGATGCCATGAGAACAACAGCGTGGGAGCGGGGAGTTCCCAAACCGAGCTCAACTGGACTCCAAATGCGCTCTGCTTGTCTCAGTTGCACTCCTGGACAGGAGATGTTGCTAATGGTCCAGAATCCACGCTGCCTTCGAGAGGGATGCTAACATAGCTTCTAGGACACCCCATAAGACCTGGATTCAAATTCTACCCCAGGCACATTAGCTGTGTGACCCTCAACAAGTCATTTTATTTCTTGTTTAGTCCGTGAGGTCTCTTCTACACATAAACTTATAATCTGAGTGGTGAAAAAAGTAAAAAAGCCCAGGCAGCTTATGCCATGAAAAGGTTTTTATTTCTAACTATATCTGAACAAAAGCACACGTTAAAAACAGATTTTCTTCTTCCTCTCTCTCTCCATTTCTGTCTGTCTTCCTCTGGTTCTATTTCTCTCTCTCTCTCCCTCCTCCCCTCTCTTCCTTTTTCCTCCTAGCTCCACCCCCCCTCTTCTATCACTCTCCCCATTCTCTCTCTCTCTCTCTCTCTCTCTCTCTCTCTCTCTCTCTCCATCCCTCTTTATCTCTGTCTGTCTTCCTTGTTTCTTTCTCTCTGACTCTCTCTCTCTGTCTCTCTGACTGACTCTCTCTATATATCTCTCTCTGATTTTGTCTCTGTCTCTCTGACTCTGTATCTTCTTTCTGACTCTGACTCTGTCTCTCTGTCTCTGTCTGCCTGTCTCTTTCTCTCTGACACTCTCTTTTTCCTCTCTCTCTCTTTCTGACTCTGATTCTGTCTATCTCACTCTGAGTCTGATTCTCTCCCTCTCCATCTCCCTCTCCCCCTTCCTTTATCTGTCTCTTTCTATGTCTTCCTGTCTCTGTCTCTCCCTCTTCCTCCTTCTCCTTCTCCTCTTCTTCCTCCTCCTCCTCCTCCTCCTCCTCCTCCTCCTTTTCCTTCTCCTTCTCTTCCTCCTTCTCCTCCTCTTCTTTCTCCTTCTCTTCCGCCTTCTCCTCCTCTTCTTTCTCCTTCTCTCCTCTTCCTCTTCCTCCTCCTTTTTCCTTCTCCTCCTATTTTCCCTCCTCCCCCTCTTCTCTAACACCAAGAAGTCTAGCCACCTGCTTTTGTATATTTTCTGGAGTGGGGAGAAAAAAAATCAGACTCTCGTATGAAACTGCATTTTAACATTTGCAGGCCTTTTTATTAAAGACGATTCCACGGTGAGACATAAATGTTTAACACAGGGCTCTTCCCCTCCGCTTCCCTCCCTCCAGCCCCCAGCCCATGCCTTGAATAATGTAATGTCTGTTTTAAGCTCTGTTGATTTACTGAAGAAAGGGATTAGAATATTTTCAAATATCAGGACTGCTCTGGTGGAGCGAAGCACTAAAGGCCAGGTTAGAGACTCTGCAAGCTGCTTCCTGTCTGAAGCCTCCGAAAGCTTTATGAGCTCCTGACACATTTTTAAAATGTGATATGTAAACAGCCCCTCATTTAAACTGGATTTTTAATCAGTTGAATTAGATAGGCAAAATCCCCCACCTTTTTTTACTGCATTTAGAGCTTGGCTTGTTTCCGGCCTAGGTCCTGTATAGCAGTGAGAGTGTGGGGGGAGTTTTCCCTTCCCCCTCCCACAATACCCTATCCCCCATAGTCCCCTCCTCTCAGGTTTCTGCATAGACAGATAGGAGTCAACCAGAGAAGCAGGTTCCTGAGGGGCAGCTCAAGGTTACCATCCGTGAGCCTTTTTCCAATGCTTCCTATCTGAGGGATTCTGGGCAACTCATTTCAATTCTCTGAGGCCCAGTTTCCTCCTAGATAAATAGGGAATGGAACTGGCACCTGTCCTGGTACCGATCCAGGAAGGGATGGGTAAGAGTCCACTAGGGGCAAACCCTGGAAAGTTGCTTTGTTTGCCCCCTGGATCTCCTTGATGTTTGATTTTAGGTAAATTCCTTAAGCTCTCTATATCTGGAAAATGAGAGGTGAGGACACACAGGCCTCTGGGAAGCCACTTAGCTCTTAATTTTTGCTCTTATGAACCTATGATCTTAAAGCACTTTGTGAACTAAAAGTGCTTATTTTTTCAATGTGAACTATATGGATCATGCTATTGTTAGCATCGAGATACAGTGGCTAGAGGGATGTTCTTGGAGTGAGATAGACCTGGATTCAAATTCTCCCAGTATCATATACTAGCTAGATGACAGGAGCAAGTCTATTTAACTTTTAACTTTTCAGTGGCTCCTGGAATCACTCACTATAAGGCTCAATAGTTTCCTTCCTGGGAATTCCCAGTACCATTAAAATCACAGTTCCAATTTGTTAAATGAATAGACTCTTAGGCCTGGGATTAGGAAGAATTAAATCCTACTTCACCTTCAGACACTGGGCAAGTCACTTAACCACATGTTGCCTTCGTTTCCTCATCTGTAAAATGGGCATAATAATAGCACTTACCCCTTAGAGTTGTGGTAAGGATCAAAAGATAAAAGCTATAAAGTGCCTAGCACCAGATCCGGCACAGAGTAATAAATGCTCAGTTCCTTCCTTCCTCATCCCTAGAGATTTATTAAAATTTCAGTGCATCTTCAGGTAGAGATATGAGCACAGAAGTACACACCTGGAATCCTTTTACAACGCCCACTATTTTCCATCACTGCCAGCATTATTGCTTTTTGTTATGATTTTCTGTAGGAGCAAAGGCCTTAGGCAGAGAACCAAGGAGGATTCTGGGCTGCTTTTGCCCTAGACTCCTCAGGCCCCACCCAGTTTGAGGTGAAACAAAACAAAATAGAAATCTATAGTAACAACGGCTGACATTTACAGAGCTCATTCATGATTTGCAAAACCCTTTGGAATCATTCTCTCCCATCCAAACAGCCGAGTGAAGGTGAAACCCAGTTTTGTAGCTGAATGAACAACAGGCACAAGAGGCTCTGTGATTTACCCAGTCAGCCAGTCAAGACAGGCTGCAGGAAGTATTTGAATACAAATCTCAAAGAGGTCTTACTTCTATACCATACTCCTCCTCTCTCTCTCACAGGGATTCTTAAGGGACCCAAGGAGAGTTTCTAGGGGGAATCATGAACTTGGATGGGAAAGAAATGCCATCTTACAGTTTCATTAACCTTAAACTGAAACTTTGTTTTCCCTTTAGTTTGAGCAGGGGCCAAAGGCTCCACTAGACTGATAGAGAAAAGGGCCCAGGAAACTGAGTGGATGCCCATGGAGTTATGGTATATAAATGGTATGGATTATTATTGTTCTGTGAGAAAAGACCAGCAGGATGATTTCAGAGAGGCCTGGAGAGACCTACAGGAACTGATGCTGAGGGAAATGAACAGGACCAGGAGGCCATTGTACACGGCAACAATATTATATGATGATCTCTTCTGATGGACGTGGCTCTTTTCAACAAGGACATGATTCGGGTCCATTCTAATGGTCTTGTGATGGGGAGCCATCTGCATCCAGAGAGAGGATTATGGGGACTGAATGTGGATCACACCATAGTATTTTTCACCTTTTTGTTGTTTGCTTGTTTTTTGTTTTTTTTCCCTTTCTCATTTTTTCCCTTTTTGATCTGATTTTT